>NC_092337.1:157407500-158007500 GCF_046630445.1 Rutidosis leptorrhynchoides | reverse complement strand
GATCCAAGTTTAGGCACCTATATTAAAGTCACCTAAATTGCTTAGACCATGCTCTAATACCACTTGTAACACCCCTCAACTAATTTTAAGAAAATGACAAAAAAATTACAGAATCCTGCGCGACATGCTAAATCCTGCGCGGCATGGATTACCACATAATTTTACTTTTCTGAAGTTTTGCTGACTAGTTTTGAAAACAGTTTTGCTACATGGTGCGCTGACTTTCTGCGTGGCCCGCCATAATATTGAATCAAACCCGTGCTTTAGAGCTCAAATATGTCAATTGACGAAGGTTAGACAAAAGTTAGTGGGATTCTTGTTCAATGTCCTATATATGCGTTAGCTATTTAACTTTCATATTACTTAATGTGGAAATAAAGTTATGAGATATAAATAACTTAGAAAATAAATATCGACGTTTTATCTTAAATTGATTTCGTACGTTCATTTAACCTTTAAACTTTATCTCTCGCTTCATCAATATATAGTAATTTAAAAACTTGAAATCTATTATTTTACTTTTCAAAATACGATATAACGATTTCCATTACTTCAACCTTTTGACAAAATGATTCCTAAATATATATTAGTTTTTGAAAACAAAAGTTAGTATATTTATTTGATTTAGTACTAAAACGTTTCCAATTTAGAAAGAACTTCATTAAAAGGTGTTATAAGATACTTCGTTAATGAATCTTAAAGAACTTAATTAAAACTTTATATTATAAATTACGAATATATATATATATATATATATATATATATATATATATATATATATATATATATATATATATATATATATATATATATATATATATATATATATATAGTGTTTCAAAAACGCAAACGTAATATGACATAATATTTTCTAACATTTAAACGATTATAAATGAGTCTTGAAAAATAATTACTTTGAAAAACTAAATATTAAATAAATATTATAAACTTATATTTTGAGATAAAAATATAGATATGTACCTTACAATGTAATGAGATATAATAACGTAGTCACAAAACGTTTTGATTTAGAATGATATATTTTGGTGAACAACGAGACATTGAATTATAGAAGCAAATGACCAAAACACTCAAATGAATAAGTTACACTTTGAGTGGGATTGTTTTTCATTGATTAAAGTCTAATTATTATTAAAGGTACACGTCGCGTAACGTAAAGTGTTAGTTTTCTAAGCGTACGAAACGTCGTTCGAAAAACCGAAAGTGGGACATGAGTCGAGTGTCATCGTACAAGTCATTAGAAGTAAGTTTACAAATTAACTATGTATGTAAATTTAATATAATATTTAATTAATTATAAAGATTAATAATATAAATAATTATATTATATAATAACGAGTGTCGGCAAAGTGAATTAGTGCATATGAGCTAGTTTTACCTATCATGCGATCGCATGATTTAAGTATAGAGACTCCATACGATCGCATGGAGTCAGAGTGCTGAACACATCTATAAATCAATCGAGTTTGTTCGGATATACACACATATATTTACCTCTGTCTCTAAATCTCTCTTTATATATATATATATATATATATTAATTATTATTATTATTAAGATTAATATTAATATTAATCTTAACTAGTAGTATGGATATTATTATTAGTAATATACATAAAATACTATGACGCGGCCATAAGCAAATTATCTCAAGACGAGTTTTTCGAGAGGGATAGAGCTAAGGAAAATTATGGGTTATAGCTATGGAGGTTATGGGTATGGATCAGGGGTATAGCTCGTGAGGTCAATCTAGTGTTTATCGTCTCCGTTGAGTCTACGTACTTTCCTGCAATATTGAATCTCAATATTGATACGTGAGTCATAAATTAACTTTTACATATTATTAGTGTATCCCTGACTAGTGCTCGGGTAGATATGATTATGCTTGCATGTATGTTTAATTTTGTCGTTAGATAGTTTATGATGAATCCTGAATTTAATACATATGCCACTAGGATAAAGTATATGATATGCATGTCGTTTGAAAGTTGACGAAAAATCAATAACATTTCATTTAGATATCGAATGGTTTCGATGAATGGATTAGAAGTTATAGTCAATTAGATTATCTATGATTTTATGTATTATTGTTAAAATGATTATTATTATTACTATCGTCGTCATTATCGTCATGATTATTATTAACTACTAATAATAATAATTATTATTATTATCATTATAAATGTTATCATTAAAAATTGTCATTTTTATTACTATCATTATTATTAACATTATCATTATTATTATTATTATTATTATTATTATTATTATTATTATTATTATTATTATTATTATTATTATTATTATTATTATTATTATTATTATTATTTTTATCATTAAGGAGTTATTAGTAATATCATTATAATATTTATTATTATTAAGATTAATATTAGTAACATTTAATTATTATGACTAATATTGTTATAATTAGGAATGTGATTTAAAAGAAGACTAAAAGCTATTAAACGAATCGATTAGAAAATAATGAGTATAAGCATCATGATAAAATAAAAATATTGTAATTTATTGATTTAGAAAAAAATATTCTTTTCCTTATTTTTATCATTATTATTATTATTATTATTAAAAGTATTATTAATATTGAAACTATCATTTTTACAAAAATTATCATTTTAATAGAAATATTATTGTTATTATAAAATATCATTATTATTATCATTTTAGTATTATTATTATTATTAAAAATTATCATTTTATAATTAATATCATCATTAGTAAATAAATATTGTTATTACCATTATTAGTAAAATAATAATTATTATTATTATTTCAAAATAATACAAATTTTATTCATTATTATTATTATCCATAGTATTTAAATATGTGATACAAATATATATTTTCATCACACGTAATATAATTACATTAATAATACATACTACTATATTTTTATGATATTAAGTAAACTTTATAAATTTTATTACTTAAGATATGTAAAAGTATATTTTTATCATATAGATATTTTAATATAAATTTTTATTAATAAATTACTTTTATTATCTACTTTAATAAAATCTGATAAATATATTTAAATATATAAAACAACTATATTTAAGTTATATATTAAACACGTATAAATTTTGGAAATCATTTTTAGTCAGATTGACTTTTGTTGACTTTTGCATAATAATCTCGAGCATTAGGATTGTGATACACTATGACCTGGCCTAATTTGCTAGACAGATATTGACCAACATATAAATATATATAATTAATAAAGGTTCATAAATCCGAGGCCAACCCTGCACTTGTTCAATGACGACATATGTATTTTTACTACGAAATACAGTATTGTGAGTTTCATTACTCCCTTTTTAAATGCTTTTGCAATATATATTTTTGGAACTGAGAATACATGCGTTTTTATAAATATTTGACGAAATAGACACAAGTAATCGAAAACTACATTATATGGTTGAATGGATCGAAGCCGAATATACCCCTTTTAGCCTGGTAATCTAAGAATTAGGGAACCGAGCCCCCTAATTGACGCGAATTCTAAAGATAGATCTATCGGGCCCAACAAGCCCCATCCATAGTTGCGGATGCTTTAGTACTTCGAAAATTTAATATCATGTCCGAAGGATGTCCCGGAATGATGGGGATATTCTTATATGCATATTGTGAATGTCCATTATCAGGTGTTCAATCCATATGAATGATTTTTATCCCTATGTATGGGATGTTTATTTATGAGAAATGGAAATGAAAATCTTGTTGTCTATCAAAATGATGGAAATGAATGATTACGATAAACTAATGAACTCACCAACCTTTTGGTTGACACTTTAATGTATGTTTATTCTCAAGTATTAAAGAAATCTTCCGCTGTGCATTTGCTCATTTTAAAGATATTACTTGGAGTCATTCATGGCATATTTCAAAAGACGTTGCATTCAAGTCGTTGAGTTCAATAGAGAATATTATTAAGTAAATGACAGATTAGGTCATTTTTAGGTTGGATATTATGAAATGGTATGCATCCCTTTCAACTTTCGATGAAATGAAAGTTTGTCTTTAAAAGCGAATGCAATGTTTGTAAAATGTATCATATAGAGGTCAAATACCTCGCAATGTATCCATATGTATTTGTATTTGTCCTTATAGATTAGGATGGGTCGCTTCAGTTGAGGGAATCATGGGTCCCTTGTTGACTTTTCTATACCCACACGTACATGACTTTGTTTCTTGAAGGAGATGGGACTTGGATCTCAGATCATTCTTCCCCTTCTCCGACGAAGATGAGTTACTCCTGTTGCTCATAACTTAGCGATGATGTCTCTCTCAAAATTCAATGTTCATTGTTTTCTTTCTTTTTCTTACAATGACATATATTGTTGATTTTAAGGCTCATTGTAACTTTTTGTTACTATACCATCACCTTTTCCTTAAACGTTTTCTTTTTTTCTTTGGTGGACTTTATGACCATGGCCGATTTTCCTTTGTTTCCGGGATTATTAAGTGTGACAAAAAAAAGTCTCGAATTACGCATCATCTTCTTCCGGCAAAAGAAGACACAATTTTCCTTTTTTTCTTTTTTATATGAAATCTCGCGAAAGCTTTTTAATTGATTACACGCAGAAACGAATGCCCTAATACCACTTGATCCATTACAAAATTAAAATGAACATAATGACTTCGTAAGGATATATAGATTGGAATGGAGAAGAACAAAAGCGTAACAGTTGTAACACGAGAATGATTAGGTCTTATTTCATTTGTTTCTCTCTCAATACATTACAATAATGAAAGTAATTGAGAGGCTATTATAGTCTCTCTAACTCATGCATACATAAAATACAAAGTTAAAGGCTATTTGTTTCTCTCTAACTCAGATCAACGGAGGAGGAGAGAAATATTTACGACAAGGCAGCAGCACTGAACATAACCATGAAAGAATATATGGCTGCTCAAGCACTACCAGTCCAAAATCAAAGGGAACGGGATTAATAGATTTTAGTAAAAGATGCCAAATCACTAGTTGTTGACATGGATAAAGAACTTGATGCTGAAGAGAAAGTAGCAAAGAACCTAAAGCCAAACAAAAGGACAACTGATGCTTCAAATCCAACACCCATGCGTGAAATAGCCCAAGCGGAATGGAATAATGTTCTCGGGAGGAAATATAAGGATGTGTTGAGTAGAAGACTTAGCAAGTCAAAAATCTTCTAGTATCAAAGATGCACTGATTACACATTTAATATCAGCAGAGAAAATTTCAAACTTCAAAATATCCATCATGATGAATTAAAGGATTATGGCTATAATGAGTAGTTGGAGCTGATGGATAACTTCAAATCAAAGATAGGCAAATTGAAAGAAAATGTTATCAGCATGCTAAGAGGATTGTTTGAGAAGGCTACAAAATATGATGATGCCCCAGTTGTCGATGTCAATACTGAGCTTGCAAAAAAAATGGATCTGGTTCTGGCATTACTTTCAGAAGAAGAGAGCCAATCATTTTGCCACCAACTATCCCTGTCCAAACCATTAACGAACTCATGAAGATGTTAAATGTTAAAGAAGAGGATGAAGAATGGTTCGACTAGAATATTGATTCTGGTGTTTTGTAATCTGTATATTATACTAAATGTAATGTATTGTTATTGTTAGGACCCCAAATGTAATTAGAAAGCCATTGCATTGTAAACTACTTTAAGAAACTGTAGAATTGTAATATACCGAAAATCTCTAATACTAAATCTGTTAGCTTTTCACCCGAATCTCATATTATCTCTTGTATCTTCAGTTCTCATCATGATATAACCCATCATTTGGTATCAGAGCTTCCATGAAGTGATTCTATATCACTATAGCATTCCAGAGATTGAAGATTACAATATCCGAACTCATTCAGTTTGATTGAATCAGATTCGATTTCATCGAATTTGATAATCTGACGTTCAGATTTGTGTGAAAAGCTTATCGAAGGTTTATTAGATACATTAGAAAGTTTTTCGATCATTATTACAGCTTTACAACATCAATTATGGAGATTCAAGCTAATTTTTAGAGTTCGTGGCTAAAACGCTCTAGTTTGGTTATTTCAAGCTTGTTTCTATGTTCAATTGAAGATTAGTGGATTCAGTTAAGTTTGTGAGGTGATTAGGCAACTATCTGACAGTTTAATTTCATTGATTCATCAAATTTTGGTGATTTGATCCTCATTCGGTATTTTAACTAACTCACTGAATTCCCTTCATCTCTGCAATTCAGTTAAGGTGTTGTTGATTGTAGTGTGATTGTGAGTCAGACACATTCGATTTGATAATACGCAGCTAATTCATGTGGTTATAGAAGAGATTCGATTAATTATTTAAGTTTCACACTTAGATTCGGTGTATCAACTGCTATAGTTGACATTCAGTAGACATTCGATTGAATTGATTTTTAATTGTAAGTAACTTGTTTCATTTTGTAGCAATGTTACCGAATTCAATTCAACTGTTAAGCATTAGATTTCATCTGGTTTGTGATACTTTGCAAGAATTACAGAATTTGGTTACCGAATCAGATACCGAAACCGAATCTCAGATATACTTGGTATATTTTGGGGTTTAAGTGTTCTAAGACTTCAAATTCCGTATTTACCGAATCTGTGTGAGATACTTGTTACTTTTTATTAGAATCTATTACAGAATCTGCTACAGTACTGAATGTGATACCGAACTTGAATCTGCTACAGTACCAAAACTGAATCTGACACTTCGTTAGATTTTGAACCTGAATCTTGGATTTTGTGATTTACCGAATCATTACCGAATCTACGTCAGATTTTGTCAAAATGTCTACTCAAGATACATTGATTATTGGATCAAATTCCAGACCTCCTGTATTGTTTGATGGCAAGTATAACCAGTGGCTCCATCGTATCACTCGGTACATAGACTACAAGGGTGAGAAAGCAAAGTACATATGGGCTTCTTTGAAAGAAGGACCAGTTACAGAATTTCATCTAGAAACCGGTCTACTAATTCCAGTCTATCAATAAGAAGGTTATCATATGTGTGATGTCACTAAGCTGAATAAGGCTCTAGGATTTTATGAAGATTTCAAGAAGGAACCTGAAGAACTTCTCAAGGATACCTACAGACGTTTCAATGGTGTTCTGAATGAGTTGAAAAGGTGCAAGATTACTAAAGTGAATGTTAAGATTAACATGAAGTTTCTCAAAAAGCTTAATTCTGATTGAGTTCCTTATGGAACCATTATTCGATCTACCAAAGAGATTGATAAGCTGAATATTCATGAGCTAGTTGGAGTCCTTATGAATTATCAGCCAGTCGTATCTAAACTTCAGGATGAAAGGAAAGAGTCTTCTTCGGGTGATCCACTTGCCCTCATTTCTAAGAAGAAGAGCAAATCTTACACTACTTCCAAAATCTTATCAAAGAAAGTGCTTGTTAAAGAATCAACTGATTCTGAAGGGCTCAACCTTTCGAATGTTGATGATTCTCACCTTGAACTGGTCAAGATGGCTGCTATGTTCACCAAAGCTTTGAAAAAGTACAAGTTTAAAGGCATATCAAACAACCAACGCAATAATTCAACTTCTTCATCCTACTACAAGAAACCTGATTCCTCAAAACATCAACATGCTGATGATTCCAAGACAGAAGATTCAATCTGCTATAATTGTGGCAAAGCTGGACATTTCTCCCGTGAATGTAAAATGCCTAAGAAGAAGGATACAGCTTACTACAATAAGAAAATGTTTATTGCAAAGGTTATAGAGACTGGGGGAAGGCTGAAACCGGTTGATGATACTTGGTTCAATTGGACGGATGATTTAGATTTCGAGGTGGAACATGCTAATATCTGCAAGGTGACCAAGCTTATCAAAGCTAAGGAAGTAATGGAGAACTCTTACTCAACATCTGATGATGATGAGGTACAATTTACTGAAATCCCAACTGATTTTGTGAACATGCATCTGGTTTCAATCTCACTGCTTATGCGGATGCGGATCATGGCGGTTGCCATGTTGATAGGAAAAGCACATCTGGATCAATTCAGATATTGGGGAGTAGATTATTTGGTTGGTCATCCAATAAACAAAACTGTGTTTAATTGTCAATAGCTGAGTCTGAGTACATTGCTGCAGCTCACTATTATTCTCAGGTTTTGTGGATGCAAACTCTACTACTAGACTATGGCTTTAAGATAACTAAGACTCCATATAATGTAATTCACAAAGTGCAATTACAAATACTAGCAACCTGGTACAATATTCTAAGACCAAGCACATAGATATCCGTTATCACTTTATCAAGGTCCTTTTAGAAAAGGGAGATACATAATTATATACTTCGTTCCTACAAAACTGCAATTAACCAACATGTTTACTAAACCTTTAGATGAGGTTAGGCTAAAGTTCTTGATTCAACAAATAGGCATGGTGGAGTATAGTGCTTAGTTTCCTTATTTCAAGTAGTACTTACACCTGAGATCTTGTGTTTAGGGGGAGTATATTCTTTCGAGGGGGAGCAACTGAACTTTAATGCTTTAGATACTATCATTCTAGGGGGAGCGTTTAATTTAATGTTAACTCCCTGGGCTTATATGTCAATAGTTACGATAGGGGGAGGTAACTGATTAATATCTTGATTCAAGGGGAAGTTTATAATTTTCTTATGGGATGATCAAAATGCTGATTTACTTCTCAGTATATCACATTTTGAGGGGAGAAAATAAAAAAGAAAGAAAACTAATTTTGAAAACTGGATTCATACGAACTTGTGTTTTAAAATAATAAAATTCACTTTGGCTTGTATATATCTCAGTATGCAACTCTTATTTCAATTGGTATCACTGAAGATTTGTACTTTATTCATATTTCAAAATTCTATAATTACAAATCTTACTTTTTGAAAAATCATAAAAATTTGACAAGTTTAAAATCCAAAAAGATTTAATTTTTCATGAATAAATGCGATTTTTAGCATGTTACCGGATCTAACAACCAAACAGTGCAGATTCGGTATGTCTTAAAATGTTCAAAATTCACTCAATTCGGTTAGGCCCATGTTTGACCAGATTCGGTGTATAAATAGAAAAGTCAAAGTCAAAACTTTTTGATAGGTGAAGCGGAGGTGTACGAAATAGTATTATTTTTAATATGAAATACGGCGAAATATGATACAAGTTTTATTTATTTATATAGATGAGATATACCTAAACCTTACTACAACACTATAGGCAGTGTACCTAATCGTAGAGTAGTGTAGTTTTTAGTAAGTCCGGTTCGTTCCACAGGGAGCTAGCGATTACGTACAATATTTTTAAACAATTATATTTGTATATATATATATATATATATATATATATATATATATATATATATATATATATGTATATATATATATATGTATATATATATATATACATATATATATATATATATATATATATATATATATATATATATATTAGTAATATAGTAGTATTATTATTATTATAAAAGGGGGGTTTTACCGTTTAATGACCGGTTTGTCGATTTTAAATAAAGCGTAAAGATAAATGACGATAATATAAATGACAGAATTTAAATTGCGATAAAGTAAATTGCAGTAATTAAAATGACAGTAAATAAATGTACGATGAAATATGAAATAAAAGTATTATGCTTATTTAAACTTTCGTAATCATGATGTTTGACGTTTTGATTTTAATTTATTTATCTGGGTTAATTGTCCTTTGTCCTGGATTTATTTGATACCTATCTGGTTTTTGTCCATAATAGTCCATTGGTCATAATTATAATATGCTCGTTAAATTAACCTTATTCCCAAAGTCAAATATTCTAACTAATTAGGGTTTCGAACTGTAACAAGGTTTTAATACTTTGTTTAATGATTACACCAGATTATCGACTGCGTATAATCCAAGGTTTTAATAATTTGTTAACAATTACACCAATTACCCTTGTATGTAATCCACCCCTGTTTTAATAAGATATGAACATTAATTTACCCACTTTATCAGTTTGAATAACCAATTACCCAACCGGAATAATTAATTAAATGATCGTAAAAGATGTCGTATAAACGTCACTAAATAGGACATGCATAATCATTTAATAATTATTAGATTAACTAATTTGAAGATAGGTTTGACAGATTCCAATGAGTTGTCATTCGATTAGACAATACCCCCATCTATTAATAGTTCATAATCCAATGTCCACAATTGTCGGTCATTTGTCCAAACCCGAATTATGGTACAAAATCCAATAACCCCATCTTAATATTTAGCCCAACATCACAATTACTTCGGCTCAAATAAGCATAATAATAACTTATTACGAGACATTAATTTAAAAAAGAAGAACATAGCTTACAGTGATTATTCATCGCGTAGCGTTGCATGTACAGAACTCCGACTTTAAAACCCGTAAAGCATTTCTTACAATAACCCAACTAAACCATAACTTTATTATTAAAATTAACTTAAATTAAAATTATAATTATAATATAAATATATATTACATAGAGAGTAAGAAAGAAAATTGAGGTGTAATTCATTCGGCAGAAAACGTCGCCTTTTATAGCACTTGGCCAACTTTTCATGCCCATGCGATCGCATGGTTTTTGTGCCTCCAGGCCATGCGATCGCATGGCAGCCTGGGACAGCTCATATACTTTTGTTTTCTAGTTTGCCGATGTTTTATTTAAATATATATATAATATATATAATTTATATTAATTATATATATATATTATATTATATTCTTGTGCATAGTTGACTTGTAATTTTAGGTCTGTTGACTCACGCGTTGATGCTCGGTTCATGTCTTGGTTCCGAATTTTCGAACGCCTTTTCGTATGATTTAATATCTTATACTTTACGTTTCGCAACTTGTAATTTGCACAAAAAATAATTTTCCTTAACTCCCAAAATCCGCGCAAGTCTTTTAATTCACTTTTTAGGATGCTTTTGAGTGCACTATAGCTTTAAGGACCCTTTTCCAGTTTTAGTGGCACTTTTTCTTCAATTCTTTAATCCTCGTGCTTCGTCTTCACATTTCTTTATTAACGATTACAACTAAAAATAGAATAATTACAACTAAAAACTTTACATATTGGGATGATATTGTGACTAAATATATGTTCATTTAGAGCACTATCAAATATCCCCACAGTTGAGCGTTGCTTGTCCTCAAGAAATATAGAACTTGAAATAAAATCACGCTAGAATCACTTCTTTATTCTTCACCATTTATACATAAGTGATTATGATACGGCGGTATAAACAATGATAGTAACGATAGACCCATGGTTAAAGGTGGGTGTGCCATCCATAGTTGCCTCGGGTTTAGGTCAACGACACTTGCAATCAAATAGCCGATTTACTTTCGGTTTCCAAAGCAAAGGGCACATTTGAAAGGCGGTTAAAAGTCCCACGTGACTATGAAAATTTAGATCTTTAAGAAAATTGGATCTTTATGAAAACATTTGATCTTTTGAAAATTCATTCTAGCTTTTACCCTAGATAAGTTTTCCAGAATAACCCTTCACCGGTGTTGCAAAATGTTTTTGTGGGTTTTGTGGGTTTCAGATTTTTAAAATTTTAGCTCAAAACTTGCGGTTTTGTGTCACCCACTTGCTAACTTTGTGTTAGGAAAGCAACACATCCAGTATACTTGCTCCGTATATTACCTTTCTGTAAACTGCCGTCCGATTGTAAAGGAAAGCGATGAACAAGCAATTGTTAAGGCAATGTCTCATGACATGCAGATGTTCATGGTCCACAACGTGTCGGATGCAATTACTATCCTTTGTAGGAGAAATAGTAAAGATCACCCTATAATTTTTCGATCTGGCACAAGGTCCTGTCTTCGACCATGCTATGCAACCATCGTTCTTACGGTTGACACCCGATTTGGTTCAGGTGACCTAATGAATTCTGATGAATTCTCAGGATTTTACATTCAATGGTAATGAACGCATTGAAAATAGGTTTTTAGAAAACAAATCGGTTTTTATTTTGATCAAAATATTTTCTCATTCAAGCTCGAGTTTAGATATCATCAAATTTCATGAGTTTGTAATTCTCAATCTTTAAGGTCAACCTCAAGGATTGAGTAATATCAGGCTCAAAACCTGATTTTTAATCTTTAAAGAGATTATCCTTTCTGGGGGTCTGATTCATTAGTCTTATCAAGCTAATTTGAACGGCGCCCTCCCCTTTTTACAAGACAGATCCTCTCATTGTTAGGATAAGTCTGACCACATGGTGACCCTGTTTGATGCTGAGGTCCATGGATTTCCTGCTGATTTTAGAGATGACTTTTCTAGATTTTTCGTCAACCTACAGCTGGTCTGGACGACAACTTCCTGACCTAAGTCAAGAAGCGCGTGTCTTTTTCGGAAGAATTTACTTCATTTTAATTATGGAATTGATTCATCGTGTAGATCCATCTATTCTTTCAAAGGTATTACAATAAATCGGGTAAAACTGATTAGTTTAGTCCAAAGCAAAAGTACCTGCAATAATCTTGTACAAAATATGTGATATATGTTTTAAAGAACTTGGTAAATTCTTTCCACACTTAGCTTTTATTTTTCTTTGCCTTTTTATTCTCCTTCATTCCATTTTAAATGAATTCAAGCGTTTTGGGTTGTTTCTCCATTTATATTCTCTCCGAGGTAGCAATAATTTCGGTATTATCACCTAGTTTTATCGTTCATAAATATGTATAAACATGATTTTGAATTCATTTATTTGAAAATTTTTAAAAATTTTACTAGAAGTGGGTAGTCAGTATATAAGACTACGGCTGTTCTTTATTATCTGAGAGCACTAGATTCTAATACAACTATTGCTTTACTAGTAAAATTTAATGGTGGCTATTAAACGAAGTGCATAAGTCAAATGTTTAAAACCCGAAAGAATTTAATCCCTTCCCACACTTAAGATCTTGCAATGCCCTCATTTGCAAGAAATCAGACTATAAATATAAATTCATGAGGGTGATTAGTGTAGAAAAGTGATTAAAAATACCCAGTTTGTAATTACAAAGCTCGTCGAATGATAGATGGCGCGCTTCATCATTCATTCCTTTTGTTGTTTTATCACACATGTTTTTCTTCAAAAATGGTTGCTTTTCTGGACTGTTTGCTAATTTTTGAAAATGTGTCTTTTACCCTGTTTTGTACATAAGATAGACTACAAACATATATATACACATATATATATATTTATAAAACCTTTATTTATTAAAACAATTTAAATGAATAATTTTTTTTTTACAATTTTGTTTTCTTTTACTTTAGGTAGAGGTAGTTTCGGTACATTTACCTAGTCCATCCCTCGACAAAATTTAAAAATTATCGTTTTGAAGCGATTGTTTTAAAAACAAAGATTTTCGGGTTTTTTAATTTTTTTTGGCATACTTTAGATCAATAATATTAAAAATAATGATAACAAAATTTTTCGCCCCGTCTTTGGGTAAAGAAATTTCAATTCTATGATCTAGTATTTAACTCACGACGAATTTTAGAAATTATTTTTTAAACCTAATGAAATAAAGTAATTTTTGTTTTTAAATTCACACAAAACTTAAATTTAAAAAGCGTATTAATTTTATACAAAACCTACAAAAATAAATTCAGAATGGGGGAGAAAACTAGTTCTTTAGTGTCTGCTAGTGGAAAAGACCAATCGGATTTCATTTTCAGAACTACACGAGAACAGAACAACTAACTCTAGACAGCATTTTTTTTCTTAGAACATTTTAATCTCCCCACACTTAAGTAGCTGTGGTGTCGAGCTTGTGATTAACTTCATTCTCAATTTCTTTTGGCCATAATCAACTTGCATATCTGTGACTTTTGCTTTAAGACATTGGTCGAATTCTCGTGTAATATCCACAAATTCAACTAGTTTTGTCTTTTCTTTAGGCGATAGATTGGATACTAACCGGTTACATAACTTAAAGTTCCCCTTGGTTCTAGCATCGCGAATCCGTTTAATAAGTTTCTTCATTGAACTGTTAATAACGGGGTCATTTAATTTTGTATCAACAACGGGGTTCTTTGTTATCAGGTCATCATTAGGTGTTACTTCATCTTCCTCACACTTAGGCGTTTTATTATTGTTAAGCACTACCGTTAGAGTTGGTAAAACAATATGGTTCTTACCAATCGTTTTTGTTGGTTAAACGGTTTTGGTTGGTGGAGATTTAGTCTTTCGACTCACAAAGGTGATTGATTTTTCATCATTACTAAGTGTCATTCTACCCTCTCTTACATCAAATAACGCCCCGGTGGACGCTAAGAATGGTCGACCTAAAATTAAAGGAACGTTTGAGTCCTCTTCTATGTCAATGACAATGAATTCGACTAAAAAAGTTAAATTACCCACTTGAATGGGTAGGTTGTCAGCAATTCCAACTGGGTGCCTAATGGTTTGATCAAAGAGTCAAACACTCATCTCTGTTGGACTTAACTCACCTACTCCTAATCTCTTATATAATGAAAGAGGCATAACACTCACACTCGCACCTAAATCTGCTAGTGCATCATACATGACACAATCACTAAGTAGACAAGGAACAATAAATTCACCCGGATCACCCAACCTTGGTGGAAGTTTTGGTGGAACTGTCTTCACCGGGTTTACTTCTACGGTTTGTTTCTTTCACTTTCTTATTCTTCTTCTTCTTTCCAGAGGTATCACAAACTTTATTACCTATTACTTTCTCATACTCAACTCCTTTTCTTGGAAATGGGATGGGTGGTCTGTAGGGTGCCACCATTGGCTTTACATACTCGGGTGGTGGTGGTGGTGTAACTTCTTCATTGTTACTCACATCTAAAACCTCCCCATCTTCTGGAGCTAGTTTTTCAGAATTTGTTGACACCATATTAACATTCTCACTTCGAGGATTTACTTCAATATTATTCGATAGCTTTCCTTATTCCCTCTCACTCATCATGCTAGCAAGAGTACCTATTTGTTTTTCTAGATTCAAAATGGAAGCTTGTTGAGTTCTTAAAGACTGATCAAACATCTCATTCGTTTGGGTTTGAGATGTAATAAATTATGTTTGAGATTCCATTAGCCTTGCCATCATTTTTTTCCAGATTTGGCTTTTTCTCTTCGGTTTGTTGTGGTGGTTTATACAAGCCAGGTTTTTGTTGATTGAAAGTGTTGTTTTGAGTTGGTTGGTTATTCGGACCTTGTTGGTTGTACGAGTTATTGTTTGGCCTATTTGAATTGTAAAGAATGTTTTGATTTCGATTGAAGTATGGCCTTGGCGGTTGATAATTATTTTGATAATTATTTCCCGGCCTTTGGTTTATGTAGGAAACATTCTCACGTTGTTCCATCGTTTGCTCGATGTGACAATCTTTTGTTAAGTGTGGTCCACCGCATTGCTCACAACTAATTAGTATTGCGTGAATATCTTTAGTCATTTTTTCCATTCGTCTTTCGAAAGCATCTATTTTTGCGGAAATGGAATCAAAGTCATGGCTAAAAGCGGCTCTAGCCACTTTAGATGAATGAAAAATATCTTTTTCTTGGTGCCACTCATGTGAGTGGGATGCTGTGTTATCAATGATTTTATGAGCTTCCGTTGCGGTTTTCTTCATAATGGAACCACCAGCTGCTGTGCCGATGTCTTTTCGTGTAGCAATGTCGACACCGTGCTGAGGACATCCTATCAACAACTTTCCGAATCTTGTCCACGCCTCATATAATGTTTCATTTGGCTTTTGCGCGAACGTAACAATTTCTCCTTGAAGTCTCACGGCTTTAGATGATGGAAAAAATCTTTTGAGAAATTTCTCAACTAAAACATCCCATGTGTCAATCACCCCTTCAGGTAATGATTCTAACCAATCTTTGGCTTCTCCCTTTAAAGTCCAGGGAAACAACATGAGATAGATCTGTTCATCCTCAACTTCTCTGATTTTGAATAGAGTACAGATCCTATTAAAGGTTCGAAGATGTTCGTTTGGATCTTCTTTTGGCGTACCACTATATTGGCGTTGATTAGTTACCATATGTAGGATTTGTCCTTTGATTTCATAATCTGGCGCATTAATGTGTGATCGCGTAATGGCATGACCTTGGCCAGTGCGTGTAGCTCTCATTCGATCTTCCATACTTACAGGTTCCGTTATTTCCATATTTGAAATTGTTGAATCCGAATTACTAGAAGATTCTGATTTAACGGTTTGTGGTTTAGGAGGAATGATTAGTGGTTCTGGATCTTGGAATTTTTCTTGAATATCCTACGGGTTCTCGATAGTGAAATCGGGTTCAAAAGATGGATTATCGGAAATTTGAATTGGAGTACTCGTTCGACTAGAGGATGATTCTAAAGAAAATTCAATAGCGGCAATATTAGCTAGATGTCTTGATTGAGTTACTAGTGGTGAACGTATGAAAGGTGGTGTACGTTTTGCTCGGTGCATTCACTGAATATCCTATTAGTTATAAATATAAAAATTATATAAGTTATCAAATTAATATACTTTTTCTGATTTTGCCCACGTTTAGAATAGCCAATAGATGCAGCAGGTAGCCAGGACTATTTAAATCAGAAGCCCACAACTCACCACTAACAAATCCAACTATTACTACGAACCAGAAAATTTGGATGTCTATCAATTTAACCGCTTAAAATAATTTTTCGTCGAAATTTAAAGAAGATAAAAATCTATATCCTAAAAACTAGAGCGTAGAAATGAGAAAGAAAAAGAATCGCGTCGAAAAACGTCGAAAAATAAAAATAAGAAAGAAAAACGTCGAAACTTAAAAGTCTAAAAATTAAATTTAAAAAGTTGCGCCTAAAGGTATTAAAACTTAAATGCAATTTTATATCAAAAACGGCAATAACTTAATTAGGCACTAAAATAAATAAACGGCGTCGCAAAATTCTAAAGCACCTAAATCTTAATCCTAAAGAAAAAGCACTTAAGGGATTTTTCGGCAAAGCCTAAAAATCTAGAAGTATAAAATAACTATGGCAAAATACTAAGTTTAAAACTAATTACGAAACGATAAATATACAAATTACGAATTAAACGATAAAAACGATATAAAAACAAAAAAAAAAACTAAAAATGATAAAATTGCTTATTTTTATAAAAATATTATATAATTATTTTATAAAAGTATTAATTTTATAATTAATAAAACTACTTAAAACTTATAATTAATTAAAACTAAACTTAAACTAATTATATTAAATTAAAACCCTAATCTTAATTAATTAATAATAATAATTATAACCCTAATTTGATCAGACGAGAGACCTGTCAAATCCAGTCATGCGTTCGCATGAATTTTACGGTTTCCTACCATGCGATCGCATGGAGCAAGTTTTCAGAAATGATTTTGGGTTTCGAATAGGCTTCGGCCCAATTTCTATTTATTGATTACTTTCTTCCTTTTTTTCACAAAATATATAAAGAAAATATTTATTAAAATAAACTTATATTTTTAAATCTAAAAATAAAAATACTTATTATAGACAAAATCTTAAAAATATATATATTTTTTTCTTTTTAATTTTTTAACACGTATACAAAATATTTTTACGAAATAAGAAAAAATATATTTTTACAAAAATATAGTTTATAAAAATATAGCGTTTTGCTTCGGCGTCCCCGACAGCGGCACCAAAAACTTGATGTGTGAAGCAGAGGTGTAAGAAATAGTATTATTTTTAATATGAAATACGGCGAAATATGATACAAGTTTTATTTATTTATATAGATGGGATATACCTAAACCTTGCTACAACACTATAGGCAGTGTACCTAATCGTAGAGTAGTATAGTTTTTAGTAAGTCCGGTTCGTTCTATAGGGAGCTAGCAATTACGTACTATATTTTTAAACAATTATATTTGTATAAATATATATATGTATATATTAGTAATATAGTAGTATTATTATTATTATAAAAGGGGGTTTTACCGTTTAATGACCAGTTTGTCGATTTTAAATAAAGCGTAAAGATAAATGACGATAATATAAATGACAGAATTTAAATTGCGATAAAGTAAATTGCAGTAATTAAAATTACAGTAAATAAAGGTACGATGAAATATGAACTAAAAGTATTATGCTTATTTAAACTTCCGTAAGCATGATGTTTGACGTTTTGATTTTAATTTATTTATCTGGGTTAATTGTCCTTTGTCCTGGATTTATTTGATACCTATCTGGTTTTTGTCCATAATAGTCCATCGGTCATAATTATAAAATGCTCGTCAAATTAACCTTATTCCCGAAATCAAATATTCCAACTAATTAGGGATTCGAACTGTAACAAGGTTTTAATACTTTGTTTAATGATTACACCAGGTTATCGACTGCGTATAATCCAAGGTTTTAATACTTTATTAAAAACTACACCAATTACCCTTATATGTAATCCACCCCTATTTTAATAAGATATAAACATTAATTTACCCACTTGATCAGTTTGAATAATCAATTACCCAACCTGAATAATTAATTAAATGATCGTAAAAGATGTCGTATAAACGTCACTAAATAGGACATGCATAATCATTTAATAATTATTAGATTAACTAATTTGAAGATAGGTTCGATAGATTCCAATGAGTTGTCATTCGATTAGACAATACCCCCCATCTATTAATAGTTCATAGTCCAATGTCCACAAGTATCGGTCTTTTGTCCAAACCCGAATTATGGTACAAAATCCAATAACCCCGTCTTAATATTTAGCCCAACATCACAATTACTTCGGCTCAAATAAGCATAATAATAACTTAGTTACGAGACATTAATTTAAAAAGGAAGAACATAGCTTACAGTGATTATTTATCGCGTAGCGTTGCATGTACAGAACTCCGACTTTAAAACTCGTAAAGCATTTCTTACAATAACCCAACTAAACCATAACTTTATTATTAAAATTAACTTAAATTAAAATTATAATTATAATATAAATATATATTACATAGCGAGAAAGAAAGAAAATTGAGGTGTAATTCATTCGGCAGAAAACGTCACCTTTTATAGCACTTGGCCAACTTTTCATGCCCATGCGATCGCATGGTTTTTGTGCCTCCAGACCATGCGATCGCATGGCAGCCTGGGACAGCTCATATGATTTTGTTTTCTAGTTTACCGATGTTTTATTTAAATATATATATGTATATATATATAATTTATATAATTTATATTAATTATATATATATTATATTATATTCTTGTGCATAGTTGACTTGTAATTTTAGGTCCGTTGACTCGCGCGTTGATGCTTGGTTCATGTCTCGGTTCCGGATTTTCGAACACCTTTTCGTATGATTTAATATCTTATACTTTACGTTTCGCAACTTGTAATTTGCACAAAAAATAATTTTCCTTAACTCTCAAAATCCGCGCAAGTGTTTTAATTCACTTTTTAGGACGCTTTTGAGTGCACTATGGCTTTAAGGACCCTTTTCCATTTTTAGTGGCACTTTTTCTTCAATTCTTTAATCTTCGTGCTTCGTTTTCACATTTATTTATTTAAACGATTACAACTAAAAAATAGAATAATTACAACTAAAAACTGTACATATTGGGATAATATTGTGACTAAATATATGTTCATTTGTAGCACTATCACTTTTACTTTTCAAATTCTCAAGCAAACCGAATATGAGCCTAATACCGGGTCTGTACCTAATCTACCGAACCCGTGTCTTTTTCAATCAAATCTTCAGTAAATCTTCCGTTTAATCAAATTTGTTTATTACGATTCATAGATCTGAGTTGAATATGTGCGTCTAAACCAGAATAGATTATTGATTTCATGATTAAGATAATCATATGATTAAATCACCGAAAAACTGAATCTGAAAATAAAACTTTTAAATCTTTATCCAAATCAGACTTGTGTACTTTGATGATGATATCTTGAGTTAAATGATGACTGATAATCTTTCATGAAAATGACTTAGATTGCATGTTTAATTTGAGTTTAATGGATTTTGTACATACCGAATGTGTTAGTGCTGCAGTTACCGAATCTGTTATATTGATTACATGCTTATTTGATTGTTTTGTGTTTAAAAGTGATTCTGGTTATGAACTTAATGTTAATATGACTAGAGATGCATGTTTAGGATATTATATAACAAGTTTTGATGTTACCGAATCTTCCATGATTAGCATGATACCGAGTCTGTTGACTTTGTGGTTAGATTTCAAACATTATACTCATGCTTTGTATCTGAAAATCTTACATATTGATCTAGTTCATAATTATAAAGGGAAAAGTAAGTTTGGTAACCGAATCTGAGAAATTTACAAGTTACCGAATCTGCTCAAAGTTTGTGAAAAATGACTAAGTGTTGTTAGCATTCTTGATTACTTTATTTGATTAACCATGATGAAATTTGAAGTGTTTGAATTTTAATTGTTTTAACATGAATTTAATGGTTGTCAAATACATGTAAATATTTAGAATAAAATATTTTTATAAGTTATTAAAACCATAAAAATTTATAAAATTAAAAATGAAAAAGATTTCAAAAGTAATAAGAATAAAGACATGTGATTATTCTTAACATGCTATGGTCTTTTATTCTTAACAAGCAGCTAATGGCGAACAACTAGTTTGTTAACTCTGAGACAAACATTCCTGGCAACTATTGGTTGGCCATATTAGAGAGGCATCAGCTATGGGGTTCATTAAGCTATACTGTTAGTGTACCTGAGCTAGATCTAAGACTTCTGAATAGAACTATTAGATTTATTGAGGCTACACAACCATTTGCTGCTAACCCTCAAGGAGAACCTGCTTTTTTTTTGAATTTGAGTTAAAGGGTGTTAATGGAATGAGGTCTGTTACTAAGGCTGACTTCAGGAGGATCTTTCAACTTCCTGTTGTTAACAATGCTCCTGCATTTCTTTCTAACACTGCTATGATGAACTCAATCTTTCAGCTGGGATATGGTGGAGATACTTCTGTCACTGCTGCTATGTTTTAAAAGAAGTATTTAAACTACAGTTGGTATGTGATCTTCTCGATCATAAATATGTGTTTTCTGATGACACGTAAGGGTTCTGACAGCATGACCATCCTGATGCTGAGGCTGTTTTACTCTTTCACCAGATTTGAAAATTTAGACTATGCTGAACTTCTATGGGATTTGGTTCAGGCACAAATTGATAAGACAAGGAATACATACATTCCTTGTGAAAATGAACACTACGATTTTGTCTAACAATCAGTTCAGTGCACTAATTCCTACTTGGTTAATGAGTCTAGCTAATCCCACATATGCTAGATTACGACCATATTTTGAAGCAGTAGGTTTACCTCTTCCGAACACGGTACAACAAGTACAAGTTGAACCAGTCGTGGTTCCAGCCCAAGAGGTTAGAGTGGAACCTAGAAACCAACTTGGACCAACTGAAACCTCACTTAGGGTAAACCTCAAATGCATTAGGGTAACCCGATCATCTCAACCTGTGAGGATTAGAGAACATAGTCCAGTTAGGGATGAACCTACCATTTCAACTACACCAGAAGGAAGTGAACACGACTCTTCAGCAACTGAATCATCTCCCTAACAAACGAAGAAGAAGACACGTTATGTACCTGATGAGATGATTCAGACTCTGCCAACTACCCGCGTAACTAGATCTAGGACTTCGACTCCTATCTTTTACCAAACAGTTACTGAAACTATTGGTGACACATACTAAGACTTAGATCCTTCTATGACTCCGTCACCCATTTCCGTATCACATCCAATAGTAACAGTAAGCCCTACACTAAATGAAGCGCAAGCTTTGGTAGGCAAGAGAGCTGAATGCAAGGATGGTAAAAAGACCAATCAGCCCATCCACTCTAAACATGACTTAAGAATAAATCCTACTCAAAGAGATGCTTCGGCATCTAGATAGGAAGTAAAGTCTTCCTCTGCAGTCTAGTCTGCGTTGACTCAATCGATTGAGGAAACTCGATCATTGAAGTCCAGAATGGCCGAAGGGGAGCTGAAAAACCTTGAAAAGGCACCCTGCATATTAGCCGAAAATCCTCTTGATATACTTCATCTTAGTGATGTTGTATTGACTCAATGTCCAACAGGGCCTAGAGATCCGACTTATCTTGATGAGGGAGATCTGCTGCATCCCATGGAAACGAATTAACCTGACATTCCTTCAGGAAATTTATCAGACTTCCAGCAGACTATTCCTCAGGTTCAAGAAATTGATCCTTTGGTTCAAACCACTTCTCGTCCGGATCTTGAAACTTAAGGTCTGGGTGTTGAGTCTATAACTGAAAGAGATGTGTCACCTCATGATACATTGATTGAAATGCCCCGTCCTAATCCATCTGGACGAAGTCATCAACATTTGATCCCAGAGTGATGATCGACTCCAAATAATGTCCTTAAAATGAGCAAATGCACAGCGGGAGATTTCTTTCATACCTGAGAATAAACATGCTTTCAAGTATCAACCAAAAGGTTAGTGAGTTCATAAGTTTATCATAAAACAATAAAATTTATCATTTTGATAGACCACAAGATTTAAATATTGCATGGTACAAATGAGCCCGAATCCTATACCCACCTGTAATGTACATGCGATATCTTTTAAATACAGTACACCTTTCTCGTGTAGGAAATCATCTTTCATAAATTTTAGTAACCGTACACATATCTTGTGTACAAAATATAATACACATAACCTGTGTATAAAAATCATTCTCTCGATACATAACATTCACATCAATTGGTGGCAATTATCATGTCTACATAATTCAATGGTGGCAATTATCATGTCCACATAATTCAATAATAATCCGCAGAACTTCTGTCTGCATAATAATTCATTCGAGGAATGTTTTGCTTGTGTCTATCTCGTCAAACATTTATAAAAGCATTTCATGTATTCGCAGTTCAAAATATATTTCAAAAGCATTTAATAAAACAGTTATAAAAACAGCGCATGTATTCTCAGTCTCAAAAATGTAAAGAGTAAAAGGGAATCAAATGAAACTCACCTAATGTATTTTGTAGTAAAAATACTTATGATGACATTTAACAATTGAACAAAGTAGGGTTGGCCTCGGATTCACGAACCTATATCATTTGTATATTCATTAATACATATAATCATATTTGAGCAAATTTATTTGTCATATCCTTAATTTATATATTATGTATATTTAATTTGTGTATGTATTCCAAATGATTAATATTTATATAGTTATATTAATATATCCATATTTATATACATACTTGTTTAATGTTATATTTAAAAATCAATAGTTTATAGATATTTATATAAATAATTTTAATGGGTTTGATATATATAGTTATGTGAAATTTTAATATAATTATAGTATATGTAATAAGTATATTTTATATACAAAGTATTTATTTGCTTAAAAAAGTAGTTTTTGATAGTAATACTAATAATAATAATAAATGTAATAATTTTAATATTAATGGTAATGGTTTTAATCATAATGATACTACTAATAATAATACTTATATTAGTAATGATAATCTTAATATTAATTTTAATGATGATTACAATTACAATATTAATACTTATAATGATAATCATACTAAGATCACATTTTTAATGATGTTAATAATACTAATATTGGTAATTACTATGATAATAATAATGATCCTAATGATAACTATAATTATTATACTAAATGATAATCCTTATAATGATATATGTATTAGTACTAACAAATACTCTAAAAATAACAATAATAGTAATACTAATACTTCTATTAACAATAATAATAATAATAATACTAATATTAGTTATTTTTAACATAGGTAATCATCCAACAATGATAATAAACTTGGAATTGATAATAATAATAATAATAATAATAATAATAATAATAATAATAATAATAATAATAATAATAATAATAATAATAATATTTATAATAATAATAATAATAATAATAATAATAATAATAATAATAATAATAATAATAATAATAATAATAATATTAAATTATACCTTTGTAGCATTAAAAAAAATTAAACTACCCGAGACGGGGCTCGAACCCTCGACCTCTCGGTTAACACAACAAATTCTAACCACTGATCCGTGAATGTCTTTCTATAATTATACCCCGCATTAAAATACTTAACCTATATCTTTCTGTACCTTTTTCCTTCTTCTTCTTAATCAAATCAACCCAATTCATCTTCATCCTATCGAAATCATTATCATCAATATCTATCGTGATCGTCATCATCATCATATCATCATCATTTCCATATCATTTATTCGTCATCTTCATGTCATCACAGCCTATCATCATTACCATCATCATTCGCGTTATCTCGTTCATCATCATATTCGCCATCAACCCTTTTCATCGTCTTCAACATCATCGTGTATCATTGTAATCATTATCATCTTCAATGGATCATGTATCCATCCTAACTCATTATCGCCATCTACATAGCATCATCGCTAGTTATCTTCACATAAGCCTTCAACTTCATCATATTTATCGTCACTCACCATTGAATCATCCTCATCACTTCGTAAAAAAAATAGTTCACAGGCCCAATGCAAGAAGTTCACGGCCCAACATCAATCCTTTGGTCCAACAGGAAAATGATTTCGGCACAAGTAAAACCAAACGGCCCAACAATAGTTTAAAAGCCCGATTTGCAAATCTAGTATGTCAAAAAAAATTTATGCGGTCCAATCATAAACAAGCTGAATCCTGGCTGGAAATAGAAGCAATCGTTGTAGAAATAATATTGTGACATCACTATCCACTTGCATCACCTTTATTGTAGGAGTTGGAATATATATATAAAAAAAAGAATTAACTTTAACGTACGGCAGCTATTATGGTTTCGGTGGATTCAAGGTAATGACTCAAGGTTATTAAGATGGCTGTTGTTAGATATAAATGAAGCATCAAAGCAGTTTTAATGGAGGTTTGGGTTACAAAATTTACACATGAATTGTAGCGGTAGTTTAATCAGATATAGAAGTTGAGTAGCAGTTGACGGTGGTGACGATGGTAATGTACAAAACAGAAATAGAAACACAAGTGTGTTGTTCGATGGTGAGTGTATGGTTACAACAAGAGAGAGATGTGAGAGAGAAAGAGAGTGAAAAATAGCGAGAGATGGTTTATCGAGCAACAAGAAAAGAAACGGGAATTAATAAGTGCGAGAGAGAGAGAATATGAGCGAGAGGAGGGTGATAACCGGTGACTTAACGAGTATGTTGGTGGAGGTGATCATGGAGATGATGAAGGTCACGATGGTAGTTGTTCACGAAATAAATGGAAGTATATGATAGTCGATGGTGTTGTGGGTTTAATGGAATGTTTTCGAATGGAAACCGAAATAGAGAGAAGTCTATAGTAGTAGTTTGATGGTGGATAGTGAAAGTCGATGGTTGAGGTGGCGGTGATAGAGTGTGGCGGTTGTCAAAGCAGAGTAGGAGAAGAAGAAGTGTGATGTTTGGTTTTGGTGTATGTTTTTCTTGCATATATGCATATGTACCATCATATATATCTTTAGTGAATGGGATGGTGGTGATGTTGATAGAAAACAAGAAACATTGACAAACATCTCCACTTAAAATTTGATTGTATGTAGTATTTGATTGTATGTATGTCGATATATGTAGGTAGAATATATATATATATATATATATATATATATATATATATATATATATATATATATATATATATATATATATATATATATATATATATATCAGTAATATAATATGGTATATATTGAAAAGGTGTTTTATTATTGTAATTGGAAAGAAAAAAAAAATCTTACAAGTTGTAGTGGATGTTGATTGAATGAGAAGAAGGAGAATTACAAGTGTGGTGATTTTCATAAAGTGATGTGAGTGCTTAAAGGACTTCGTACAAATATCTATATATATATATATATATATATATATATATATATATATATATATATATATATATATATATATATATATATATATATCTGCATATACAATGCATGTAGATATCATATTCTTACAAGTTGGCTGTGATCTTATCATATATTAATATCTATCTTCTATACATATGATTTATATATAATATTATAATATACTAATAATAATAATAATATAATTATAATATAATAATAATACTTATTATTCAACATGTGGATTGATAGATAAGAAGTAAGTAGCTGGACTTTTGTACTCTTCTTGTTGCCATCGAATTTTTGAGAGTATAAATTCGGGTTCCGTTGTTAATTGGTGGATAAAAGTGTTGGGAAAATTCCATATTTTTAATTTAACTATATTTATTTATTTTGGTCATTATGGTATAAAATTTGACCATTAACTATTAAATAAAAATTACCTCAACTGTCCCTCTCATTTATGGGTGAAAAATAAAAAGTGTTGAAATTTAATAACAAGGTCCTAAATATAATTTTAGTAAGCCTAAAATTTATAGAACTCATTTTCGTATCTCCTTTTATTTTAAAATTACAATAGTTTGAATTTAACTTGCTTAATATCAATCGAAACATCAAATGAGTATTACAATTATTTAATATTTATTTTTAATATACTTTATTTATATATAGAGATATATTTTAAATAATTATTATTATTTTTACATAATTATTTTCTAACAATTACATCATAAATTATATTTCAAATCATATATATATTTATTTAAATATATACATACCTATTTACAAATAGTTGTTCGTGAATCGTCGAGAACGGTCGATGGTCAATTGAACAGTTCAAAATTTTGAAACTCAACCTAACAGACTTTGCTTATCGTGTCGAGATCATATAAAGATTAAGTTTAAATTTGGTTGGAAATTCCCGAGTCGTCATATTGATGACTTCAGGAGTTGGGGATATTAATATCTCTGCGAGAGCTATAAAGACGAGTAGTTCTTTTACTCCGTCAAAGTCCCATGAGACATATATCATGGCAACTGACACGAAACAGTCTTCCCCGACTATAACTCCAGTTGTTAGCCAACCTCCATCAGAAGGTGATAATCTGACTAGTAGTACGTATCAACCCACATATATAAATATTCCCATTACATCTTCACCTGCCCTCAAGGTAAATTAAACACTTCCACCGACATCACCGACACCATCTGCGGCGGCTGCATTCTTGGCAATTCTTCCACCACCACCTGGTTACACTGTTGTTTCACTATGTGGGTCACCTTTGCGAACATCTAACACTTATGTTTTCAATATCTCTTGATGATGAGCTGGAGGCAATCTACCTTGCTGAATTTTCTAGACATACAGATCTTGATGAAATTTGTGAGACGATGAATATTTATATTAAGTAAGTAAGAGTAGTGTTTCCTCTTTCTCCGTAAACTCACCTGGACCAATTCATATACCTGAATTTCAATCCTGACAATCTTCATGAGGGGAATAATAGATATGGTTATGGGTCCGGTACTTTTAAACGCTCAACATATGAAGTTGGATCATCTAGTCAACAATGGGAAATGATGACGTAGTTGAGATTTCTGATTCTAAAAGTGATAAAGTTAAGGAGATTCAACATGATCGTTTTCTAGACGAAACAGTTACACAGAGAGAAGGTGACTCAGGGATGTTAAGGATTTTATATACGGTGGAACAACAACATAAACAACAGACAGAGGATACATCAGTACACGTGGACAATCGTAATTTTGATGATATCGATGATATTTTGAAGGGGAAGAGTGTAATAAATGAATTCAATGATCATCAATTTGTCAACATTAAAGCTCCAACCGAGGAATTTGGTTTACATTTTGAGAGGGAGATATTCTCAAATAGCGAAGAAGATACTACAACACCTCTTGATCCTGATGTTCCTTTCCAAATTTCAAAAATTATCCTTAACCATGGTGTGGGTTATCAATTAAGTGATGATGAAGAGAAGTTGATTCTACGTTCAACATTCGTGGAACAACAAGCTTACAAGATCTTCGAAGAATCTGATCTCATTCTTGCTCCTTCAATGTGTGTTCTTAGTGCCTGTAAATTTCACAAGAAGCCGGAATACTTGAAAGCTTATTTGAAAGTACGTGAAAAGTATAAACTAAAGAATAAGGAGAATCTTCAGGATCAACGGAATTCAGAGATCAGAAGAATAAATAAGATCTTGATGATTAACAAGGATGGAGTACAATTGCCTCTATTCTATGTCACGAGAATGGATGATGAAGACTATCAATTATCAGAGGCAGATTTTGAGATGTTAAAGGTGAATGACATCATCTTTATTTACGACTACTTGACTGACCTGAATGAATCTACAACAAATTTTCATGCTATTGCGTTAAAGGCGGTCTACATGTTTATTCTTTACTCAATGAGATGGATTTCCGTTCACAATTTTCAGATGGGGTTAGAATCAGGGCATACGAAGATTGGAATCAAACCACCGAAACAAGTGATTGATAGATTACAATACATGTCCTTACTCGAAGTAAGTAACTGTCCATATGGATTCGTCTTTGTCAACTCTCATTATACAAACATCTTTATCAGACTCTCAGACTTCAGGAGATATCTTGACAGAACATTAGTGCATGCTTTTAAATATCTACGATGGATATTGGAGAATAAGTGCTACTCAACCGAAGATGGTGAGATCGTCAAAGTGCGTATTAAAAGGTTGAAGAGTCATCTCAATACAAGAAGAAACGTAAGGAGATATGTGTGACGGCCCAGAAATTTCCGACCAAATTTAAACTTATTCTTTATATGATTTCGACATGATAAGCAAAGTTTGTAATGTTGAGTCTCAAAAATTTTGGAACTATATTCATGTAACCAATTACCCTTTGACTGTGCTCAAAGATTCACAAACATTTATGTGTATATAGATATGTATATATAATATATAGTTATATTAAGTAAAAACGTTAACAAAGTATTAGATGTATAATACTTTACATGAAGGTATTTGTTTCAATATATGTTTAATATATTTATCGACGAAACTAAATGATAATATCAAATGATTGAATTATCAGATTCATTATAATATGATTACGGGTCTCTGTTGAGAGGTCCACTATGATTTAAAAATTCTGTTAATTTTAACAATATTTGGAAAATGGTAAAATGTTTTTCATGTAAGAACAAATGTGTCAATTGAAGAAAGTTAGACAAATGTTAGTGGAGATTCCTGTTTAATTTCCAATTCATGCTTTACAATATTTCCTCGTGACTTTGATAAGATAACTATTTTAGCTTTCATTTTAATTATTGTGAAAGTAAGAATGTGGAGTGTAAATAACTTAGATATTGGATATCAACAAGTTAAGTAAATAGACATTTTACATTAATATGATTTCATACGTTTATTTAACCTTTGGACTTTATCCCAAGCTTCACCAACACACTGTAATTTAAAAACTTGAAACCTATTATGAGTATATATAATTTACATTTCTAAAACGTTTTATGATATAACGATTTTCATTATTTTAACCTCTTAACAAAATAATTTTTAAATATAATTAGTTTTGAAAAACTAAATATTATATTATTAAGTAAATATTTCAATTATATATAATATATACAAATTTATATTTCTAAGTAAATATATATATAAATATTTTATGAAATGATAAAATATAACAGTAACCTTGATATAAAACATTTTGATTTAAAATAGTACTATTATATATATGTATATATATATATATAATATATATATATATATATATATATATATATATATATATATATATATATATATATATATATATATATATATATATATATATAATGAGACATTGATTTAAGAATGCAAATGACCAAAACACTCGAACGTTTACATTACATTTCGAGTGATATAGTCTATCGTTGATTTAAGTCTAAATTGTGACGACCCAAAAATTTCCGACCAAATTTAAACTTAATCTTGATATGATTTCGACACGATAAGCGAAGTCTGTAATGTTGAGTCTCAAAAATTTTTAACTGTTTCATGTATACATTTACCCTTCGACTGCTCTCGACGATTCACGAAACGCTATTTGTAAATAGATACGTATATATTTAAAATATATAAACTTGAAATATGAATTAAAATATTATATGACGTAATTGTTAGAATTAATAATGTAAAATAAAATAATATATAATAACTATTATTTAAAATATAACTAAATATGTAAATAATGTAAAGGGAATATATATATATATATATATATATATATATATATATATATATATATATATATATATAGTTTTGAATTTATTTTGTAAGCAACAATAACGCTCAATTGTTATTCGATAGATAATAAGTAAGTTAAAATCAAACTTATATTATTTTAAAATAAACTGTAATTCGAAAATGAGTTTTACAAATTTTAAACTTATTAAAAATGTACTTAGGAACTAATTGTTGAATTTTAAAACTTTTTATATTTTACTTGGGATTTGGAGTGAATAATTAATTTAATTTTTATTTAATAGTTAATGAGCGAATCTTATACCATAATGACCAAAATAAATAAATATAGTCAATTTAAAAATATGAGATTTTTCTGAAGACTTTTATCCGCCACTAATTTCAAATAGTGCACGATACACAGTCCGGAAAAACTGTCGGTACTACAATACAATGAATGGCAACTTGGGTGCACGTTTTTTTTTTTTTACTTTAATATTCATATTTAGTTATTCTTAGAGTACTACATCTATTATTATTATTATTATATATGTTTACATGATATGTATCATTCACTAAGTTGTTCACCAAACACCACTAACTCTTTCTTTTATCTTCACATCACCAACTGCATAAAAATCGAACACCCCTTTTGATTCTTTTCTCCTTTAACTAATCCTATAACTAATCCTATATATATAATTGTATACATAGATTAAACATACGATATATATCACATAATTATACGAAGCTCGATCACCACTCGACACTCATCAACCCTACGGTCACCACCTTCACCAACCTCACCATCAACCACCATAAACCACTTTGATCACCATATACAACCACCCTAAACCATCGCCAAATTTCTATTTTCAATCCAAGCCATCACCACTTTAGATTTATTGTGCTATATATATTGCATACAACATGTACATATACATATATTTATATCTATCCACACATTCAAGATTAACCATCCCACCTTCATCTTCAACCTGAACCCAATTTGAACCGATGCTACACTTGCTTGTTTCCTGTTTATGGTACCTATCGCACCACCATGAACAACCTCCTCCCACCACTTTAAGCCGATTTATCTTTGATTGTTTCGGTTGCTAATTTAGAAACAAGATCACTGGAAACCATCCTTGCCAACCATCATTAAACCAATAACCACCTACGGCCACTTTACACCGTGAACACCACGGTTAATCACTACAACCTTTAATCACCACCAAACCTCGATCACACTCCTCCTTCTTCTTGTTTTCGTTTTCGTAAACCCAAGACTAAATCTCACCACTTATAATCACATAAAAACTGTTGCTACCGTTATTGTCTTTGTTTGATCTAGCACCCAAACCAAACCATCTTTTTCGTTGTAGTTCTACTGTTTAATCATAGTATTACTATTTGAGGTCCATCGAGAATAATCAAAATTAAAACACTCATTAAACCACTACTTCAAATCAAATCGTTACTACTTTCTGTTCGTAGGTTCACAGACCCTAAACACCCTCGTTAATGGTTGCTACTCCAAATTTTTTTAAGATAAACATTATTAATAAACCAAATATTACCCATATAAGGAAGGATAAAAGAAGATGATGCGTACAGCAAAATAAAGTGGATATGTACAGTGAAGTGATGATACGTACAAGGAAACTACCACCGTTTTTTTTATCATATTCATGTTTGTATTATCGGGCTTATTGTTGGGTTATTTATATTTAAATGGTTTTGCAAAATGGACATGATGTTGGGCCGAGACACACATGGGCCGGATTCTTTTTACTGATGGGCCGAAATATTAATAATAATGTTGATATGAGTAATGGACGTGAAGGTTGATGATTAGAATATTAATTATAATGGTTAAATAGATTAGGCCGTGAATTAAAATAGATATGTTAGAGCAGAGGGATGGTTTGAAGTGTTGATTTGAATGAGAGGGTTGTGGGTTCGAGCCTGGGGAGCTGCAATTTTTTTTTTAGATGATGAAGAAGAAGGATACAGTCAGATAGGGGTTAAAAGAATGTAATCCAAGAAATAACTTAGAAGGAAGCAGATGGTGGTATGGTTACGGGTGTTGTCGGGGAGCGAGAGGTCGTGGGTTCGAGTCTGGACTGTGGCAATTCTTTTTAGGAACCTTATTTTTGAGGTAGAGTTATTATTATTATTATTATTTGTAAGACCCGTGTATTTTTCCTTGTTCATACGTGTCTTTAAGATTCTTGTAGTGGAAGTTTTGTTGTACATGATTAAAATGCAAAAGAAGCTGAACTGGGCATTTGGCGCGCCGCGCCATTACGGGCTGACAAATTCTTCCTTCTTTTCAAATTAGATATTTTGGGGGCAATTTGGTAAAATCACTTTGGGGTCCGACTTTAAGGCCCCAAATCAGTTGTTGGAGTCTCCTTTACTCCATTCCCATCTACTTTATCATCATCCATTAATTCTAGTGAGAGAGAGTGATTTAAGAGTGAGAAAGCTCCATTTAAGGAAGAAGAAGCTCATTTCAGGTTAGAGCTCGGGTATTAAAGTTGTTCATCTCCTCCTTTGCTACGTTTTGATAGTTGTGGTAAGCCCTAAACCTAACTTCCTTATTTTAATTGTATAAGAGTTAGGGTTTGTGTAAGTGATGAACATTAAAACCTATTTGCTAGTAATTTGGGGGTTTTAGGTGAATTTGGGTCATGTAGACCCAAAGATGACTAATTAGGGTTTTTAAAGTATCAAATTATGTTTATGAGCTTAAATTAGTTAGTTAAATCACTAGCACACTTAAATATATGTAAAGGGGTGTTAAGTGGGTTAGTGGATGACCCGAAATGGGAGTATTGACTTTAAATGGTCAAATGGGTCAAAATGGTCCTAAGTGGGTTAATGTATGTGTTTGATGCATAAACCTTGTATTGGAAAGCGTCTTAGGACTTAACTTGCCTAATGATTAGGGTTTTGGGGATGTTAACCCAAATATTAGGGTTAGGGTTGCAAATGGGTCAAAATTACACCATGGGTCAAGATAACCCTAGAACGGAGTTTTAGTGGGTTAACCAACTTGGCTTTGTGATTGATATTATGTATTATGTAATAGGTGCGTTACATTGAAGTTGAAAGCTCGGTTATCTCTCACCAAGGCGTTGAGGTGAGTGGAATAATTATATATGTATGTATATAGTTTATTTACTTATGGGGTATGCGTTGAAGTCCGATGTTTACGGTACCATACCCTAGAGTATATTGTGTTGTTGATGAGGGTTTAAAGTTCGTTGTTGACGATACCTCACGTATGGAATTAAAGTTCGATGTTGACGATGCCATACGATTATTGTAGTGACGTTGATGAGAGTTTAAAGTTCGTTGTTGACGATACCTCATATGTGGGTTTAAAGTTCGGTGTTGACGATACCACATTAATGTAGGCGAATGCGATTAAAGTTCGATGTTGACGATACCATTCGTTGGGCTAGCCTTGAGATCTTGAGTAATATGGATGTTATGAACACCATCGTTATATTTGGGTTGTAGCATAATGTATTATTGTGTTATATGCTTTTGGTATACTAGCTTTGTGTTCGTGGTTCTTAGCGTTATACATGTGAAGGGTATGCTAAATATGTAGCTAGTATGTATGCGGATTTGGTGTAAGTGTTTGCAAGCAAGTAAGTTATATATGTATGTGTATAATTATTGCATTCACTAAGCTCTGCTTACCCTCTCGTTGTTTACCTTTTTATAGGTTCGGTTGTGGACAAGGGTAAGGGCATCATCTTGGATTAGAGATCCCGTCGTTGCTAGAGAATGCTTTTGGGCTATTTAGCTTTTGGAGTATTGACCGAGACTTGGGTAGTTTAATCCCAAACACCATGCTCGGAGTGTAGTTTGGTACTTAAACTTTTGATGGTCGAAACTCATATTTTGAATTAAACTCGTAAAACGGCCGATGTGGGCCCCGCTTCGTAAAACTAATTTTTATTAATGGAATGTGTTAGTTTTACATATTTGAATATGTTGTTAAAAGCGTTTTGCCTAATTAGGTCGGGAAGTGGCCAATCTTTTTAGCATTTCAAGACTTTTTTGACAGACCAGAATGGCGCGCTGCGCGGCGTTTTGGCGCGCCGCGCCATATGCTGTTCTAGCAAAAAAAAAATTATTTGTTATTTTTACGCGGGTTGTTCGTGGTTTGGTTTGGGTTGTTACAAGTGGTATCAGAGCATGGTCTAAGGGATTTAGGTGACTTGAGATAGGCGCCTAGACTTAGACTTTTGTGTATGCGCGTTATGCGGGACTTGTAGGACTTTGGGTCGGATCGGGTCTTGGTTAGTACATAGGTTTATGTGAACTAATCATGCGCTATTGTTTTGTGTGGTATTTGAAATCGTCAAGCGAGATAGACGTGGTACTAGTGAGTTAATGCGATGTGCTCGCGTAACAATGATTAGCTACCAATGTTACGGGTTCAAATCGTGTCAAACAAGTGATGTACGACGATTGTTGAGCAAGACGGGGTAGTGTGGTGTATATGTATATACTTATGGGTTAAGTCCTTTCATTTTGTTGCTTAATTGACTTCGTTTTATAGAATGAAGATGAGAAATGGACACGACACCAATGACGGAGGTACGAGTGAGGACGTTGAACTCACGACCAAGGTTGAGGCCATCTTTAAAAGGCTAAAGAGGGATTTTATTGACGACGTTCGAAAGGTCTTTTAAGAGTCGGTTGATGGACAAGTGACCGAAATGATCAATGATCGAATGAAAGCCGCAATAGAGGGGGCTTTAGAGGCTAGAAACATTTATCCTCGAGGCGAAGGGGGTGAAGGTAATGGTGGGGGTGGAAGGCGGGACTTCCACTACAAAAATTTCAAGGATACTCAACCTCTGATGTTTAATGGGGTGCGAGATCCGTTGAAAAGCACGTGTTGGATTTCCAATATCGAGGGAGCTTTCTGCGCCGCGGAGTGTCCTCCCGAGAAAAAGACAAGGTATGGGTCTAGCATGTTGCGCGAGGAGGGCAAGTTGTGATGGGACGATAAGATCAATTTATATGGGGAAGAGCAATGCATGAGCTTGACATGGGAGAAGTTTAAGAAGGAATTTTTCCAAGAATACCGAACTTCTTCCGATCTTGATAGAATCCGTGACGAATTGCACAATTTGCAACAAGGGTCAATGGACTTGGTCACTCTCAAGTCTACCTTCTTGGCAAAGACTCGTTTTTGCCCGGAATATGTGGGTGATGATCACAAGCTAATGAAGGATTTCTACTGTACTTTGAATGATGAGTTCAAGGGTAAGATTAGTCGGGGTGTGGCTAAGTCTTTTGATGAGTTATTCGAACTGGCTCGGGGTTTTGAGCTGGAAGTTCTAAGAAAGAGCGATTTCACGTTTTCCAAAAGAAATTTTGAAGGTTCTAGTCATTCTAACTTTTCAAACAAGAAGAACAAGAACAAGAAGGGTTCCGAAAGTGTCATTAGTGTGAAGAAGGGCGCTACCGGTGATTTTGGGAACTTTGTCCCTACTTGCTACAATTGTGGGGTACGTGGACATATGGTTCGAGATTGTCCGAAGCCAATTTCAACAAACAAGCTCACTTGTTTTAATTGCAACAAAGAAGGACACCGAAAGTCGGAGTGTCCTGATTTGTGAAACGATAATGTTAAGCGTCTAGAGAAAGCGGCGGGTACGGCTAGGGGTCGCAACTATTTGATGACCAATGATGAAGCCAAACAATCGAACGAAGTTGTCTCAGGTACTTTCATGGTTAATTCTAATCCGGCAAGGATTGTTTTCGATAGCGGTGAAAATTTGTCGTTTGTGTCTCCGAAATTTGTGCCAAAACTTAATAGACCGTTAGCTAAGTTAAGTCGTCCGGTAGAAGTCGAAATAGCGGACGGCAAGACGGTGCTAGTGGTCGATGTGTGCAAAAATTGTGATGTTGTGTTTGGTGCCGAAAACTTTAAGATAGATCTCATTCCGATGACTTTGGGCGACTTTGATATTGTTGTGGGTATAGATTGGCTCGATCGTAATAGAGTCGATATTGCATGCCATGAAAAATTTATTCATGTGAAGACCGCAAGTGGGGGAGAGTTAATTATTCACGGTGATAAGCGTAGAAGACTTGTGCCGATATGCACTTTTGCACGGGCACGTTGTTTCCTTGTTAGTGGTGACATGGCTTTTCTTGCCCATGTTGTTGATACTCGTGATGAGCCACCACCCATTCGTGAAATTCCGGTTGTTAGTGAATTCGAATATGTTTTTCCGGACGAGTTACCGGGTGTTCCGGCGGAAAGACAAGTTGAATTTCGCATTGAGTTGGTTCCGGGAGCTATTCCCATTGCTAAAACTCCTTATTGTTTAGTGCCGACGAAAATGCAAGAGTTGTTAAATCAAACCCAAGAGTTACTTGAGAAGGGTTTTATTCGACCGAGTGCTTCGCAATGGGGCGCTCTAGTTTTATTCGTGAAAAAGAAAGATGGAAGTATGCGGATGTACATCGATTATCGGGAGTTGAATAAGGTGACGATCAAGAATCGTTATCCATTGCCTCAGATTGACGATTTGTTTGATCAACTCCAAGGTGTGACGTATTTCTCAAAGATTAACATATGGTCCGGCTATCACCAAATGCGGGTCCGCGAGGAAGATATCGAGAAAACGGCTTTTCGAACACGTTATGGGCATTTTGAATTCGTAGTTATGCCTTTTGGTCTTACGAATGCACCGGCGGCATTCATGGATCTTATGAACCGAGTGTGCCAACCTATGTTGGACAAGTCGGTAATTGTGTTCATTGACGACATACTAGTCTACTCGAAAAGTATGAACGAACATGAACGTCATTTGCGTGAAGTATTGAAGACTTTACGAAAGGAGAAGTTGTATGCTAAGTTCTCCAAATGCGAATTTTGGCTAAGGGAGGTTCAATTCCTTGGCCACATTATGAACAAAGATGGCATTCAAGTAGATCCGGGGAAGATAGAGACGGTGAAGAGTTGGAGACAACCGACTACGCCTACGGAGGTCCGAAGTTTTCTCGGATTGGCCGGTTATTATCGTCAGTTTATCCATGACTTTTCTAAGATCGCTTCTTCATTGACGAAGTTGACAAGGAAGAACGCGAGGTTTAATTGGGAGAACGAGCAAGAAATTGCTTTTCAATTGTTAAAAGAGAAGTTGTGTCAAGCTCCGGTGTTAGTGTTGCCGGAAGGAGTGGAAGACATGACGGTTTATTATGATGCATCGTTAAATGGGCTCGGGTGTGTTCTAATGCAAAGAGGTAAAGTCATCACTTATGCCTCGCGACAATTAAAGGAACACGAGATGAGATATCCGACTCATGATCTTGAGTTAGCGGCGGTTGTGCATGCGTTGAAAATTTGGCTCCATTACTTGTATGGTGTCAAGAGTAAGATTTATTTGGATCATAAGAGTTTGAAACACCTCTTTAATCAACGAGATTTGAATTATCGTCAACGTAGGTGGATGGATGTGGTGAAAGGTTATGATTGTGAAATACTTTATCATCCGGGCAAGGCGAATGTGGTCGCGGATGCGTTAAGTCGAAAGAGTCATCACCCGGCGTTACGATTGGGATTGTTACGTATGATTATTACTAACGATTTTCTTGAAAAACTTGGCGTGATTCAAATAGAGGCTTACGTTCATAACAAGCATGCGCAGGCAATTGTGGGGCAATCGAAATTCATCACTATGGGCTCGCGTGGTTTGTTGTCTTTTCAAAGAAGGGTGTGGGTATCTAAGATGGGTGATTATCGACAAGTGCTACTTGATGAAGCACATAAGTCAAAGTATTCCATTCATCCGGGCGCGACGAAGATGTATCTTGACTTGAGGAAGGATTATTGGTGGCCGGGCATGAAACGTGATGTTGTGAAGTATGTTGAGCAATGCGTCACGTGTTTACAAGTTAAGGCCGAGCACAAAAAGCCGTATGGTAAGTTACAACCGTTAGAAATCCCGAAATGGAAATGGGAGCACATTACCATGGATTTCATCACAAAGTTACCTAAAACGGCGAGAACCCAATTTGATTCTATTTGGGTGATAGTTGATTGATTGACGAAGAGTGCTTTGTTTCTTCCCATTAAAGAAGCGATATCGTCAGAAACTTTGGCTAAGTTGTTTATCAAGGAAGTCATCTCTCGACACGGTGTTCATATATCTATTATTTCGGATCGAGATACCCGTTTTACATCTCAGTTTTGGGAAAAGTTTCATGAAGATATGGGTACACAAATGAAATTGAGCACGGCGTATCATCCTCAAACGGACGGTCAAACCGAACGTACGAATCAAACTTTGGAGGATATGTTACGGGCGTGTATTATTGATTTTGGTGGTAGTTGGGACAAGCACTTACCTTTGGTGGAATTCTTGTACAATAATAGTTATCATACTAGTATCGGGATGCCACCTTATGAGATGCTTTATGGGCGAAGGTGTCGAACTCCAATTTGTTGGGGTGAAGTGGGTCAAAGAGAGATAGGGAGCACCGATTTGGTATTGGAGACGAATAGCAAAATTGATGTGATTCGAGAGCATTTGAAAAAGGCTCAAAATAGGCAAAAGTCGTATGCCGACAAACGTAGACGAACGATCGAATTTCAAGAAGGTGACATAGTGATGCTAAAGGTTTCGCCATGGAAAGGTATTATTCGATTTCGAAAACGGGGAAAGTTAGCTCCTCGGTTTATTGGGCCATTTAAGGTTTTAGCTCGTGTTGGTGAGGTCGCGTATCGTTTGGAATTACCCGAAGAGCTTGCGGGGATTCATAATACATTTCATGTTTCCCATCTCCGTAAGTATCTTGCAGATGATTCATCTTGGGTGCCATTAGATGAGATTGAGCTAAACAATAAGTTAGAGTATATTGAGGAGCCGATTGCTATACTCGATGAGAAGGTCATAAGGTTGAGGCATAAAGAGGTTATGACCTTTAAAGTTCAATGGCGATGGAGTAAGGGTTCCGAGTTTACCTGGGAGCTCGAAGAGTTTGTGTTGGTTTATCTTCTTTCTTGTCATGCGGCTTGGATCGCGAGGACGCAATCCGAATAAGTGGGGGAGAGTTGTAAGACACGTGTATTTTTCCTTGTACATACGTGTGTTTAAGATTCTTGTAGTGGAAGTTTTGTTGTACATGATTAAAATGCAAAAGAAGCTGAACTGGGCATTTGGCGCGCCGCGCGGCCTTATGTCGTGCCGCGCCATTACGGGCTGACAGATTCTTCCTTCTTTTCAAATTAGATATTTTGGGGGCAATTTGGTAAAATCACTTTGGGGTCCGACTTCAAGGCCCCAAATCAGTTGTTGGAGTCTCCTTTACTCCATTTCCATCTACTTTATCATCATCCATTAATTCTAGTGAGAAAGAGTGATTCAAGAGTGAGAAAGCTCCATTTAAGGAAGAAGAAGCTCATTTCGGGTTAGAGCTCGGGTATTAAAGTTGTTCATCTCCTCTTTTGCTACGTTTTGATAGTTGTGGTAAGCCCTAAACCTAACTTCCTTATTTTAATTGTATAAGAGTTAGGGTTTGTGTAAGCGATGAACATTAAAACCCATTTGATAGTAATTTGGGGGTTTTAGGTGAATTTGGGTCATGTAGAACCAAAGATGACTAATTAGGGTTTTCAAAGTATCAAATTATGTTTATGAGCTTAAATTAGTTAGTTAAATCACTAGCACACTTAAATATATGTAAAGGGGTGTTAAGTGGGTTAGTGGATGACCCGAAATGGGAGTATTGACTTTAAATGGTCAAATGGGTTAAAATGGTCCTAAGTGGGTTAATGTATGTATTTGATGCATAAACCTTGTATTGGAAAGCGTCTTAGGACTTAACTTGGCTAATGATTAGGGTTTTGGGGATGTTAACCCAAATATTAGGGTTAGGGTTGCAAATGGGTCAAAATTGCACCATGGGTCAAGATAACCCTAGAACAGAGTTTTAATGGGTTAACCAACTTGGCTTTGTGATTGATATTAAGTATTATGTAATAGGTGCGTTACATTGAAGTTGAAAGCTCGGTTATCTCTCACCAAGGTGTTGAGGTGAGTGGAATAATTATATATGTATGTATATAGTTTATTTACTTGTGGGGTATGGGTTGAAGTCCGATGTTGACGGTACCATACCCTAGAGTATATTGTGTTGTTGATGAGGGTTTAAAGTTCGTTGTTGACGATACCTCACGTATGGAATTAAAGTTCGATGTTGACAATGCCATACGATTACTTTAGTGACGTTGATGAGGGTTTAAAGTTCGTTGTTGACGATACCTCATATGTGGGTTTAAAGTTCAGTGTTGACGATACCACATTAATGTAGGAGAATGGGATTAAAGTTCGATGTTGACGATACCATTCGTTGGGATAGCCTTGAGATCTTGAGTAATATGGATGTTATGAACACCATCGTTATATTTGGGTTGTAGCATAGTGTATTGTTGTGTTATATGCTTTTGGTATACTAGCTTTGTGTTCGTGGTTCTTAGCGTTATACATGTGAAGGGTATGCTAAATATGTAGCTAGTATGTATGCGGATTTTGTGTAAGTGTTTGCAAGTAAGTAAGTTATATATATATGTGTATAATTATTGCATTTACTAAGCTTTGCTTACCCTCTCGTTGTTTACCTTTTTATAGGTTCGGTTGTGGACAAGGGTAAGGGCATCATCTTGGATTAGAGATCCCGTCGTTGCTAGAGAATGCTTTTGGGCTATTTAGCTTTTGGAGTATTGACCGAGACTTGGGTAGTTTAATCCCAAACACCATGCTCGGAGTGTAGTTTGGTACTTAAACTTTTGATGGTCGAAACTCATATTTTGAATTAAACTCGTAAAACGGCCGATGTGAGCCCCGCATCGTAAAACTCATTTTTATTAATGGAATGTGTTAGTTTTACATATTTGAATATGTTGTTAAAAGCGTTTTGCCTAATTAGGTCGGGAAGTGGCCAATCTTTTTAGCATTTCAAGACTTTTTTGACAGACCAGAATGGCGCGCCGCGCCATATGCTGTTCTAGCAAAAAAAAAATTATTTGTTATTTTTACGCGGGTTGTTCGTGGTTTGGTTTGGGTTGTTACATTATTATTATTATTATTATTATTATTATTATTATTATTATTATTATTATTATTATTATTATTATTATTATTATTATTATTATTATTATTATTATTATTATTATTATTGTTATCATCATTAATATTAGTATTATAATTATAAGTATTATTAATTATATTATCATTATTAATATTAACATGATTATCATAATTAGAATTGTATTATTATTACAACTATATTATTGTTATAAATTTTACTACTAGTATTATTATTGTTGTTACAACAAATTATTATTTAAAAGAATCATTAATAGAAAAACTATCATTTTATTAAAAATATCCTTTTTAGTAAAATTATCATAAGAACTATTAGTATTATTATTATTATTATTATAAAAGGAAACGACTTTTTATTTATTATTATCAATATTATTTTATCATATAAATATTAATTACTTAAAAATATATTTAATACACATAACATAACTATATTAAAATTTTTATAAATAAATATTAATTATTTATTTAAAAGTGTATATAAAATAAACATACTTAATTAATTAATAAAACCTATAAATTATTAAATATAACAAGTATATCACTAATAAAAATATGTAAACTTATTCGATTACAATTCTATGTGTTAATAGATATATGAATAATATAGGTTCGTTAATCCGAGGCCAACTCTGCATTGTTCAGTTTCGTCATATGTATTTTTACTACAAAATACAGTATGGTGAGTTTCATTCGCCTTTTTACCCTTTATATTTTTGGGCTGGGAATACATGCGCAATTTTTATAAATGTTTTACGAAATAGACACAAGTAATAGAAACTACATTATATGGGTGAATGATCAAAGCCGAATATGCCCCTTTTGCTTGATAACCTAAGAATTAGTAAACCGATCTACTAATTGACGCGAATCCTAAAGATAGATCTATTGGGCCTAACGAACCGCATCCAAATTACCGAATGCTTTAGTACTTCGATGTTGTTTTTATCATGTCCGAAGGATTTCCCGGAATGATAGGGGATATTCTTATATGCATCTTGTTAATGTCGGTTACCAGGTGTTCACCATATGAATAATTATTTTTGTCTCTATGCATGGGACGTATATTTATGAGAACTGGAAATGAAATTCTTGTGGTCTATTAAAATGATGAAAATGAATGATTATGATAAACTAATGAACTCACCAACCTTTTGGTTGACACTTTAAAGCATGTTTATTCTCAGGTATGAAAGAAATCTTCCGCTGTGCATTTGCTCATTTTAAAGATATTACTTGTAGTCATTCATGACATATTTCAAAAGACGTTGTATTCGAGTCGTTGAGTTCATCAAAATTATTATTAAGTCAATTATAGTTGGATATATTATGAAATGGTACGCATGCCATTAACTTTCGATGTAATGAAAGTTTTTCTTTTAAAAACGAATGCAATATTTGTAAAATGTATCATATAGAGGTCAACTACCTCGCGATGTAACCAAATGTAATGTATTCGTCCAGATGGATTAGGACGGGTCATTTTAGTTGGTATCAGAGCGGTGGTCTTAGCGAACCAGGTCTTGCATTAGTATGTCTAACTGATAGTTGCTAGATGCATTAGTGGGTCTGGACTTCGACCGTGTCTGCATGTCAAAAGTTTTGCTTATCATTTCGTGTCAAAAATCATCTACTTATTATCCTTAAGAAATTACATTCTTATCATTCCTAGTCTAGACATATCTTACTGCATTGATTGCATGAATAGTGTATAGACAAAATTCATATGTTAAGCGTATCTGTTATTGTTACCTTTGCCTGGCAGCTTCTGAAGATTCCTTCGTAACTTATGGGATTTTAGTATTATATATGCATATGTAAATTATGTATTGCAGGGTACTAATCTACATCCTATAATCTATTTGTTATCGAAAATCCTTCATCTGATCATACGAGATGAATCCCTCAACCAGTTCAAATTCCTCGGATTCCGACAGCTATTCTGATATGGAGTTTCACCTAAGCTCCGAAAGCAGTGTCACCAGAATGAATCAACCAATCATCCATCCCCAATTCATTTGATGAGTTCGTAGTCGACTTAATCAATGGAGACGCGAAGAAGGCGATCCTTTCCATCAACCGAAATCACCTCTTGGAGAAGAACCTGAAGCACTTACAGACGAACCTATTCGTAATACCATTTTCTCTCTCATTTTCAGAGTATCTCGCCACGACTATATCACAGTCAGATTCAAAACCTTATTCATTCACTTGTTCCGAACCAACAATCATCCCAGAGTAATAGCAGAAGTCAACGAGCTTCGCGCTCAAGTTATAGCTTTGGAAAATATGGTGCAAAATGTACCAGCTTCAACAACATCAACGGCATCAACTGTACCACCAGCAACAACACAAACCACAACAACACACGCCTCAACGTCACAATCTGTACCTCGAGCATAATCACCGTTCTACATGACATTCTACATCATTTATCTTCGTTCGACATGGCGATTATGTAATCTCTAATGTTTTAGAGATTGTATATTCTTGTTCTAACGGTAAATCAAATGATTTTAATATCATATTAACTCATTAAATCCATGGTTACATCTGAAGAAAATATATATGTATATATGTTTTCATAAAGATTGTAATTAAAAATTCTTTTGTACAGACTGTTAATGGTGAAAATATTTTAACGGGTAAGTAATACCCTAGAAATATTTAGATTTCACAAATTATAAGTTACACTGTACATTCTTCCAATTTGATTCAACAGTCATTTACTATCCTACTTACATCCACAGATATACGAATCCGTTCACCGCAGAATAACCATTTTCATTCAATTTCATATTTGGATTTTGACCTATCAGAATCCAACAAGTGGCATAATGAAGAAAACATTGGACAAAAAATAAAAATTTGTTAGAAACAAACAAATTAACCATGAGAAAATTTTGTTAAGAATTCACGCTAACAAAATCCTAGCTAACTGTTCCTAGCTAACTGTTAATTCCTTAGTATAATTTATTATCGCAATTTATTTATCGCAATTTATATTCTCGCAATTTTATTTATCGTCATTTAATTTCTGTTATTTACTTTACGCCCTTTATTCATCATCATTTAAATTTCTGTTATTTATATTACGCAATCTAAATATCAAGACACGTATACAAGGTTTTGACATATCATATCGACGCATCTATATATATTATTTGGAATAACTATAGACACTCTATATGCTGTAATGATCGAGTTCGCTATACAGGGTTGAGGTTGATTCTTAAATAATATATATACTTTGAGTTGTGATCGAGTCTGAGACATGTACACGGGTCACGATATGTATTAATTAATTCGAATATTATATATTAAACTATATATGAATGATTGGACTGTTAACTGTGGACTATCGACTGTGGACGAATAATATTGGACAATTAAAATGAATTAAAATACTGATTATAACATGTGAAACTAATTAATTCTTCAAGTTTGCTACTTGATTTCATCTTAAACCTCATTTTGTATCTTGACGATTCCAATATGCATTCAAACATTTCATAATTCTTGAAAACACTTCAATCGAGAGGATGAACCAACCGCACTTCGTCTACGGAAGGAAAGATTTATGCATATAGTTATGCACCTGAAAACTCTTGGAAACTGAGTAAACGTTTAACACGTATCTGTGCTAACTCCTTTGGCATTATTATTACCGAAAATAACCTTGCAATCTCATTTCAAATTAGCCAATTTTGTCACAGCTCCAACAAGTCAACTTCGACTTTTTGTTCGAAATAACCTTATTATAACCTTGATATATATGCGTGCTCATTTATTATTACCGGAGAACCTTTTATATTCCACCATATTACCAGCAGACGTACCAGCAATCTCATTGATCCTAGCTTCAATCTCTCCGACAAATCACTATATTTATCTATTGAAACCTTATCATGAACTCATCGACATCTTGTAACGATAATTACCCTATCAAATGTCGGGAGGCATCTATCGATAATATCGAATTTCTCAGTGATTCTACGATAAAAATTGTATATATATATATATATATATATATATATATATATATATATATATATATATATATATATATATATATATATATATATATAACTTCTATCTCCTGGATTTACGAACTTAAATTATGAATTCCTGAAAAATACTCTAGCCTAAGTATCAGTTTTCTGAGTTCTGAAAAAGTTGATGAAGCAGCGCAAACTGAAGACTGTTTAAACAGTCAAAAGTATGATAATAAAGAATGAAGTGTTGAAAAAGCTCAAAGATTTGGATACTGAAAATTGAATTGAGCAAACCATAAAAGAGACTCTGAACAAATCACAAGGACTACACTTGTACATAAAGAATCCTGATGATTCTGTTTCTGATGAAATCTTTAGTGAATATTTTACTCCTTAATCGCTCTAAATCATCGTGAATGAATTTCTTCATCACAAATTGATTCTGAAATTCTAAGATATCATTGTATCTTTCTTTATTAATATCCTCAATATTTCTGAAGATATCTTCATAAATATTCTCGTCCGATATTAATTATCTCTCCACACTGTCTGTGTTATTTCATAAAAGGAAACTGTATTAGTTTCTATATTCTGTAAATCTTTGAATTTAAAATATGAATGTTTTGAAGTAGTGATGGGAACTGAAGCATGAGTTAGTATAATATAATGACACTTGATCAATGTGATTATATTACAGTAAGTCATGCTGAGTTTCTAATGGAATGTGATGATTCACAGATTATAACGTCATCATGTGCCATGTCACACGACTCTTACATTCTACCTAATCTCTAAACCTATCAAGAACATATTTTTATTAATAGTTCTATCTTTTTCAGTGACTTCTGATAATTTGACAAATGTTTGGAAATATGAATTGAAGTATAAAAGATGAGAATTGTGAAAATAATGAAACGAAAGAGGTTCATTTATAGCGGGAGTATCAGACGTTGATATCGAAACAGATTATCGTATTTAATTAGAGAGATCTTAATTTCCTTAAATCCCGAAGAATCAAATCTTATAGATTTCCAAGATTTTCTTTAAATCCCTTAAATTTCGAAAATCAACCATATCTAAGTCAAAATATTTGACGAAACACTATTTACTCATTTCACTCTTTTGTGATAACTTAACTCATATGCTTCGAGTAATCGAATCATTTTATCCATATTACAATATGGTAATAAAATTCTACTTTATCAACTCATATTCGTCATGAAAACATTTTTATGGTTAGCTATGACGACCTTACTCAAATTTCGGGACGAAATTTCTTTAACGGGTAGGTACTGTGACGACCCGAAAATTTCCGACCAAATTTAAACTTAATCTTGATATGATTTTGACACGATAAGCGAAGTCTGTAATGTTGAGTCTCAAAAATTTTGAACTGTTTCATGTATACATTTACCCTTCGACTGCTCTCGACGATTCACGAACCGCTATTTGTAAATAGATACGTATATATTTAAAATATATAAACTTGAAATATGAATTAAAATATTATATGATGTAATTGTTAGAATTAATAATGTAAAATAAAATAATATATAATAACTATTATTTAAAATATAACTAAATATGTAAATAATGTATAAGGAATATATATATATATATATATATATATATATATATATATATATATATATATATATATATATATATATATATATATATATATAGTTTTGAATTTTTTTGTAAGCAATAATAACGCTCAATTGTTATTCGATAGATAATAAGTAAGTTAAAATGAAACTTATATTATTTTAAAATAAACTGTGATTCGAAAATGAGTTTTACAAATTTTAAACTTATTAAAAATGTACTTAGGAACTAATTGTTGAATTTTAAAACTTTTTATATTTTACTTGGGATTGGGAGTGAATAATTAATTAATTTTTATTTAATAGTTAATGAGCGAATCTTATACCATAATGACCAAAATAAATAAATATAGTCAATTTAAAAATATGAGATTTTTTTGAAGACTTTTATCCTCCACTAATTTCAAATAGTGCACGATACACAGTCCGAAAAAACTGTCGGTACTACAATACAATGAATGGCAACTTGGGTGCACGTTTTTTTTACTTTAATATTCATATTTAGTTATTATTAGAGTACTACATCTATTATTATTATATATGTTTACATGATATGTATCATTCACTAAGTTGTTCACCAAACACCACTAACTCTTTCTTTTATCTTCACATCACCAACTGCATAAAAATCGAACAACCCTTTTGATTCTTTTCTCCTTTAACTAATCCTATATATATAATTGTATACATAGATTAAACATAGGATATATATCACATAATTATACGAAGCTCGATCACCACTCGACACTCATCAACCCTACGGTCACCACCTTCACCAACCTCACCATCAACCACCATAAACCACTTTGATCACCATGTACAACCACCCTAAACCATAGCCAAATTTGTGTTTTCAATCCAAGCCATCACCACTTTAGATTTATTGTGCTATATATATTGCATACAACATGTACATATACATATATTTATATCTATCCACACATTCAAGATCAACCATCCCACCTTCATCTTCAACCCGAACCCAATTTGAACCGATGCTACACTTGCTTGTTTCCTGTTAATGGTACCTATCGCACCACCATGAACAACCTCCTCCCACCACTTTAAGCCGTTTTATCTTTGATTGTTTCGGTTGCTAATTTAGAAACAAGATCACTGGAAACCATCCTTGCCAACCATCATTAAACCATTAACCACCTACGGCCACTTTACACCGTAAACATCACGGTTAATCACTACAACCTTTAATCACCACCAAACCTCGATCACACTCCTCTTTCTTCTTGTTTTCTTTTTCGTAAACCCAAGACTAAATCTCACCACTTATAATCACGTAAAAACTGATGCTACCGTTATTGTCTTTATTTGATCTAGCACCCAAACCAAACCATCTTTTTCGTTGTAGTTCTACTGTTTAATCATAGTATTATAATTCGAGGACCATCGAGAATAATCACAATTAAAACACTCATTAAACCACTACTTCAAATCACATCGTTACTACTTTCTGTTCGTGGGTTCACAGACCTCAAACACCCTCATTAATGGTTGCTACTCCAAATTTTTTAAGATAAACATTATTAATAAACCAAATATTACTCATATAAGGAAGGATAAAAGAAGATGATGCGTACAGCAAAATAAAGTGGATATGTATAGTGAAGTGATGATACGTACAAGGAAACTGCCACCGTTTTTTTTTCATATTCATGTTTGTATTATCGGGCTTATTGTTGGGTCATTTATATTTAAATGGTTTTTTAAAATGGACATGATGTTGGGTCGAGACACACATGGGCCGGATTCTTTTTACTGATGGGCCGAAATATTAATAATAATGTTGATATGAGTAATGGACGTGAAGGTTGATGATTAGGAGATTAATTATAATGGTTAAATAGATTAGGCCGTGAATTAAAACAAATATGTTAGAGCAGAGGGATGGTTTGAAGTGTTGGTTTGAACGAGGGGGTTGTGGGTTCGAGCCTGGGGAGCTGCAAATTTTTTTTTTAGATGATGAAGAAGAAGGATACAGTCAGACAGGGGTTAAAAGAATGTAATCCGAGAAATAACTTAGAAGGAAGCAGATGGTGGTATGGTTAAGGGTGTTGTCGGGCAGCGAGAGGTCGTGGGTTCGAGTCTGGGCTGTGGCAATTCTTTTTAGGAACCTTATTTTTGAGGTAGAGTTATTATTATTATTATTATTATTTTTATTATTTTTATTATTATTATTATTATTATTATTATTATTATTATTATTATTATCATTATTATCATTAATATTAGTATTATAATTAAAAGTATTATTAATTATATTATCATTATTAATATTAACATGATTATCATAATTAGAATTGTATTATTATTACAACTATATTATTGTTATAAATTTTTACTACTAGTATTATTATTGTGGTTACAACAAATTATTATTTAAAAGAATCATTAATAGAAAAACTATCATTTTATTAAAAATATCCTTTTTAGTAAAATTATCATAAGAACTATTATTATTATTATTATTATTATTATTATTATTATTATTATTATTATTATTATTATTATTATTATTATTATTATTATTATTATTATTATTATTATTATTATAAAAGGAAACGACTTTTTATTTATTATTATCAATATTATTTTATCATATAAATATTAATTACTTAAAAATATATTTAATACACATAACATAACTATATTAAAATTTTTATAAATAAATATTAATTATTTATTTAAAAGTGTATATAAAATAAACATACTTAATTAATTAATAAAACCTATAAATTATTAAATATAACAAGTATATCACTAATAAAAATATGTAAACTTATTCGATTACAATTCTATGTGTTAATAGATATATGAATAATATAGGTTCGTGAATCCGAGGCCAACTCTGCATTGTTCAGTTTCGTCATATGTATTTTTACTACAAAATACAGTATGGTGAGTTTCATTTGCCTTTTTACCCTTTATATTTTTGGGCTGAGAATACATGCACAATTTTTATAAATGTTTTACGAAATAGACACAAGTAATAGAAACTACATTATATGGGTGAATGATCGAAGCCGAATATGCCCCTTTTGCTTGGTAACCTAAGAATTAGTAAACCGATCTACTAATTGACGCGAATCCTAAAGATAGATCTATTGGGCTTAACGAACCCCATCCAAAGTACCGGATGCTTTAGTACTTCGATGTTGTTTTTATCATGTCCGAAGGATTTCCCGGAATGATAGGGGATATTCTTATATGCATCTTGTTAATGTCGGTTACCAGGTGTTCACCATATAAATGATTATTTTTGTCTCTATGCATGGGTCGTATATTTATGAGAACTAGAAATGAAATTCTTGTGGTCTATTAAAATGATGAAAATTAATGATTATGATAAACTAATGAACTCACCAACTTTTTGGTTGACACTTTAAAGCATGTTTATTCTCAGGTATGAAAGAAATCTTCCGTTGTGCATTTGCTCATTTTAAAGATATTACTTGGAGTCATTCATGACATATTTCAAAAGACATTGCATTCGAGTCGTTCAGTTCATCAAGATTATTATTAAGTCAATTATAGTTGGATATATTATGAAATGGTACGCATGCCGTCAAATTTTGATGTAATGAAAGTTTGTATTTTAAAAACGAATGCAATGTTTGTAAAATGTATCATATAGAGGTCAAGTACCTCGCGATGTAACTAAATGTAATGTATTCGTCCAGATGGATTAGGACGGGTCATTTTATAAATTTTGACAAGTGTACTTGTCATGAAACATAATGTACAAGATTTTAAAGCGTACAAAAGGAAGTTCGAAAAACCGGAACTGGGACATTAGTAGAGTGGCAACGTACAAGTCATTGGAACAAAAATGACAAGCTATCTATGCGCGAGAATATAATATAATATATATATAATTATATACAATATATATATATATATATATATATATATATATATATATATATATATATATATATATATATATATATATAAAACAAATGAAGTCTGAGCTAGAGATGGCTGCTACGCGATCGCGAGCCCCCCATGCCCGCTTGCTCCGCGATCGCGGCGATGCTGGGGATCAAACTGGGTCTATAAAAGTTCGTTCGTTCTGCTCGATTCATCCATATATTTCATCTATCTCTCTTGTATATATATATATATATATATATATATATATATATATATATATATATATATATATATATATATATATATATATATATATAAAACAAATGAAGTCTGAGCTAGAGATGGCTGCTACGCGATCGCGAGCCCCCCATGCCCACTTGCTCCGCGATCGCGGCGATGCTGGGGATCAAACTGGGTCTATAAAAGTTCGTTCGTTCTGCTCGATTCATCCATATATTTCATCTATCTCTCTTGTATATATATATATATATATATATATATATATATATATATATATATATATTATTATTATTAATTATATTATTATTAGTAGTAGTATTAGAATTATTATTAATATTATTATTACTTAAAATACTACGACGAAGTTTTGCTCGCGTATTTTCAACACGGGTGTTCAAATGGATTATAGCTAAGGAAATTATGGGTTATAGTTTTGGAGTTATGGGTTAGCTAAGGAGGTTATGGGTACAATGAGGATAGCGGGTCAATGGCGATGAGATTAGGATGGTATAACTCTCGTCACTTTTATTATTATTATTATTATTACTAGTATATTTATTATTATTATTATTATAATTATTATTATTATTATTATTATTATTATTATTATTATTATTATTATTATTATTATTATTATTATTATTATTATTATTATTATTATTATTATTACTAATGTTGCTATTGTTATCGTTATTATTACTATCTAATTATTATTATTATTGTTATTATTAACATTATCATTAATTTTAGTATTATTATTAAAAATGATTATTATAATTATTATCATTGATATTATTACTGACATTATCGTTATTATTAAAAATAAACATCTTTATAACAACAATTATTTTATTATATTTTATCATTATTATTGTTATTATTATTATTATTATTATTATTATTATTATTATTATTATTATTATTATTATTATTATTATTATTATTATTATTATTATTATTATTATTATTATTATTAAGAGTAGCATTAATATTAAAATTATCACTTTTATTGAAATTATCATTTTTAATAGAAACATCATTTTTATTATAAAATATTATTATTATCATACTAGAATTATTAATATTAAAAATTATCATTTTTGATAGAATTATTATTTTTATAAAATATTATGATTATTGTTATGATAATTAGTATATTTAATAAATATTATTATTAAGACAATTTACACTAATATTGAAAATTATTATTACCATTATTACTAAAGCATCGTTATTATCATCATTTAAAATTTATCATTATTATTAAAACTATCATTCTATTAAAAATTATTATTATTAAAAATTATCATTTTATTACAATATATTATTATTAAAAAGTATGGAATTTAAAACTATCGTTTTATTAAAATTATCGTTATTATCATTTTTATTTTTATTAACATTATTTGTATTATTATAATCATTTACATGATCATAACGTTTTTATCATTAATATTATAATTATTATGATATTAGTATTACTACAAATAATTATTATTTACCTTCAAAATTATTATTATCATTGTAAATATAATTATTTTTATTATCAAAATAATTATTATTATTACAAAATAATACAAGTTTTATTTATTATTGATATTATTAATATTATTTTACCAAATAAATATTTGATACATATAAATATATTTACTATGTATAATATAATTATATTAATATTACATATCACTATATTTCCTTCATTAAAATGATATTAATTAAATTATATTACTTAACATATAAATATATGTTTTTATCATATATATAAACTTTAATACAAATTTTTATTATTATATTATATTGAATTAAATTACATGATTAAACTATTTTAAAAAGAAAGTATTTATATTAATAAATGTAATTTTGGAAATATATATTAACTACTTATTATATATATAGAACTTATTATTAATATAACATATAATATATGTTATTAATATAAAAAGTATATTAATAATATAATTATACATACTTGTTTACATATAATAATGAGTGTATATATATAAACTTGTTACATGTTTTAATACATACGTAACTAATATAGGTTCGTGAATCTGAGGTCAACCCTGCACTTGTTCAATGCCGTCATATGCATTATTATTACAAAATACATTATAATGAGTTTCATTTGCTCCCTTTTTAAAAGATTTTGCAATATATATTTTTGGGACTGAGAATACATGCGCTGTTTTTATAACTATTTTACGAAATAGACACAAGTACTTGAAACTACATTCTATGGTTGGATTATTATACCGGATATCACCCTTTTTACTGTAAGACCCGATTATTTATAGTGTACATATGTGTATATAAGTGTAATGTACGGTACTTGAAACGGGGTTCTGTTGCGTGTATTTAAAATACAAAAGGAGCTGAACTGGCAGGGTTGCGCGCCGCGCGGCCTTGTGGCGCGCCGCGCCAACTGTCTGTGACAGATCCCTTTCTCTTTTTAAATTAGATATTTTGGGGGTATTTTGGTAAATTCACATCAAGGGCGAGTTTAATGCTTGGTTCAGTAGTTTGGGAGCTCATTTACTCCCTTGTTCACCAACCTTATCACCTCCCAATTTATTTTAGTGAGAGAGTGAGTTTTAGAGAGGGAAAGCTCACTTTGAAGAGGAAGAAGAGGATTTCTTGCTAAAGCCCAAGTTCTAAAGTTGTTCATCTCGTCATTATCTTCGTTTTGGTAGTTGTGGTATGCTCTAATCTTAATTCCTTTGTTTAATTTGATTTAGGGCTAGGGTTTGAGTCAAAGGTGAACATAAAACCCACTTTTGGTTAATTTTGGGTATTCTTGGGTAATTTGGGTCATATAGACTCAATATTGAGTTAACTAGGGTTTTGGAAGTGTTAATTGATGTTAGAGAACTCTAATTAGCTAGTAAGAGGGTTAGAACACCATGATTTATGTAAATGGGTGTAAAAGGGTTAGTGGTTGACCCAAAAATGGGTAGGTTGACTTTGAAAGTGCCAAATGGGTCAAATTGAACTTAAGCTAATTAATATGTGTAGTTGAAGCCTAAAACTAATGTTAAAATGTGTAAAGAACCTACTTTGGTTAATGATAGGGTTTTGTGATGAGTTAACCCGATTTTAGGGTTAAGGGTGCAAATGGGTCGGATTTGCACCATAGGTCAAATTGGCTCTAGGAGTGAGCTTTAGAGTGTTGACCAACTTGAGTTATGATTTTGATATTGTGATAAATGTAATAGGTGCGTTACATTGAAGTGTTCGAGCTCGGTTATCTTTCGACAAGAGATTTTGAGGTGAGTGGAATATCTATATATGTATGTATATGATTTATGTACCGTGTTGATGGTGTCACATAGCCGTTTTGTGACCAAGGTTGTGGGACTTAGCCGTATTAGTCCATGTTTTGTACTAAGGTACATAGCCGTGTTTGTGCATTTAGTGGCGAGTAATAGCCGTGTTTTACTCTCACGTTGTTATTTGAGTTACCCGTACACATAGCCGTGTTGGTGTACGAAAGCGTGAGTAATAGCCGTGTTCTACTCACATTGAGCAAGTGATGCCATAGCCGTTTTTGGAACACTTGAGGGGTGATGCCATAGCCGTTTTTGGAACACCTCGGGGGGTTAGCATGCCATAGCCGTTTTTGGAAGCTAACGAATGTTATGAACATCGATGACTTGTTTCGCGAAGTCGTTCCCTAGCGAAGAGATTGGTTAACCATGATTTATTGTTGTTCATACTAGCATTTGATTATTGTTATGAGTATTTATGCTATGATTATTGCTAGTGATACGTTTGGTGATACTAGCTTGCTTATCGAGATTTGTTATGTGTTATTTGATATCGTGGATGCGTGTGGGTAAGTTGTATATGCATGTATATATATGTTTTACTCACTAAGCTTTGCTTACCCTCTCGTTGTTCACTATTTTTATAGGTTCCGGTGTGGACAAGGGTAAGGGCATCCGGTTGGATTAGAGATCCCGTCTTGTTTAGTGACGCTTTTGGGATGTGATGATTTTGGAGTTTGACCGAGATTTGGGTAGTTTAACCCCAAACACCATGCTCGTTGTATCGTTTGGCAATTAAACTTTTCGTGGTCGAAACTCTAATTTGTATTAAACATTGTATTTTAAACTTAGTGGCGTTTTGGGCACGTGTGGGCCCCACTTTGTAAAACTCGCTCAAACCTTAGTTATGTGCTAGTTTTACATATATGAATGTATGGTTAAAAGCGTTTTGGCTAAAAATGTCGGGAACTAGTCAAACATTTTCGTTAAATAGACTTCCGGGGACAGCGGGCTGTCCAGGTGATTTGGCGCGCCGCGCGGCCACCTGGCGCGCCGCGCAGATGGCCTGCACCAGAAAATTTTTTTTTTTTTGTTTGAAATTTCGTCGTGTTGGTCGGTTACGGTTTGGGTTGTTACAAGTGGTATCAGAGCATGGTCTAAGGGATTTAGGTGACTTGAGATAGGCGCCTAGACTTAGACTTTGTGTGCGTGTTTATGCGGGACTTGTAGGACTTTGGGTCGGATCGGTATGATTAGTGCATAGGTTTATGTGAACTAATCATGCGCTATTTGTTTGTGTTGTGTTTAGCAATCATCAAGCGAGATGGACGTTGTACTAGCGAGTTAGCGCGACGTGCTTGCGTGGTAATGACTAGCTACCATTACTACGGGTGCAAATCGGGTCAAACAAGCAATGTACGACGATTGTTGAGCAAGATGGGGTAGTGTGGTGTATACGTATGTAATTGGGTATAATTGTCCTTTCGTTTCATGGTTTAACCTAATTCGTTTTATAGAATGAAGACGAGAAACGGTCCTGATCATGAAAACGGGAGTACAAGTGAAGACGCCGAGTTCTCGACCAAGGTCGAGGCCGTCTTTAAGAAGTTGAAATCGGATTTTCTTGCGGATGTCCGAAGGGTCTTCCAAGAGTCAGTCGATGGGCAAGTGACCGAAATGATAAATGAACGATTGAAGGCCACTATTGAAGAGGCCCTTGATGCTAGAAACGTTTATCCTCGAGGTGAAGGGGGTGATGGAAAGAGAGACTTCCACTACAAAAATTTTAAGGATACTCAACCTCCGACGTTTAATGGGGTGAGGGATCCGTTGAAAAGTACTTGTTGGATTTCGGACATCGAGGGGGCCTTCCGTACCGCGGAGTGTCCTCCCGAGAAGAAGGCGAGGTTTGGGTCTAGCATGTTATGTGAAGAAGGCAAGTTGTGGTGGGATGATAAAATCAATTTGTATGGCGAGGAGCAATGCATGGGCTTGACGTGGGAGGAGTTCAAGAAAGAGTTTTTCAACGAATACCGAACTTCATCCGATCTTGATCGAATTCGGGACGAGTTGCATCATTTGCAACAAGGTTCCATGGATTTAGTTACCCTCAAGTCTACATTCTTGGCAAAGACTCGTTTTTGCCCGGAGTATGTGGGTGATGATCATAAGCTTATGAAAGATTTTTATCGTACTTTGAATGCCGACTACAAGAGCAAGATTAGCCGGGGTATGGCTAAGACTTTCGATGAATTGTTTGAGTTGGCTCGGGGTTTTGAGCCGGAGGTGCCTAGGAAGAGTGATTTTGTTTTCTCGAAAAGGAAGTTTGAAGGTTCGAGCTATTCGAATTTTTCAAACAAGAAGTCTAGGAAAGGCACCGAGAGCGTTAATAGTGTGAAGAAAGGTGGCACGGGTACTTTTGCGCCCACTTGTTTTAATTGTGGGAAGTCGGGTCATTACGCCCGTGAATGCACGGCCAAGACGGTTACGTGTTTTAATTGCGGTAAAGTGGGGCACAAGAGGCCGGAATGCCCCGAGTTGAATAATGATCATGTTAAGAAGATTGAGAAGGCGGCGGGGTCGGCTAGAGGGCGAAACTACTTGATGACGAACGATGAAGCCAAACAATCCAACGAAGTTGTTTCAGGTACTTTCATGGTTAATTCTAATCCGGCAAGGATTCTTTTTGATAGCGGTGCAAATTTGTCGTTTGTGTCTCCTGAATTTGTGCCTAAACTTGATAGTCCGCTAGCTAAGTTAAGTCGTCCGGTAGAAGTCGAAATAGCGGACGGCAAGACGGTGCTAGTGGTTGATGTGTGTAAAAATTGTGATGTTGTTTTTGGTGCCGAAACTTTTAAAATTGATCTTATTCCAATGACCTTGGGCGACTTTGATATCGTTGTTGGTATGGATTGGCTCGATCGTTATAGAGCCAATATTGCATGCCATGATAAGTGTATTCGTGTGAAGACCCCAAGTGGGGGAGAAATGATTATTCATGGCGATAAGAGAAGAAGACCGGTGCCGATATGCACTTTTGCACGGGCACGTCGTTCCGTTGATACCGGTGGTATGGCTTTCCTTGCTCATGTTGTCGACACTCGTAATGAGCCACCACCAATTCGTGAAATTCCGGTAGTTAATGAGTTTGAAGATGTCTTTCCGGATGAGTTACCGGGTGTCCCGGCGGAAAGACAAGTCGAATTTCGCATCGAGTTGGTTCCGGGGGCTACCCCCATTGCTAAAACTCCTTATCGTTTAGCACCAACGGAGATGCAAGAGTTATTGAATCAAATTCAAGAATTGCTCGAGAAGGGTTTTATCCGACCGAGTGCTTCGCCATGGGGCGCTCCGGTCTTATTTGTGAAGAAGAAAGACGGTAGTATGCGTATGTGCATTGATTACCGTGAGTTGAATAAAGTGACGATCAAGAATCGTTATCCACTACCTAGGATCGACGATTTGTTTGATCAACTTCAAGGCGCAACGTATTTCTCTAAGATCGACCTACGGTCCGGCTATCACCAAATGCGGGTCCGTGAGGAAGATATTGAGAAAACGGCTTTCCGAACGCGTTACGGGCATTATGAATTTGTAGTTATGCCCTTCGGTCTTACGAATGCACCGGCGGCATTCATGGATCTTATGAACCGGGTGTGCCAACCTATGTTGGACAAGTCGGTTATTGTATTCATTGACGACATACTAGTCTACTCGAAAAGTATGCACGAACATGAACGTCACTTACGTGAAGTTTTGAAGACGCTAAGAAAAGAGAAGTTGTATGCAAAGTTCTCTAAATGTGAATTTTGGCTAAGGGAGGTTCAATTCCTTGGTCACATTGTGAACGAAAGCGGTATCCAAGTGGATCCGGGGAAGATTGAGACGGTGAAGAGTTGGGGACGACCAACTACGCCCACGGAGATCCGAAGTTTTCTCGGATTGGCCGGTTATTATCGTCGGTTTATCCAAGACTTTTCTAAGATTGCTTCTCCATTAACAAAGTTGACGAGGAAGAGTGCTAAGTTCAATTGGGAAAATGAGCAAGAAATTGCTTTTCAATTATTGAAAGAGAAGTTGTGTCAAGCTCCGGTGTTAGTGTTACCGGAAGGCGTCGAAGACATGGTGGTTTATTGTGATGCTTCCTTAAATGGGCTCGGGTGCGTTCTTATGCAAAGGGGTAAAGTCATTGCTTATGCCTCTCGACAATTAAAGGAACACGAAACGAGGTACCCGACTCATGATCTTGAAATGGCGGCGGTTGTGCATGCGTTGAAAATTTGGCGCCACTACTTGTATGGTGTCAAGTGTACGATATATTCGGATCATAAGAATTTGAAACACCTTTTTACTCAAAGGGATTTGAATTATCGTCAACGTAGATGGATGGATGTGGTGAAAGATTATGATTGTGAGATACTTTACCATCCGGGTAAGGCGAATGTGGTCGCGGATGCGTTAAGTCGAAAGACTCAACATCCGGCGATACGTATAACATCGTTACGTTTGATTATCACTAACGACTTTCTTGAAAAGATGGGCGAAGACCAAATAGAGGCTTATGTTCACGATAAGCACACGGAACGAATTGTGGGCCAATCGGAGTTTATTACTATGGGTCCGCGGGGTTTGTTGTCCTTTTAAGGAAGGGTGTGGGTGCCTAAGACGGGTGATTACCGACGGGTGCTACTTGATGAAGCACATAAGTCGAAATATTCCATTCATCCGGGCGCGACGAAAATGTATCATGACTTGAAGAAAGATTATTGGTGGCCGGGCATGAAACGCGATGTTGTAAAATACGTCGAACGATGTGTTACTTGTTTGCAAGTTAAAGCCGAGCATCAAAAGCCGTATGGTAAGTTGCAACCGTTAGAAATCCCGAAGTGGAAATGGGAGCACATTACCATGGATTTCATCACTAAGTTACCGAAGACGGCGAGAACTCAATATGATTCGATTTGGGTGATCGTGGACCGGTTGACGAAAAGTGCCTTGTTTCTTCCCATTAAAGAAGCAATATCGTCGGAGGCCTTGGCTAAGTTGTTTATCAAGGAAGTGGTCTCGCGACATGGCGTTCCTATATCTATTATTTCGGATCGAGATACCCGTTTTACATCTCGATTTTGGGAAAAGTTTCATGAAGATATGGGTACACAATTAAAGTTGAGCACGGCGTATCATCCTCAAACGGACGGTCAAACCGAACGTACGAACCAAACTTTGGAAGATATGTTACGGGCGTGCATTATTGATTTTGGTGGTAGTTGGGATGAGCATTTACCCTTGGTGGAATTCTCATACAATAATAGTTTTCATACTAGTATCGGGATGCCACCTTACGAGATGCTTTATGGCCGAAGGTGTCGAACTCCCATTTGTTGGGGAGAAGTGGGTCAAAGAGAAATCGGAAGTACCGATTTGGTTTTAGAGACGAATAACAAGATTGATATTATTCGCGAACATTTGAAAAAGGCTCAAGATAGACAAAAGTCGTATGCCGATAAACGTAGACGAACGATCGAATTCCAAGAGGGCGACATGGTAATGCTTAAGGTTTCGCCATGGAAGGGTATTATTCGATTTCGAAAACGGGGAAAGTTAGGTCCTCGGTTTATTGGGCCGTTTAAAGTCTTAGCTCGTGTTGGTGAAGTTGCATATCGATTGGAATTGCCCGAAGAGCTTGCGGGGATCCATAACACGTTTCATGTTTCTCACCTCCGTAAGTGCCTTGCGGATGATTCTTCATGGATGCCTTTAGATGAAATTGAGCTAAACAATAAGTTGGAGTATGTTGAAGAGCCAATTGCAATACTTGATGAAAAGGTCAAGAGGTTGAGGCATAAGGAGGTTAGGACTTTTAAAGTTCAATGGCGGCGGAATAAGGGTTCCGAGTTCACTTGGGAACCTGAAGAGTTTGTGTTGGTTTATCTTCCCGCTTGTCATGCGGCATGGATTGCGAGGTCGCAATCCGAATAAGTGGGGAAGAGTTGTAAGACCCGATTATTTATAGTGTACATATGTGTATATAAGTGTAATGTACGGTACTTGAAACGGGGTTCTGTTGCGTGTATTTAAAATACAAAAGGAGCTGAACTGGCAGGGTTGCGCGCCGCGCGGCCTTGTGGCGCGCCGCGCCAACTGTCTGTGACAGATCCCTTTCTCTTTTTAAATTAGATATTTTGGGGGTATTTTGGTAAATTCACATCAAGGCCGAGTTTAATGCTTGGTTCAGTAGTTTGGGAGCTCATTTACTCCCTTGTTCACCAACCTTATCACCTCCCAATTTATTTTAGTGAGAGAGTGAGTTTTAGAGAGGGAAAGCTCACTTTGAAGAGGAAGAAGAGGGTTTCTTGCTAAAGCCCAAGTTCTAAAGTTGTTCATCTCGTCATTATCTTCGTTTTGGTAGTTGTGGTATGCTCTAATCTTAATTCCTTTGTTTAATTTGATTTAGGGCTAGGGTTTGAGTCAAAGGTGAACATAAAACCCACTTTTGGTTAATTTTGGGTATTCTTGGGTAATTTGGGTCATATAGACTCAATATTGAGTTAACTAGGGTTTTGGAAGTGTTAATTGATGTTAGAGAACTCTAATTAGCTAGTAAGAGGGTTAGAACACCATGATTTATGTAAATGGGTGTAAAAGGGTTAGTGGTTGACCCAAAAATGGGTAGGTTGACTTTGAAAGTGCCAAATGGGTCAAATTGAACTTAAGCTAATTAATATGTGTAGTTGAAGCCTAAAACTAATGTTAAAATGTGTAAAGAACCTACTTTGGTTAATGATAGGGTTTTGTGATGAGTTAACCCGATTTTAGGGTTAAGGGTGCAAATGGGTCGGATTTGCACCATAGGTCAAATTGGCTCTAGGAGTGAGCTTTAGAGTGTTGACCAACTTGAGTTATGATTTTGATATTGTGATAAATGTAATAGGTGCGTTACATTGAAGTGTTCGAGCTCGGTTATCTTTCGACAAGAGATTTTGAGGTGAGTGGAATATCTATATATGTATGTATATGATTTATGTACCGTGTTGATGGTGTCACATAGCCGTTTTGTGACCAAGGTTGTGGGACTTAGCCGTATTAGTCCATGTTTTGTACTAAGGCACATAGCCGTGTTTGTGCATTTAGTGGCGAGTAATAGCCGTGTTTTACTCTCACGTTGTTATTTGAGTTACCCGTACACATAGCCGTGTTGGTGTACGAAAGCGTGAGTAATAGCCGTGTTCTACTCACATTGAGCAAGTGATGCCATAGCCGTTTTTGGAACACTTGAGGGGTGATGCCATAGCCGTTTTTGGAACACCTCGGGGGGTTAGCATGCCATAGCCGTTTTTGGAAGCTAACGAATGTTATGAACATCGATGACTTGTTTCGCGAAGTCGTTCCCTAGCGAAGAGATTGGTTAACCATGATTTATTGTTGTTCATACTAGCATTTGATTATTGTTATGAGTATTTATGCTATGATTATTGCTAGTGATACGTTTGGTGATACTAGCTTGCTTATCGAGATTTGTTATGTGTTATTTGATATCGTGGATGCGTGTGGGTAAGTTGTATATGCATGTATATATATGTTTTACTCACTAAGCTTTGCTTACCCTCTCGTTGTTCACTATTTTTATAGGTTCCGGTGTGGACAAGGGTAAGGGCATCCGGTTGGATTAGAGATCCCGTCTTGTTTAGTGACGCTTTTGGGATGTGATGATTTTGGAGTTTGACCGAGATTTGGGTAGTTTAACCCCAAACACCATGCTCGTTGTATCGTTTGGCAATTAAACTTTTCGTGGTCGAAACTCTAATTTGTATTAAACATTGTATTTTAAACTTAGTGGCGTTTTGGGCACGTGTGGGCCCCACTTTGTAAAACTCGCTCAAACCTTAGTTATGTGCTAGTTTTACATATATGAATGTATGGTTAAAAGCGTTTTGGCTAAAAATGTCGGGAACTAGTCAAACATTTTCGTTAAATAGACTTCCGGGGACAGCGGGCTGTCCAGGTGATTTGGCGCGCCGCGCGGCCACCTGGCGCGCCGCGCAGATGGCCTGCACCAGAAATTTTTTTTTTTTTTGTTTGAAATTTCGTCGTGTTGGTCGGTTACGGTTTGGGTTGTTACATTTACCTTGGTAGCCTAATAACTAGTGTTTATTATAATTTCCACCAATTGACGCGAATCATAAACATAGATCTATTGGGCCTAACTAACCTCATCCGGGTTACGGATGCTTTAGTACTTCGATTTCATCATGTTCGATGAGAGTTCCGGAATGATGGGGATATTCTAGATGCATTTCATTAATGTCGGTTACCAGGTGTTCACCATCTGAGTGATTTTTATACACAGGTTTTGTGTATCATGTTTTGTACACGGGTTACGTGTGCGGTTAAATATTTGAAATCTTGTGGTCTATTAAAATTATGGAAATGAATGATTATGATAAACTAATGAACTCTTCAACCTTTTAGTTGACACTTTTAAGCATGTTTATTCTCAGGTATGAAAGAAATCGTTCGCTGTGCATTTGCTCATTTTAAAGATATTAGCTGGAGTCATTTATGGCATATTTCAAAAGACATTGCATTTAAGTTGTTGAGTTCAACAAGATTATTATTAAGTCATTTATAGTTCGGATATATTATGAAATGGTATGCATGCCTGCCAACTTTCGATGAAATGAAAGTTTGTCTTTTAAAAACGAATGCAATATTTGTAAAATGTATCATATAGAGGTCAAGTACCTCGCAATGAAACCAATTATTATGTAACGTTTATAATCGATATGAACGGGGCATTTTAGTTGGTATCAGATCGGTGGTCTTAGCGAACCAGGTCTTGCATTAGTGTGTCTAACTGATAGTTGTTAGGATGCATTAGTGAGTCTGGATTTCGACCTTAGCTGCATGTCAAAAGTTTTGCTTATCATTTCTTGTCGAAAGTCACCTACTTATCATTCCTAGTCTAGACACGTCTTATTGCATTGATTGCATGAATAGTGTATAGAAAATTCATATCTTAGCATATATGTTACTGTAAACTTTTCTTGACATCTTCCAAAGATTCCTATGTAATTTATGGGATTTTGGTATTATATATACATATGTAAATTATGTGTACCAATCTAAGTCCTATAATCTATCTCCTATCAAAAAAATTCAATTCCTTGACGATACAAGATGGATGCCGCAACCAGTTCAAGTTCCTCGGATTCCGATATGGATTTCCACTCGTGCTCTGAAAGCAGTGTAACTGGAATGGATAAACCAATCAGCCATCATCAATTCTGGATGAATTGGGGATGGGTTCGTAGTCGACTTAATCAATGGAGACAAGAAGAAGGTGATCCTTTCCACCAACCGAATTCACCTCTTGACGATGAACCTTAAGCACTTACCGGTGAAAGAGTCCGAAACACCATTTTCAGCCTCATTTCCAGAATATCGCGCACCGATTACGTAATATCTACAATTCTATATCTTATTCATCCGCTCGTTCAAACCTCCAATCATCCGGTGTAATAGAAGAAGTCAACGAGCTTCGCGCTTGAGTAGTGGCTTTGGAGAATATGGGGCAAAGATTACAAGCACCAGCAACAACACCAGTACCACCGACAACATACACATCGTAAGCCTCAATATCACAAGCACCAGCAGCATCACTGGCATCAATAGTACCACCATCATCAACATCAACAGTAACGTTACCACCACCAACAACAACATCCGCATTCCACACCTCAACATCACAATCTGTACCTCGAGCATCAACGTCATATGTACCATAGATACCAAGGAGTACCAGCAACAATAAACGATGAAGTATTGATTCATAACTTCATCGAAGAAATATTCGACAGAGAATATGTAGTTTCTAATTGTAAACCAGATGAGCGGATGAATAGAAATGATGAAATGAACCCCTGACAGGAATGGTGCGTGATTTACAATCTAGACTTGTTATACAAACAGCACCAACAGTACCGTCAGCATCGTTAGCACCGGCAGCACCTACAGCATCACAAGCTCCGCCAGTTCCATAATCACCGACATCATCACAACACAACAACAAGAATATCGTATCAACGAGTTATGAAGTATTAACTCACTTCCTCTGAAGAATTTATATATATATATATATATATATATATATATATATATATATATATATATATATATATATATATATGAATTTTTAAACCACAATATACCTTTTCGTACTAAGCTATTACGTGCGAATTTTAAAGGGTAAATACTACTCGGTTAATTCATATTACTAATATGCTATGATGTACATCCTTCGTTAACAACTTAACAATCATCAACTATAATCTCTGCTTCAACTCAATAGATTCCATTTCATAATAAACTAAGTGTATTATTCAAATACATGTTTGATTTTACACTTTCATTTTCGATGTACTCGAAACTTTCTAGAAAACATCATTCGTGCCTAGAGAAGTTCACAAGAATTCCACGAACGACAAATTCATTCACCGAAGAAATATCAATAAAAAGGAATAATGAAGTATTGATTCATAATTTCATTTACGTCGAAGAAATACTCTGCAAAATTATGTAATCTCTAAAGTTTGGGGATTATTCATTTCTAGTTCCAGACAAAATCAAATGAGTTAATAGTATATTAACTCATGAAATCTATATTACATCTGTAGAAAATATACATACATATATTTTCATAAAGACTGTAATAAAAATTCTCTTGTACAAAATGTTACTTGTGAAACTTTTAACGGGTAGGTAATACCCGAGAAATATATAAATTCACGATTAATATGTTATATTGTACATTCTTCAATTTTGACTCACTACTTTCACAGCGATATACATTCTTTCATAAAAATCAGGACAACCATAAATCCAATTATATATTCTGATTTTACCAAATTAGAATTCAAGTCAATTTTAAACAAAAGACATCACTCTTAGATTCCTACATCTTTCAAACCATACTTTAAAATCAAAACTATACTAGAACATCACTTTTATTCACAAACTCAGAAAGATATTCATATCATTCAAGATTCATGACGATTTCATCATACGGATATTGACGATGACAACCTGCATCTAAACTCTTCAAAATTCTTGAAAACACCTCAACTAAGGAACAATCGAGAGAATGAACCAATCACACGATACATACGACGTATATATGTATATAGTTATGCACCTGGAAAACTCTCGAAACCTAAGTAAAAGTTTAACACGTATCTGTAGTGACCCGAACTTTTCCATGATTATATATTATATGAGATTAATATTTACATAAATAAATGTTTCCAACATGTTAAGCAATCAAACTTGTTAAGACTTGATTAATTGAAATAGGTTTCATGTAGACAATTGACCACCCAAATTGACCTGGGATTCACGAACGTTAAAACTTGTAAAAGCTATATATATATATATATATATATATATATATATATATATATATATATATATATATATATATATATATATATATATATATTTATATATGTATAGTTAACATGATATTATGATAATTAAGTATCTCATTAGGTATATTAACAATGAGTTATATACATAATAATGAGACTACTATATTAAGAAACTCGAAACGATATATATAACGATTATCATTATAACAACGTCTTACTAAATACATATGTATCATATTAAGATATTGTTACACTATATTTAACATGATAAAATGATAATTATATATATCATTAAGTATGTTAACAATGAACTACATATGTAAAACAAGACTACTAACTGAAGAATTTCGAAACGAGACTTATATGTAACGATTATCGTTGTAACGACATTTTAATGTATATATATCATATTAAGATATATTCTTACATTATAATATCATGATAATGTAAAAATTTAACATCTCATTAGATATACTAAACAATGGGTTAACAGCATTAAATGAGATCGTTAACTTAAAGGTTTCAAAACAACACTTACATGTAACGACTAACGATGACTTAACGACTCAGTTAAAATGTATATACATGTAGTATATTAAGATGTATTATAACACTTTTGAAAGACTTCAAGACACATATCAAAGTACTTATACTTAACAAAAATGCTTACAATTGCATTCTCATTCGTTTTCATCAACAATTCTACTCGTATACACTCGTATTCGTACTCGTACAATACACAACTACTAGACGTATATACTATTGGTATATACACATATAAATCTGCTCCTTAGTAGCCCTAAATGATTAATAACATGTGGGACTCAAAGCTTTGTCATCTAATACCAAATATCTAACTAGAAAACAAGTTACATGTTTTATATCATGAATTATTAAACTAAAAGACAAACTAGAATTTCCTTTAAATCCCAACCATGATTGATGACCAAAAATACCTACAAACACTTTCATTCTTCAATTTTCTTCATCTAATTAATCTCTCTCAAGTTCTATCTTCAAGTTCTAAGTGTTCTTCATCAATTCTTTAAGTTCTAGTTTCATAAAATTAAGAATACTTTCAAGTTTGCAAGTATACTTCCAAGCTTTCTAATCCATTTCAAGTAATCATCTAAGATCAAGGAACTATTGTTACTTACAGTAGGTTATCATTCTAATTCAAGGTAATACTCATATTCAAACTTTGATTCAATTTCTATAACTATAACTATCTTAATTCGAGTAGAAAATCTCACTTGAATTTGTTTTCGTGTCATGATTCTACTTCAAGAACTTTCAAGCTATCCAAGATCCTTTGAAGCTAGATCATTTCTTGTCACTTCCAGTAGGTTTACCTACTAAATTTGAGGTAGTAATGATGTTCATAACATTATTCGATTCATATATATATATATATATATATATATATATATATATATATATATATATATATATATATATATATATAACTATCATATTCAAAGATCTAAACTTGTAATCACTAGAACATAGTTTAGTTAATTCTAAACTTGTTCGCAAACAAAGTTAATCCTTCTAACTTGACTTTTAAAATCAACTAAACACATGTTATATATCTATATGATATACTAACTTAATGATTTAAAACCTGAAAACACGAAGAACACCGTAAAACCGGACATACGCCGTCGTTGTGAAACCGGGGGCTGTTTTGGGTTAGATAATTAAAAACTATGATAAACTTTGATTTAAAAGTTGTTCTTCTGGGAAAATGATTTTTCTTATGAACATGAAACTATATCCAAAAATCATGGTTAAACTCAAAGTGGAAGTATGTTTTTCAAAATGGTCATCAAGACGTCGTTCTTTCGACTAAAATGACTACCTCTTACAAAATTGACTTGTAACCTGTATTTCCGACTATAAAATTATAATTTTTCTGTTTAGTTTCATAAATTTTAGTTCATTATGAAACCATAGCAACTTGAATCACTCAAAACGAATTTAAAACGAAGAAGTTATGGGTAAAACAAAATTGGATAATTTATCTTGTTGTAGCTACGTGAAATTTGTAACAAATCAATAATAACCATAACTTAACTAACTTATATTGTACTCTAACATATTATGTAACCTTGATAGACCATAGACACGTATGCAATGTTTTGACATATCATATTGACGTCATCTATATATATTATTTGAGAACAACCATAGACACTCTATATGCGGTAATGATCGAGTTAGCTATACAGGGTTGAGGTTGATTCCAATATAATATATATACTTTGAGTTGTGATCGAGTCTGAGACTTGTATGAACTGGGTCGTGGATTGATTCGAGATAATATATATTGATTAATTTCTGTACTACTAACTGTGGACAATTATTTGTGGACTACAAACGTTGGACTATCAACTTAACAAACTTAAAACATAATAAAATATGGTATAATTATATTTCGATCATACTTTGATATAGATATACATATTTGTTATAGGTTCATGAATCGACCAGTGGCCAAGTGTTATTTTCCGACGAAGTGATAATCTGTGAAAGTGAGTTATAGTCCCATTTTTACTATCTAATATTTTGGGATGAGAATACATGCAGTTTTGTAAATGTTTTACAAAATAGACACAAGTACTTGAAATTACATTCAATGTTAATATCACCCTTTTAGCTTGGTAACCTAAGAATTAGGGAATAGACACCCTAATTGACGAGAATCCTAAAGGTAGATCTACGGGCACTAACTCCCCCATACTGGAAAATGGTATGCTTTAGTACTTCGAGTTATTAATATAGATGGATTTCTGTTTTGGGGATATTCTATATGCATTTTGTTAATGTCGGTTACCAGGTGTTCAACATATGAATGGTTTTTATGCAGTTTGCATGTTATTGAAAAATGGAAATGGAAATCTTGTGGTCTATTATTACGATTTGATAAATATATAGGTTAAACCTATAACTCACCAACATTTTTGTTGACTTTTAAGCATGTTTATTCTCAGGTGATTATTAAGAGCTTCCGCTATTGCATGCTAATTTAAGGACAAGAATTGGAGTCAGCATGCTTGTAATATATTATTTAAAAACTTCATTCGGAGATTTAAATTGATTTGTAATATTGTTGTAAACCAATATGTAATATTCGTGTGTAAAACGTTATCTTTTAGATTATCATTACTTGATAATCTACGTTATGATTTTTGAACCTTTATTGATAAAATAAAGGTTATGGTTTATTTTAAATAAAATGATTGCAGTCTTTGAAAAACGTCTCATATAGAGGTCAAACCTCGCAACGAAATCAATTAATATGAAACGTTTATAATCGATATGAACGGGACATTTCAGTTGGTATCAGAGCGTTGGTCTTAGAGAACCAGAAATTTGCATTAGTGTGTCTAACCGAGTTTGTTAGGATGCATTAGTGAGTCTGGACTTCGACCGTGGTTACTTGAAAAACGATTGCTTAACACTTTTGTTGGAAACTACATATTTTTTTTACATGTAAATATTATGTGATATATTAATCACTTAACGTGTTTGATATTGTGTGATAGATGTCTACCTCTAGTACAAATCCCATCGACTCACCTAATAATCATGAAGAGCCGAATGTATTTTCAGAAGATTCACAAATTCCCGAAGAGGAACCGGAAGAAGAGGAACCGGAAGAAGAGGAACCCGAAGAGGAGGAACCGGAAGAGGAGGAACTGGAAGAAGAAGAGGTTCCGTAGGAAGAAATATTAATAACTACAGAAAAACGGTTAAATAAAAGAAAATTCTCAACCAATGGACCAAAGTTAAAAATGGTCAATGGTGTTTCCACCGAGGAAGAAAAATATTGGGAAAATTACCAATTTTTCGATGAATCGGATCCCGCCGAGGATTCCGATGTTGTTATAGAAATTACCTCGGCTCAATTTAATAAGGCAAAACAAAATAATAAAGGAAAAGCTATCAAAATAGAAAAACTCGAGTCCAAAACAGATGAACTCTATGTTAACATGAAATATCCCGATGGGATATATTGTAAACACCCGTATTTTTTAAACTTTCACTATAACCCGGGAACATCTAATCCACCAGGTTTTTCTAGACCATTTGTGAAAAGGACGGCTCGTATTAGAGGAGCACCATCTATCCCTAGAAAATTAGCAAAATGAAATGAGTCTGAAACGACCCAACCCGTATTAAAACCTGCCCATAAATTTTTTTCCTTTTAATATGCTTTAAATAACACTTTAGGTCCCAATTGTGTTTCAATAAACATCTTTAATACAATAGATGGTTTAATAAACCTTAAAACATTTAATACATTGATTAATTGTCCAAACGGACATACACGACCCAACTAGTTTAGTTTCCAACCAAAACCGAGCATGGTGATTTGGGACTACGCTACCCAAATCCTAATCGAATACAAAAACAAGATCTTCTTAGCAACCTAGCCAAGATCTCTAATCCCCAAGCTTACCGGAGCCACCAAGCATGCGATCCTATAAAAATAGCAACAACGAGAGGGTAAGCTAACGCTTAGTGAATGATAATACACTACATACATATATATGTATAAAATGGACACGCCACACAAATATCAAATACCGCATACCGAAGCATCCATGTATAAGGCAACTACACTAAGCATACCGTACTATCTCTAAGCAACAAGCTAAAGATATCAACAAAGTGTAAGTTCACCAACGACGATGTGAACAACGCCAATAAGCTACACCCGGAGGGTTAGCTACAACACAACATTACATTAATATATATAACAATATAAAACGAATAAGGTTAACCCCTTAACCCATTACCGAATACCAAATGCCACAATGGAGATTGGTCGAGCTACACGAGCCTTAGTAATCCGAACCCACACGAGATTACTATCTTCGCAACATCGAGGTTGGCCGAACTACACGAGCCTTAGTAATCCAAAACTACACGAGATTACTACCTCAATAAGATGACATAACTACACGAGTCATCGTGAATCCGAACTACACGCGATTCACTTCTCGACAATATCAACCCTTCGCCATTGGGGTTATAACATCCAAATCACAACCAAGTGTGATAACGTACACAGAAGCGTGTACCTCGCCAAAGGTGGTCAACCAAAACGCACAAACGTGCCAATTGGACCTATACACAAGTCCATCAATCTACCTATATGTGAAGTGAGCTCTATGACCGAGAACCACTTCACCCGACCCGCACCCATCCTACACATACATATGCATATAGGATAATAAAACTCACCTTGTCACCTTGAAGAATGCTTCCAATTAATCTGCAACACGTCAATGGAAAGTACCTATTCCATTATCACAAATTCAACAACACACTTAGATTGGATTTACAAACCAACCCAATTTGACACTTAGTGCAAATTCGACCCAAATGCACTTCCAAGGACAAACCGCACCTAAACTAACCAATAATCACTAACACAAGTGATAATGGTCCTAACATGCCAATTAAACCCAAACACAAGTGTTAAACACTTATCGTTCTCAAAATCGCCCTTAAACCCTAATTTTGACCCATAAGGTCAAAATCTCACCATTTACAAGTTTTGACACCAAAACATGTTTAACTCGGTTTTATACTTCAACTTAATCCATTTTAAGTTTACAAACCTCATCGAATCGACATTCGGGTCATAATCCTCAACAAACCCTAATTTTGACTCTAGTCAAAATTAGTCAACCACGAAAACCCTAAAAGTCTCCAAAACACCAATAATCACTAATGCTAGTGATTGTACACCATTTACAAGTCTTAAACATGGTTAAATCATTAACCAACCCAAAACCCGACTTTAACAACAATAAACCCGAATATTGGTGTTAATCTCCAATTAACAACTAAATGAGTTTCACCTATGAATCATACAATCAAAAGCCCCAAATTTGAATGATGAACACGAAAATGAAATTCGGAGTTAGAGCTTACCACTAGTATCACCGTGTAGCCAAGAACGAGGAGAACAAACTTGTCAACTACGCCAAAGATCAAATCCCGTTTCTTCCTTTCCAAAAATCCGTTTGAATCCAATTGGGTGTTTGAGTTTTTGAGAGAAAAATGAAATGAAAAAGACCAAAATGCCCTCCACTTTACCTAAATATTGCGAAAACAGGAACCAGTTCGCCCACATTGCGCTCGTCGCGGCCTTAAATGTCGCGCCGCGACATTTGCCTAGGTCTGGGATCATTTTTTGTGGGACTTCTGATCTGATTTCTAGTTAATTGCCGCGCTGCGGCCTCATTTATAGCGCCGCGACACACAGCGTGATCTGAGTCATTTTCTTGCATACAAGACCTCAACACCCGAACATGTCCCGAACCCTTCATACGCCTATCGTACATACACAATACACCTATAAATCATATACGGGGAAAACGGGGTGTTACAACTCTTCCCCACTTAGATTCGATCACGTCCTCGTGATCCTAGTCACGAACCCAAACGGACCCCCACTCAATGGTCGTCGAACATGCATTTCAAACCGACTTCTACCACAAATTCGCTAACCCGATGGTTAATCCAATGACAAATTACACAATTGATCGCATCCCGAGACGTACAATACACGCAACAACCGAAGTCTACAATGATCCCTTAGACAATTCTTCTCAAAGAGTTACCCTTAACAGCTAAATCGTCACCCGTGATTTATCAAATACCATAATTCCGAGCACTAGCACTAACTCAATCCCTCACATCGGGAAAACTCAACCAATCTCGTATCGAGATATCAATTCCTTAGCATACCCTTACCGAGTACGACGCTAAAAACAACCAAGTCTCAACCTAAGGTCAACAACCCGAAGTGATGAAGACCGAACCAAACGAATCCTTACGGATAACACCAATCACTATACATCCCTTGTAGTGCGCAATACGACCAATACGCAACTACTGTAACATCATAACAACCGGTTAAGACCGATAACGCCCAAAACGACTATGGTAACGTTAATCCCAAGGTGTACAAAATCGACTATTGTCACACCCATAACAACACGTGAGCGAAGCATGGCTATCGCCTCACTAATCATACAACATGGTCCTCACGACTCCACCATCGGCGTATAAAACAACCGATAGTTCCCACAACATGGTCCTTACGACCCCACCATTGGTGTATCAAACAACCAATAGATCACACGACATGGTCCTTACGACCCCACCATCGGTGTATAAAACAACCGACAGATCACACAACCCGAAGGCTGGCCAAAAACACACGCGCCTTAGTGAATCCGAACTACACGCGACTCACTACCTTCACCACAACAACAATCGGGATTGGCCGAACTACACGCGCCTTAGTGAATCCGAACTACACGAGAGTCACTATCCCGGAGGAATGACCGAACTACATGAGTCATTTGTGAATCCGAACTACATGCGCCTCACTCCTCAATACAATGACCGAAACCACATGAATCATTTGTGAATCCAAACTACACGCGACTCACTTCCACAATAAGATGACCGAAACCACACTGATGTTTCGCGAGGTGTATATAAAATACTATTAAATTTTACAAGAAAATACTATTAAATACGATACAATTTTACACAAGATATTTATTTATTTAGAGAATGGATATACTTAAACCTTGCTACAACACTTATAGGCAGTGTACCTAATCGTACAGTAGTGTAGTTTTTAGTAAGTCCGGTTCGTTCCACAGGGAATCTTTTTAAACAAAGCTTAACGCTATATTAGTTTACTTTTATAAAAATAAATATATATATATAAGTAATATTATTATTATAAAGGGGGGTTTTTACCGTTTAATGACCGGTTTGTCGATTTTAAAACTTTAGTCGCAGTTAAAACCAAATGTAAAATAATAAATAAATACAAGACTTAAATTAAAGCGTAAAGTAAATAACGATAATGAAATTGCGAATAATAAAAGTGCGATAAAATAAACTTGCGATAATTAAAAAGTACGATAATTAAAAGTGCAATTAAATACAATAACAATAAAAATGCGATAATTAGAAGTGCAATTAAATATAAAATAAAGGAAATTAAATATGAAATAAAAGAATTATGCTTATTTAAACTTTCGTAATCATGATGTTTGACGTGTTGATTTTAGTTTTATGCCCATGGGTTAATTGTCCTTTGTCCTGGATTATTTATTATGTCCGTCTGTTTTTGTCCATAACAGTCCATCAGTCATAAATATAAAGTGCGAGTGTCCTCGTCAAATTATCCTTATACCCGAAGTTAAATATTCCAACTAATTGGGGACTTAAACTATAACAAGATTTTAATACTTTGTTTAATAATTACACCAGGATGTCGACTGAGTGTAACCCAAGGTTTTAATATTTTGTTATCAATTATACCCAGTGTCCTTGTATATAATTTCACCCCTGTTTTAATTATTCTAGTGGCTATTAATCCATTCCCGTGTCCGGTTAAATGAACGATTATTCGTACATATAAATACCCCGCCCATCGTGTCCAATTGAGTGTATATGGTAATTTATAGGGGAACCCAATTGTAAATCTTTATATTAACATTAACAAACTATCATTTAGTTAAACAAATATAAAGCCCATTAATAGCTCATAGTCTAATTTCCACAAGTGTCGTTCTTTTGTCCAAACCCCAATTATGGTACAAAGCCCAATTACCCAATTTTAGTAATTAGCCCAACATCATGATTACTTCGGATTAAATAAGCATAATAATAACTTAGCTACGAGACATTAAATTAAAAAGGTTGAACATAACTTACAATGATTAAAAATAGCGTAGCGTTACACGGACAGAATTTCGACTTACACCCTTACAACATTCGCTAACATACCCTTATTATTAGAATTATAATTAAAATTAAAATTAAAATATAAATTATATATATATTACGTATATATTGAGAGAAGAGAAAGATAGATATTTTTTGTGGTGCACCAAAGCTCGATTTTTATAGGCATGTGGGCTGGAACTGGGGCTCATGCGATCGCATGGATTTATGCCTTCCAGGCCATGCGATCGCATGGCCAGCTGGGGAGGCTCATATTTGGTTGTTTTCTTCTGCCGACGGTTTTATAAATAAATATAATATATTAAATAATTATAAGAATTATTTAAATATTATATTATATTTATGTGCATAGTTGACTTGTAATTTTTAGTCCGTTGCGTCGGGCGTTGAGAGTTGACTCTGGTCCCGGTTCCGGATTTTTGAATGTCCTTGCGTACAATTTAATATCTTGTACTTTGTGTTTTGAATCTTGTACTCTTGTAATTTCGAGACGTTTCTTATCAATAATTGGAACCTCTTGGATTGTATTTTGTACTTTTGAGCTTTTTGGTCGTTTGCGTCTTTAATTCGTCGAATCTGTCTTTTGTCTTCACCTTTTATTATTTAAACGAATATCACTTGTAAATAGAACAATTGTAACTAAAAGCTTGTCTTTCTTGAGGAATAATGCTATGAAATATATGTTCATTTTTAGCATTATCAAATATTCCCACACTTGAGCGTTGCTTGTCCTCAAGCAATATCGTCTTGAAATACTAGAATCACTTCTTTATTCTTCACACTTTGTACATCAGTGATTTCTATAAGGCGGTATAAACAATGGTAGTAACGATGTGGTTTACAGTCCCATATGACTATATAAAAATTTAGATCCATTAAGGAAATTGGATCTTTATGAAAACATTTGATCTTTTGAAAATTAAATCTAGTTTTTACCCTAGATAAGTTTTCCGGAATAACCCTTTACCGGTGTTTGCAAAATATTTTTGTGGGTTTGGTGGGTTTCAGATTTGAAAATTTTAGCTCAAAACTTGCGGTTTTGTGTCACCCACTTGCTAACCTTGTATTTGGAAAGCAACACGTCCAGTTTACTTGTCCCGTATATTACCTTTCGGTAAACTACCGTCCGGTTGTAAAGGAAAGCGTTGAACAAGCAACTGTTAAGGCAATGTCTCCTGACATGCTTTTAATTATGGTCTATAACGTGTCAGACGCAATTACTATCCTTTGTAGGAGCAATAGTAAAGCTCACCCTTATAATTTTTTGGTCTGGCACAAGGTCCTGTCTTTGACCATGCTATGCAACCACCGTTCTTACGGTTGACACCCGATTTAGTTCAGGTGACCTAATGAATTCCAGGTGAATTCCTAGGATTTTACGTTCAATGGTAATGAACACATTGAAAATAGGGTTTTCAGAAAACAAATCGGTTTGTAATTTTGATCAAAATATTTTCTCGTTCAAGCTCGAGTTTAGATATCATTGAATTCCATGAGTTTGTAATTCTCAATCTTTAAGGTCAATCTCAAGGATTGAGTAATATCAGGCTTAAAAGCTGATTTTTGATCTTTTAAGGAGATTATCCTTTCTGGGGATCTGATTCATTAGTCTTATCAAGCTAATTTACATGGTGCCCCCCCATTGTACGAGATAAATCCTTCTCATGGTTAGGATAAATCTGACCACTTGGCGACCCTGTTTAATGCTGAGGTCCGTGGATTTCCTGCTGATTTTAGTGATGACTTTTCTAGATTTTTCGTCAACCTACAGCTGGTCTGGACGACAACTTCTTGACCTAAATCAAGAAGCGCGTGTCTTTTTCGGAAGACTTTACTTCCTTTTAATGATGGAATTGATTCATCGTGTAGATCCATCTCTTCTTTTCTTTCATCGGGTAAAATAGTTTAGTTTAGTCCAAAGCAAAAGTATTTTCAGTTTATTTGTTACAGAAATATGTGACATATGTTTAAGATAACTTGGTAATTTTTCCCACACTTGGCTTTTATTTTCCTTTTTATTGTTCTCTATTCCATTTCAAATGAATTTTAACATTTTGGTTTGTTTCTCAATTTATGTCCTTTCCGAGGTAACAATAATTTCGGTGTTAACACCTAGTTTTATCGTTCATAAATATGTATAAACATGATTTTGAGTTCATTTAATTGAAAATTTTGAAAATTTTTACTAGAATTGGGTAGTCAGTATATAAGACTAGGGCTGTTCTTTATTATCAGAGAGCACTAGATTCTAATACAACTACTACGTTACTAGTATTTTTAATGGTAACCAAGTGTATAAAGATAAAAAATTTAAAAATCCGAAAGAATTTAACCCCTTCCCACACTTAAGATCTTACAATGCCCTCATTTGCAAGAAATCAGTACAATTTAAATTATTGAGGGTGATTAGCGTAGAAATGATTAAATTTTACCAAAGTTTCCAAACATATTGGCGTTTGTTTGCTGAATGATAAATGGTGCATATCATTTGTTCATTTCGTCTGTTGTTACATCACATTTATTTGTCATCTTGTCGTCAAAATTAGTAGCTTTTGCTGAACTTAATGCCAGTCTTTGAAAATGCGCTGTTTTACCCTATTTTGTACAATCGACAATATACATACATACAAATATAATCATGCATGGCAATTTAAAATGGGACTGAATATCCCACTTTCAAATTCTAAATATGAAATATTAGTACACAATAATAATAAAATAATAAAAATTACACAAATATATCCAATAACATAAGTTTAAACATGAAAAAGTCAAAAGATAAAAACATAAAAATCATAAAAATAACCAAATGGAACTAAATCAGTCTGGATAGGGGTTCCAGTTCATCTCATCGGGTGGGTTCCATTGTTGGTTATAGGTATTCTGATAGGCTTGGTTATAGTCATACCGGTTAAAGGGTGGTCGGATATCGGGGCTATGTGGCGGAAAATGAGCAGGTCGAGTAGGTACATAGTTATTTGGTACCTGATATGATAGCTGGCTCATGATTTGGTGCTGATGAACTAACCAGCTATCGTGTTGGCGTCGCATATAATCCTCGTATACTCGCTCGGAGTTCCACTGCTCATACATACTATGTCTGGCCGCGTTCGTCATTGCTTCCTCGTCTATACGAACGTGGACGTCAAAAATAGCATCTCGAAAGACATCCCTAATGTCTTCCGCCTCCTCCATTTCCTCGTCTGAGCCTCTCTCTACCTGAGGATGAGATCCTTCATAGGGTACTGCCTGGTTACGTGTACTTTTCAATACCTTAGCTCCCACATAAACTTTCAATCCTAAGGGCTCAACCTGTTCTCTACAAATCTGTAATGGATCCCCTTGGTTCCTATCAACACCTAAATACTCTCCAATGAGAGTAACAAAAATACCTCCTCCTATTATACTCCCGTCCTACATTCCCTCTACCATTTTAGATAAATAAAAAGCAACACAGTAAGGGATATTGACAAAGCTTCTAGGATCCCGAATACACTTAAGGTAGAATAAATCATATAAGGTAATTTTTTCTTTATTATGACCTCTTTGTGTAATCGAGTTAGCCAAAAATCTATGAATAATACGAAGCTCGGCTCTGTCAATATGTGTATAGGAGTGTCCTCCTGCTCGTGTAAAAACATCAAAATGTGACATACGCCTCCAAATGGCGTCAGCGTCAAAGTTACTATCTACCCGTTCACCATAATGAATCAAGTTTGTACAATCGGGTAATAGCAACTCACCAGGAGTATATATCTGTAAGGCCCTGGCCATGTCCAGCATGGACATTCTGTACATCCTACCGCCAAGGATAAACCTAAGAAATCTTCTATCATCTATTCTAACTATATTTGTATCAAGTGATACAGTACTTATCAACTCAACACACCATTCCTTATATACAGGTCTACGAATGGTGAAAAGACGTTCCCAATCTGTAAAAGAAGAACTGCCATACCTTTGAACTAAAAGCTGTCTAACACGGTCAGCTAGATGGACCGTTTCCAAAGGGGCCCAATCGATTACCCTTGGCACCTCTACATTTTTTGTTACCAATTTGAATTTGTTCCTTTGATATGTCTCGTAATCTCTCCATCTTCTATCAAATCTCAGATTAGGATGTAGAGTGTGCTCAGGAATCGTTGGGAATTCTACTGGCGGCCTCATTGGGAATACTATGAATTCATCAACAAACTGTACCGGATCATAATAAGGTATGTGCTGATCAGGCTGTTGTTGTTCCTGTTGTGGTTCTTGTTCGTGTTGCATTTCTGGTTCTGGTTCTGGTGCTGGTGCTGGTCGTCTAGATGATGATGCTCCTGAACCTCCAGTATCGGCTTTCTGAAAAACACATTAAACACAAAATTTGTGCATCCAAATATGCTTTAGTGTTAGCAAAATAACAACTTAAAACAATCACTATAACATGTTAAATCAAAATTAAACTTATACACATTTTCACAATTTTTCACAATTCTACACTTTTCAAATAAGCACATATGAAAATGTATACAAAATTCATAAGCATTTAACTCAAATAACATGTCAAAATATTCATTACTAATAATTAAACAAGTCTCAAATGGCAAATATATCAAATTAATCAAGTTCATGAATTTTGGACTTAAAAAGTCCACATTAATCTCCAAAAATCATGTTTAGGATCATTGTTTGGATCATTTAACTATCTAAACATGTTACACTACTCAATTTAGCAATAATTCATGACAAAAATCGGCCATAACCTGTTTATATCAAAAAGCCCCAAATTTCTCAAGAACACAAACCCTAGAATTCTAAAAATTTTGAAGTTTTTGGCTTCAAATCATGTTAAATAGCATCAATCTAGGTTATACATGCATAAAATACTAACAATTTAACACTAATTACACTAGAAATTAACAAAATTGCATTAGGTAAAAAATTGGTAATTATCACAAAAACTAGGAATTTATAGAGTTTAGGGGTGTAATTTTTACCAATTTGCTGAAGAATGAGAATCTAGGCATGATTAGAGCAAGAAAAATGACGAATTACGGTGAATTTTGGCGAAATTTGGTGAAGATTTGAGAGTTTTTTCGGGTGTATGTGTGTGTTTTGTGTGAAGAACAGACCCGCTGGACTTCTTGTATCTGGCCTGGATTTCAGCTCCATGTGATCGCATGGAGTTGAAGTGTAAAACCCATGTGATCGCATGGAGCTCCGGGTACAGTGTTTTCAGCTTTTTTTTTTTTTTTTTTTTTAAATTAACTTATAAAACAATTAAGTGATTAATTTTAAAATTTTGTTTCCCTTTTTCTTAGGACGAGATCGTTTCGGATCGATGTCCTAGTCCGTCATTTGACAAAATTTTAAAATTTGTCTTTTTCAAGCGATTGTTTTAAAAGCTTAGATTTTTGGGTTTTTTAATTTTTTTTTTTTGGCATACTTTAATTCAATAAGATTAAAAATAATGATAATAAAAGTTCTCGTCCCTCCCTCGGGTAAAGCAATTTCGGTTCAAAGACCTAGTCTTCAACTTACGACGATTTTAAAAATCATATTTTTAACTTAATGAGATAAAGTAAATTTTTGTTTTTAAATTCACACAACTTAAATATAAAATTCAAAATTAATATTAAAAATTCACACCAAACTTAAAATTTGAAATGCATAAAATTAAAAATTCATATTTTAAAAATTAAAAATTCACACCAAACTTATATTAATTTTTCAAATATTTATAATTTTAAATATATTGTTTTTACAAAGTTTTCAATATTAATTTAAGATTTATATATTAATTTTAAAAACATGGTAACAATAAAATTAAAAATCTTTTTGGCTTTTTATCCCACTTTAATTAATCAAATATTATCAAAAATATGCGCCCCTCTTTTCGGTAAAGTAATTTCGGTTCCAAGACCTAATTTAACTCATGACGAATTTTTGAAATATTTTGGGTTGATTGATTAAAGATATTTATACCTTAAGAATAAACGTTAAATTTCGCAGTGATGTAATAAATTTTTGAATGATATCAATAATTTCGGTCGCCAAACCTAATTTTATTCAATACCAATTTAATACTTTATAGCGAACAAATTAGCGTTTATTATCAAAAGGTTAAAAATAAAAAAAATAAAATAAAAACTGTACAAACATACCTGTGAAATAGAGTTCTTAGTTATATGATCTATCCCATTCATAAGATAGTCGGTTTAATTGGTTTTCCATAGCTACATAGGCGTAACCTCGAGCATTCAGTGTCTTTTCTTCTAAACATATGAACGGTCCGTCTCTGCATAAAGTAACAAATTCGGTGTTTGAATAGGTTTGATTATTTGAACATTTACCTCCATGTGACCATTTTCCGCATTTGTGACATCTTTCTAGGTGTCGTGCTCTTCTTTTTGCTGCGGATTTTGATTTTCCTTTACCAAATTGTAACTTATTATCTTCGCATCTGGATTCTTTTCTAACTCCTTCCATTCTTTCTCTGATTACTGATAATATTTCACTCGGTAGTGTGTCATTATTACGTTTAGTGATCAAAGCGTGTAGCATTAGACCATGGTTTAGTTCACAGGCAGTCTTCATTTCCTAAAAAAAATAAAAATTCAGAATGGGGGGAGAAGACTAGTTCTTTAGGGTCTGCTAGGGAAAGACCATTCGGGTTCCATTTTCGAGAACTACACGAAAACAGACAATCTAACTCTAACAGAAATACATATTATCCTTTAAAGATTTGATTCTCCCCACACTTAGTTAGCTGTGGTGTCGAAATTGTGATTAACTTCGTTGTCGACTTCCATCGGACTATCTATGTAGTGTTTAACTCTGTGACCATTAACTTTAAATTCAATCCCATTTGAATTTATTAATTCTATAGTTCCGTATGGGAAAACTCTTTTAACTATGAATGGTCCAGACCATCTTGATTTCAATTTTCCAGGAAATAGCTTGAATCGTGAATTGAAAAGAAGAACTCTGTCTCCTTTCTTAAATTCTTTTGAACTTCTGATTCTTTTATCATGCCATTTCTTCGTTCTTTCTTTATAGATTAACGAATTTTCGTATGCTTCATGTCTTAATTCTTCTAATTCGTTTAGTTGACTTAATCGTAGACGTCCAGCTTCATGTAAATCAAGATTACATGTCTTCAAAGCCCAAAATGCTTTGTGTTCAATTTCTACTGGAAGATGATATGCTTTTCCATAAACAAGTCTAAAAGGTGTAGTTCCAATTGGAGTTTTGTAGGCTGTTCTAAAAGCCCAGAGTGCATCCTCCAATTTAATGGACCATTCCTTCGGATTTGATCCTATGGTTTTCTCTAGAATACGTTTTAAAGCTCGGTTGGTATTTTCAACTTGTCCACTTGTTTGTGGATGATATGCGGTGGAGATTTTATGAGTTACTCCATATCTTTTAAGAACTTTCTCAAGTTGATTATTACAGAAATGAGTACCCCGATCACTTATTAAAGCTTTCGGTGTTCCAAACCTTTCAAAAAGACATTTTAAAAAGTTGACTACAACTCGTGCATCGTTAGTTGGGAGAGCTTGTGCTTCCGCCCATTTAGATACATAATCAATGGCTACGAGAATATAGAGATTATTATGAGATTTTCGAAATGGACCCATAAAGTCAATACCCCAAATGTCAAATACTTCACATACTTGGATGACATTTTGTGGCATTTCATCACGTTGTCTTATTTTTCCGGCCCTTTGACAAGCATCACAGGATTTGCAAAGAAGGTGTGCGTCTTTGTAAATTGTAGGCCAATAGAATCCAGCATCATAAACTTTTCTTGCTGTTAGTTGAGGCCCATAATGCCCTCCTGTTGGTCCTGTGTGACAATGGTTTAATATTTTACTGGCTTCATTTCCAAATATACATCGGCGTATTATTCCATCGGGACAACTTTTAAACAGATGTGGATCTTCCCAAAAATAGTGTTTTATATCACTGAAGAATTTCTTTCGTCTTTGGTACGATAATCCTTTTTCAAGGAATCCACAAACTAAGTAGTTTGCATAGTCTGCAAACCATGGAATTTCTTTATAATCTATCTTCAATAGATATTCATCAGGAAAGTTGTCTTGTATGGCCGATTCATTTAGAACTTCTAATTCGGGATTTTCAAGACGAGAAAGATGATCAGCGGAGAGATTTTCTGCTCCTCTTTTATCTCGGATTTCAATATCAAACTCTTGTAAGAGTAAGATCCAACAGATTAATCTTGGTTTAGCATCTTGTTTCGAAAATAGGTATCTAAGAGCAGAATGGTCGGTATAGACCACCGTTTTTGCTAGAACGAGATATGATCGAAATTTGTCAAAAGCAAAGACAATAGTAAGGAGTTCTTTTTCAGTAGTTATATTGTTCGTTTGTGCTCATTGTAACGTCTTACTAGCATAATATATAGGTTGAAATCGTTTTTCAATCCTTTGTCCTAAAACGGCTCCCATTGCAAAATCACTTGCATCGCACATTAGTTCAAATGGTAGATTCCAATTTGGTGTTATCATGATCGGCGCATTAGTGAGTTTCTCTTTAAGAATATTAAAAGATTTGATACACTCATCGGAAAAGATGAATGGAGCATCCTTTTCTAGGAGTTTATTCATAGGAGTGGCAATTTTAGAAAAATCTTTTATGAAACGTCGGTAAAAACCGGCATGCCCTAGAAAACTCCTAACTCCTCTAACATTGGTGGGATGTGGAAGTTTAGCAATTACATCTACTTTAGCTCTATCCACTTCAATTCCTTATTTTGAAATTTTATGACCAAGAACGATGCCTTCTTTAACCATGAATTGGCATTTCTCTCAATTAAGAACTAGATTTGATTGTTCGCATCTAATAAGCATTCGTTCCAGATTAACTAGACATGTTTCAAATGTATCACCGAAGACTGAAAAGTCATCCATGAAAACTTCCATGCATTCTTCTATCATGTCATAAAAAATCGCCATCATACACCTTTGAAAGGTTGCAGGGGCGTTACAAAGTCCAAATGGCATGCGTTTGTAAGTAAAAGTACCATAAGGGCAAGTGAACGTGGTTTTCTCTTGATCTTCGGGTGCTATTGGAATTTGAAAATATCCGGAAAATCCATCTAGAAAACAATAGTAACTATTTCCTGCTAATCTTTCCAACATTTGATCAATGAAAGGTAAGGGAAAGTGATCTTTTCTGGTGGCGTCATTTAATTTTCTATAATCAATACACACACGCCATCCTGTTACAGTCCTAGTAGGAATAAGCTAATTTTTCTCATTTGTAATGACAGTCATGCCACCCTTCTTAGGCACGCATTGAACTGGGCTTACCCATGAACTATCAGAGATTGGATAAATTAAACCTGCATCTAGCAGTTTAATAATCTCTTTCTTAACTACATCTTGCATATTAGGATTTAGTCTTTTTTGGCGTTGCACATACGTTTTATGACCTTCTTCCATAAGGATTTTATGTGTGCAATACGAAGGACTTATTCCTTTAATATCATGAATCTTCCATGCAATGGCTGGTTTATGAGCTTTCAACACAGAAATGAGTTGTGATTTCTCATTTTCAGTAAGAGAAGACGATATTATTACAGGTAATTCAGATTCACCATGTAAATAAGCGTATTCCAAATGGTTTGGAAGTGGCTTTAACTCTAATTTCGGAGGTTCTTCTATCGATGATTTATATCGATATCTGTCTTCTTCTTTTAGCATTTGAATATCTTCTGTTGTTGGTTCATATCCATTAGCTATAAGTGTAGCTAACATTTCAGCTTCATCAATTGGTTCATTACTTTCTCCTAAAGAACATTCTCCTGTTCCTTGTAATTCTGGAAATTCTTCTAATAATTCTGCATGTGCATCTATAGTTTGAATATAATAACATGTATCATCTACAGATTGCGGTTGTTGCATTTCTCTATCAACTGAAAAGGTAACACTCTCATCCTCTATACTTAGGGTCAGTTTCTTACCGAACACGTCTATCATTGCTTTAGGCGTATTTAAGAATGGTCTTCCTAATATGAGAGGAACTTGAGAATCTTCTTCCATGTCCAAAACAACAAAATCTACTGGAAATACTAAAGTACCAACTTTAACTAGCATGTTCTCCATTATCCCTCTAGGATATTTTATTGATCTATCGGCTAGTTGTATGCTTATTCTTGTTGGTTTCAATTCTCCAAGGTCTAGTTTAGCGTATAGTGAATACGGCATTAGATTTATACTAGCACCTAAGTCTGTCAATGCTTCTATTGAACTAAGACTACCCAGAAAACATGGAATTGTGAAACTTCCTGGATCAGATAATTTTTCTGGTATCTTATTCAACAGCACTGCTGAACAATTAGCATTCATAGTAACAGCCGAGAGTTCTTCCATTTTCTTTCTATTTGAGATTAGATCTTTCAAGAATTTAGCATATCTAGGCATTCCTGAAATCACATCAATGAAAGGAATATTTACATTTATCTGTTTAAACATATCCAAGAATTTGGATTGTTCGGCTTCAAGTTTCTCTTTCTTCATTTTACTCGGGTAAGGAAGTGGTGGTTGGTATGGTTTAACATAAGGTTTAGCCTTAACTGTGTTATCTTCATTAACCTTTTCAACTACCGGTTCTTTTTCCTTATCTTGATCAGGTTGTGGTTCTTGTGGAGTAGGAATAGCTTCATCAGAAGTTACAGGTATTTCAGGTGGTTTAAGTGTTGTACCACTTCTTGTGGTAATGGCTTTAGCTGTTTCATTCCGGGGGTTAGCATTTGTATCACTAGGTAGACTTCCCGGTTTTCTTTCACCTATTAACCTTGCTAGGTTACTTACTTCTTGTTCCAGATTTTGAATAGAAGCTTGTTGATTTCTAAATGCTTGAGCATTTTGTTCATTAGTTTGTTTCTGAGATGTGAAAAACTGCGTTTGAGTTTCAACTAGCTTCGTCATCATATCTTCTAAATTCGGCTTTTTATCATCGGTTTGTTGTGGTGGTTTGTTTTGAAAATTAGGTCTTTGCTGATTGTAAGTATTATTGGATACTTGTTGATTGCTAGGACCTTGTTGGTTGTTGTATGGAATATTTCGGTTATAATTTTGGTTTTGATTGTAAATCGGTCTTGGCGGTTGATAATTATTTTGTTAATTATTTCCAGGCCTTTGGTTTATGTATGAAATATTCTCTCTTTGTTCCATTGTTAATTCAATACTGAGACAATATTTTGTCAAATGTGGTCCTCCACACTGCTCACAACTAATTCGTATTGAGTGAATATCTTTGGTCATCTTTTCCATTCGTCTCTCGACAGCATCTATCTTTGCGGAAATGGAATCTAAGTCATGGCTAGAATCGGCTCTAGCTGCTTTAGATGATCTAAAGATATCTTTTTCTTGGTGCCACTCATGTGAGTGGGAAGCAGTGTTATCAATAATTTTGTAAGCATCAGTTTTGGTTTTCTTCATAATAGAACCACCAGCTGCTATATCTATGTCTTTTCTTGTAGTGATGTCGCATCCTTGGTAGAATATTTGTACTATTTGACAAGTGTCTAAACCATGTTGCGGACATCCTCTTAATAACTTTCCATATCTAGTCCACGCCTCATATAGAGTTTCGTTTGGTTTCTGTGTAAACGTAACAATTTCTGCTTGAAGTCTTACGGCTTTAGATGCAGGAAAGAATTGTTTAAGAAATTTTTCAACTAAAACGTCCCATGTATCAATCGCCCCTTCATGTAATGATTCCAACCAATCTTTGGCTTCTCCCTTTAAAGTCCAGGGAAATAACATGAGATATATCTGTTCATCCTCCACTTCTCGGATTTTAAATAGTGTGCAGATCCTATTAAAGGTACGTAGATGTTCATTTGGATCTTCCTTCGGCGCACCACTAAATTGGCATTGATTAGTCACCATGTGTAGAATTTGTCCTTTGATTTCATAATCTGGCGCATTAATGTCTGGATGAGTAATTGCGTGACCTTGGCCAGTGCGTTTAGCTCTCATTCGGTCTTCCATACTTAAATGTTCCAGATTCTCCATAATTGAATTTGTTAAATCGGAATCACTAGAGGATTCTGATTTAATGGTTCGTTCCTCAACAATCTCTGTTGGAATGATTGGTGCTTCCGGAGGAAAGTTTAGTGGTTAAGGATCTACGAATCGTTCCTGAATATTCTCCGGATTCTCAATTGTGAGGTCGGGTTCAAAAAATGGATTATCGGAAATTTGAACTGGAGTACTTGGTCGACTGGATGACGATTCTAAAGAAAAATCAACGGCAGTAATATTTGCTAAATGTCTTGATCTAGTTACAGGTGGTGAACGTACAAAAGGTGGTGAACGTCTTGCTCGGTGCATTCACTGAATATCCTATTAGTTTTTAAAAGGAAAGAAAAATTATAATAAGTTATCCAATCAATAGACTTTTCTGATTTTGTCCACGTTTTGAATAGCCAAAAGATGCAGCAGAGGGGCAGGATTCGTTTGGTCTCAATATAATTGAGGACTGTTTGGCTCCAATAACCCGGTCCACGTACAAATCCAACTATTACTACGAACCAGAAAATTTTGATGTCTATCAATTTAACCACTTAAAATAAATTTTCGTAATTTTAAGAAATTTAGATAAGAAGTAGAATAAAAATCTATGTCTTAAAACTAGAATAGCGAGAAATAAGAAAGAAAAAGAGTTCGTCGAAAAAGGTCGAAAAAGAAAAATGGTTGAAAAATAAAAGGTGACGGAAAAATAAAAGAAACTTATAAAACTTAAAAATACTTGACTAACATAACCTTATTACCACAACTAACTTAAAATTATAATCGCAAATTGAGATTACTAATTGGAATGATAATTGATACATAGGTAAAAGATGTCTAAAAATATTAAAGCTTATAGGAAAAACTAAATCCCAAATGGAAATAACTTAAAAAGGTACTAAAATCTAAAAACTGCGTCGCAAAATTCTAAAGCACTTAAATCTTAGTCTAAAGAAAAAGCACTTAAGGAATTCTACAGCAAAGCCTAAAAATCTGGAAGTAAAAATAACTATGGCAAAGACTATGAATTAAAACTAAATATGAGCGAAAAATACAAAAGTTACGCTAAAACGATTAAAAAGGGAAAAAATATAAAAATATATAAAAAGTTGTAAAAAGTACAATTTTTATAAAAATATTATTTTTATATTATTTATTTTATAAAACTATTAATTTTACAATTTAAATAAACTAATTAAACTAAAAATACAAATTAATTAATATCTAAAATTAATTAATATAATAACTAACCCTAATTAGGGTTTAATATTAATAATAATTAAAAATAATCCGTAATTAATGCTGTCGGCAGGTTCAGTAGGGCGTGTCAGATGGGCTCATGCGATCGCATGAGTCCTCAGTTGCCCAGCCATGCGATCGCATGGGCTATGGTTTCGGGCCACAGAGTGGGCTGCTACAGTACAGGCCGAATTAATAATTTTTTTTTTCTGTTTTTGCTGTAAATTATAAAATATATTTATTAATTAAATAAAACTTATATTTTTACAAAATAAAAAAAAATAGAAATAAAGAAACTTTATAAAACTTAAATATTTACCAAACTCTAAAAAAAAAAATTTATATTTTTGTTTTTTTTTTTATATTTTTGAATATTTAAAACGTATTTTTATAAAAACGAATTTTAATAAAAGTAAACTAAAAATCTTTTTTTTTTATATTAGCGTTGCGCTTCCGGCGTTTAAGAGATTCCCCGGCAGCGGCGCCAAAAATATACTTGATGTTTCGCGAGGTGTATATAAAATACTATTAAATACGATACAATTTTACACAAGATATTTATTTATTTAGAGAATGGATATACTTAAACCTTGCTACAACACTTATAGGCAGTGTACCTAATCGTACAGTAGTGTAGTTTTTAGTAAGTCCGGTTCATTCCACAGGGAATCTTTTTAAACAAAGCTTAACGCTATATTAGTTTACTTTTATAAAAATACAAATATATATATATAAGTAATATTATTATTATAAAGGGGGGTTTTTACCGTTTAATGACCGGTTTGTCGATTTTAAAACTTTAGTCGCAGTTAAAACCAAATGTAAAATAATAAATAAATACAAGACTTAAATTAAAGCGTAAAGTAAATAACGATAATGAAATTGCGAATAATAAAAGTGCGATAAAATAAACTTGCGATAATTAAAAAGTACGATAATTAAAAGTGCAATTAAATACAATAACAATAAAAATGCGATAATTAGAAGTGCAATTAAATATAAAATAAAGGAAATTAAATATGAAATAAAAGAATTATGCTTATTTAAACTTTCGTAATCATGATGTTTGACGTGTTGATTTTAGTTTTATGCCCATGGGTTAATTGTCCTTTGTCCTGGATTATTTAATATGTCCGTCTGGTTTTTGTCCATAACAGTCCATCAGTCATAAATATAAAGTGCGAGTGTCCTCGTCAAATTATCCTTATACCCGAAGTTAAATATTCCAACTAATTGGGGACTTAAACTATAACAAGATTTTAATACTTTGTTTAATAATTACACCAGGATGTCGACTGAGTGTAACCCAAGGTTTTAATATTTTGTTATCAATTATACCAAGTGTCCTTGTATATAATTTCACCCCTGTTTTAATTATTCTAGTGGCTATTAATCCATTCCCGTGTCCAGTTAAATGAACGATTATTCGTACATATAAATACCCCGCCCATCGTGTCCGATTGAGTGTATATGGTAATTTATAGGGACGCCCAATTGTAAATCTTTATATTAACATTAACAAACTATCATTTAGTTAAACAAATATAAAGCCCATTAATAGCTCATAGTCTAATTTCCACAAGTGTCGTTCTTTTGTCCAAACCCCAATTATGGTACAAAGCCCAATTACCCAATTTTAGTAATTAGCCCAACATCATGATTACTTCGGATTAAATAAGCATAATAATAACTTAGCTACGAGACATTAAATTAAAAAGGTTGAACATAACTTACAATGATTAAAAATAGCGTAGCGTTACACGGACAGAATTTCGACTTACACCCTTACAACATTCGCTAACATACCCTTATTATTAGAATTATAATTAAAATTAAAATTAAAATTAAAATATAAATTATATATATATTACGTATATATTGAGAGAAGAGAAAGATAGATATTTTTGTGGTGCACCAAAGCTCGATTTTTATCGGCATGTGGGCTGGAACTGGGGCTCATGCGATCGCATGGATTTATGCCTTCCAGGCCATGCGATCGCATGGCCAGCTAGGGAGGCTCATATTTGGTTGTTTTCTTCTGCCGACGGTTTTATAAATAAATATAATATATTAAATAATTATAAGAATTATTTAAATATTATATTATATTTATGTGCATAGTTGACTTGTAATTTTTAGTCCGTTGCGTCGAGCGTTGAGAGTTGACTCTGGTCCCAGTTCCGGATTTTCGAACGTCCTTGCGTACAATTTAATATCTTGTACTTTGCGTTTTGAATCTTGTACTCTTGTAATTTCGAGACGTTTCTTATCAATAATTGGAACCTCTTGGATTGTATTTTGTACTTTTGAGCTTTTTGGTCGTTTGCGTCTTCAATTCGTCGAATCTGTCTTTTGTCTTCACCTTTTATTATTTAAACGAATATCACTTGTAAATAGAACAATTGTAACTAAAAGCTTGTCTTTCTTGAGGAATAATGCTATGAAATATATGTTCGTTTTTAGCATTATCACACACGCGTCATCGTGAATCCGAAACCACACGCGATCCACTACCATGATGAAGTCAGCGGACCCGAAGATCATGCTTCACCAATCTCAACACCGGATGAATTCAGCGGACCCCGTCAACGGTCATGCATCACCGATATAACACCTCGCTCATGATGAAGTCAGCGGACCCCGAAGGTCATGCTCCACCAATCGCATACTCCCATGATGAAGTCAGCGGACAATAAAGGTCATGCTTCGTCAATCACCAATACCAAGATGAAGTCAGCGGACTCCGAAAGTCATGCTTCATCAATCAACGCCCTTTTGGCCTCGAACGACGAGTAGCGTAACATCGCGCTCTGCTACGCCATAGTGAATCCTAACGGATACCACTAACCATTCACACACTTGAGCAAGAACCACCTATATCAAACATAGGCACAAAACAATAATTCTCTATATGAGAATCCGACACACACCTCCCTTAACCGGAGGATTTCACCTTGCTCACCAAACACATCCATTATCTCTCAATGAGATTTACCACATTACCACATCGGTGATAATTCAAATCCAAACCATAAGTACAATTTATCCGATATTGTAATATACCACAAATCGACCAAAACCAGGTCTCGACAACATTTTCCAGATCTACCAAAAGCATCATCCGAAATCTCACACTAAAACTTCCTCGTGCGGGAGTGTAACTCCCCCACTTGGAACTACGTCCCATATCCACAACTTGTACAACCGTACAATGCTACCAAAGGTAGACTTTACAAACGATTGGGCTCACACGACCCATCACCATATCTTGCTCCAGCCTTGAGCACACGAAGGATTTCAATCAATCCTTAAACACTTCGAACAAAAAGTGTACCACGATTACACAAACCACACCCTCGCAATCATCTAATTGCTCTAGTTTGTCAATTTCCACCTAATCACTCATGTACCTAAGGGTTTCACTCCGGTACCCTAAGTACAATGTAACCACAACACAATCGGAGTCGGACACCACGCTAGTAGGTATAAAAGAGGCACCTAATGTCGCGTCTTATATACTCCATTACCAACATACATCGAGATTCAAAACACTCGATCTCAAGGTTTTCAGCCACTCGTCGAACCTCACGGTTTATCGACCTCCACACAAAAGCGAACACGCGCTTAACAACCGAACACCAAAACCCATTTCCATGGCTTGGTAGAAACATTTAACAGATACTAAGGAATGCTTGGTGGGACCAAGTCCTACGCCCTTCGCCCGACAATCAACGTCACCATTGGGTACTTCCATTAGGAATGTCACCCATAACAACAATATGAACAACACAAGGCATTTAATCAACTCAAATTCAAACAGCACTTAATAAATAATCAAAGGGCATATTTATTAAAATGAAACGTACCTTAACGTCTCATTGCCACACCCGTCCCCGCTAACTTGGGACATTCCGACTTACGATGTCCTTCTTCTTGGCAATTGAAACACACCATACCATCACCCTTTGGTACCGAACATTCCCAAGACTTTTGACCCCTCATGCCATAATTGTAACATCTAGATGTACTAGAATCCGGTATACCCATCCGCGTACCACCCGTGCTCACACTCGGAACCTTAGTCCTCTTACTCGGAGCACCATACGAAATAACCCTTCTCTCACTTGAAGGTTCACCAATCTTTGATCGCGTATACGACTCGAAACCTCTAGCCGCGGCAAATAATTCCGCAAATGATTTCGCGTGACCCCGGCTAATCTTATTCTTCAAGTCATCATTCAAGGTTCGATAGAAATCTTGCATCAACAAATTATCATTCCCTAAATACTCCGGGCAAAAACGAGCCTTCGCCATAAAGGTCGTCTTGAGAGTATTCAAATCCATAGAACCCTGTTGCAAATTTCACAACTCATTACGCATTTCCGACAAATCGGCTGAAGTCCGGAACTCCTCGAAGAATTCCTTCTTAAACCCGTCCCACGATAACGCCATAAACGGTTCACCACCGACAAGATCAATCTTACCATCCAACCAATCCTTTGCCCTACCCCACAACAAACTAGTAGCGTGTCTCGTCTTCTTCTCAGGAGGGCATTCAATAGTACGAAAACACCCTTCGACATCCGAGATCCAAGTTGTGCTTACCAAAGGATCCAGTTTCCCGTCATACATCGGGGGTTTAGTCCTCATGAAGCTCTTAAGACAACGCTCCATTTCACTACTACCCCGAAATTCGGAATACTTCCTATCCATTTCTTCTCAAAACGCACTCATTTACTCTGCAACGGCAGCCGCAACACTAGAGTTAAACTCCTCGTCATTCGTCTCGATCTCGTTTAGAATGCAAAAAGATTAGTCCACGAACGTATAAAACAACACGCATAACACCGCCCCATCTTGCTCAACACTCGTCGTACATCACTTGTTAGACACGAGTTGCACCCGTAATAAGGTTTGCAAGTCCTTATTACGCACACACGTCGTCTCAACTCGTTAGTACAACGACCGCCTCGCTCGATGATATAACCAACACAACGACGATTCCACGCGATATAAACACACACAAGGGAATAGCATCACAACACAAGCCAAAAATCCTAGTTAGTCCACCTACAAACAAGGCACTAACTATAACCCGTTCCGACCCGTTCACCTACAAGTCCCGCAACAAATAAGCACACACAAAAGTTTAAGTCTAGGCACCTATCTCAAGTCGCCTAAATCCCTTAGACCATGCTCTGATACCACTTGAAACGACCCAACCCGTATTAAAACCGGCCCATAAATTTTTTTCCTTTTAATATGCTTTAAATAACACTTTAGGTCCCAATTGTGTTTCCATAAACATCTTTAATACAATAGAAGGTTTAATAAACCTTAAAACATTTAATACATTGATTAATTGTCCAAACAGACATACACGACCCGACTAGTTTAGTTTCCAACCAAAATCGAGCATGGTGATTTGGGACTACGCTACCCAAATCCTAATCGAATACAAAAGCAAGATCTTCTTAGCAACCTAGCCAAGATCTCTAATCCCCAAGCTTACCCGAGCCGCCAAGCATGCGATCCTATAAAAATAGCAACAACGAGAGGGTAAGCTAACGCTTAGTGAATGATAATATACTACATACATATATATGTATAAAATGGACAGGCCACACAAATATAAAATATCGCATACCGAAGCATCCATGTATAAGGCAACTACACTAAGCATACCGTACTATCTCTAAGCAACAAGCTAAAGATATCAACAAAGTGTAAGTTCACCAACGACGATGTGAACAACGCCAATAAGCTACACTCGGAGGGTTAGCTACAACACAACAATACATTAATATATATATATATAACAATATAAAACGAATAAGGTTAACCCCTTAACCCATTACCGAATACCAAATGCCACAATGGAGATTGGCCGAGCTACACGAGCCTTAGTAATCCGAACCCACACGAGATTACTATCTTTGCAACATCGAGGTTGGCCGAACTACACGAGCCTTAGTAATCCGAAACTACACGAGATTACTACCTCAATAAGATGACCGAACTACATGATTCATCGTGAATCCGAACTACACGCGATTCACTTCTCAACAATATCAACCCTTCGCCATTGGGGTTATAACATCCAAATCACAACCACGTGTGATAACGTACACACAAGCGTGTACCTCGCCAAAGGTGGTAAACCAAAACGCACAAATGTGCCAATTGGACCTATACACAAGTCCATCAATCCACCTATATGTGAAGTGAGCTCTATGACCGAGAACCACTTCACCCGACCCGCACCCATCCTACACATATATATGCATATAGGATATTAACACTCACCTTGTTGCCTTGAAGAATGCTTCCAAGTAATCCGCAACACGTCAATGGAAAGTACCTATTCCATTATCACAAATTCAACAACACACTTAGATTGGATTTACAAACCAACCCAATTTGACACTTAGTGCAAATTCGACCCAAATGCACTTCCAAGGACAAACCGCGCCCAAACTAACCAATAATCACTAACATAAGTGATAATGGTCCTAATATGCCAATTAAACCCGAACACAAGTGTTAAACACTTATCGTTCTCAAAATCGCCCATAAACCCTAATTTTGACCCATGAGGTCAAAATCTCACCATTTACAAGTTTTGACATCAAAACATGTTTAACTCAATTTTATACTTCAACTTAATCCATTTTAAGTTTACAAACCTCATCGAATCGACATTCGGGTCATAATCCTCAACAAACCCTAATTTTGACTCTAGTCAAAATTAGTCAACCACGAAAACTCTAAAAGTCTCCAAAACACCAATAATCACTAATGCTAGTGATTGTACACTATTTACAAGTCTTAAACATGGTTAAATCATTAACCAACCCAAAACCCGCCTTTAACAACAATAATCCCGAATATTGGTGTTAATCTCCAATTAACAACTAAATGGGTTTCACCTATGAATCATACAATCAAAAGCCCTAAATTTGAATGATGAACACGAAAATGAAACTCGGAGTTAGAGCTTACCACTAGTATCACCGTGTAGCCATGAATGAGGAGAACAAACTTGTCAACTACGCCAAAGATCAAATCCCGTTTCTTCCTTTCCAAAAATCCGTTTGAATCCAATTAGGTGTTTGAGATTAAAATGAAATGAAAAGGGAAAAGAAATTAGGAAATGAAAGGAGTGGATGAGATTTAAGATCTCAATCTGGTTCAAACGCGAAAAGACCAAAATGCTCCTCACTTTACCTAAATATTGCGAAAACAGGAACCAGTTCGCCCACATTGCCGCGCCGCGGCCTTAAATGTCGTGCCGCGACATTTGCCTAGGTCTGGGATCATTTTTTGTTGGACTTCTGATCTGATTTCCAGTTAATTACCACGCCGCAGCCTCATTTGTCACGCCGCGCAGCACAGCGTGATCTGAGTCATTTTCTTGCATACATGACCTCAACACCCGAACATGTCCCGAACCCTTCATACGCCTATCGTACATACACAATACACCTATAAATCATATACGGGGAAAACGGGGTGTTACATCCTCGTCTATTTACAGTATAAAAACATACAATGGATGTTAAGGATAGACAACCAAATATTTTAGAAGACTTACCTAGGGATATGATTGATGAAATCTTGTCTAAAGTCGGTCAGAATTCATCGACATAATTATTTATGGCGAAATTAGTTTGTAGGAAATTTGAAAGACGTTCCAGGCATGCCTTGATTTATAAAAGGCTTTCCTTTAATAGATGGTGTATATCACATTGGGGAGAACCTAAGTTACACCGTGTTTTCTTTAAGGCATTAAGTGCGGGAAACGCTACCGCAACTTTCCGCTATGGGTTGAGAGCCTATTTTGACTCCACATATCCCAACATAGGACTTCGTTCTTTAGAAAGAGTTTCAAACATGCAATATAAAGAAGCATGTTATGTTTACGGGTTAGTGATGTTCGCTTCTCACCAAATTGAGAAAAAGAACATCGGGTTGCAACTTCTAAATAAAACATTACCACAAGTGACGGATTCAATAGTTGAAGTGAGAAATAAGGTTTTTAGATTGTTACGAGGCTGTTGGGCATTACGTAACCCTCGTCCTTTTGATGACGTTACAACATGCTGCCTAGCCAACGGCAATAACGGTTATTTTCCACAAGACCAAGGATGGGAAATAGTATTAGTAAAACCCGAATGCATGACTTGCTTCTAGACCTATGAATTACGTATCTTTATTGCCTTCGCGGAACGACTTGCATTAAACTAGAATTTTCTTCGTAATTGCCTTGTATCTAAGTTATTGTGTGCTATATTTCATGCTATATGTAAAATAGCAGTATTGTACGTTTGTAAATTATTGTATAAAAGTTTGAACGTGAAATTTATTGTAATCAGTTTTTCATATAGAATTGTAGTAGTTGAATTGTACGTTAGCTACTAAGTATGAACTTAACGGGTAGGTACTACCCGAATTAAAACTTATAAAATGCTAATATGAAGAAAAAGCTTTTATAAATAAGTTCATATTATGCTACGAAATACTATTGACTACTCTTAATATTCTATATGATTAACTCAATTCTTTTGGCTATTTTTGAAGGAAATGGCACTTCAGAACTTAAACATGAGCGAGGAAGACTTCCGTGCTTTTCTTGCTGTGAACATAGCCGCAGTGCAGGCCGCAATGCAAAATAACAACAATAACTTCAGATCTAGCAGTGAAATTAATTCCACAAGAAATCGTGTAGGATGCTTCAACAAAGAATTCACTGTCTGTAAACCTCTAGAATTCGATGGAAGTGAAGGACCAATCGGATTGAAGCGGTGGACCGAGAAGGTCGAATCGGTGTTTGCCATAAGCAAGTGCATTGAAGAAGACAAAGTAAAGTACGCTACACATACCTTCACAGGTACTGCGTTAACATGGTGGAACACCTATCTCGAGCAGGTGGGATAAGATGCTGCTTACGCACTACCATGGTCAGCATTCAAGCACTTGATGAACGAGCAGTATCGTCCCAGAAACGAGGTCAATAAGCTCAAGGTATAGCTTAGAGGATTACGAACGCAAGGTTTCGACATCACCACGTACGAACAACGATTCACAGAGTTGTGCCTATTGTGTCCTAGAGCGTTCGAAGATGAAGAAGAGAAGATCGATGCATTTGTAAAAGGGTTACCAGAAAGAATTCAAGAAGATGTGAGTTCGCACGAACCCGCCTCCATACAAAAGGTAAGTCGAATGGCTAACAAACTCATAAATCAGATTGAAGGAAGGATTAAAGAACATGCGGCCGAAGATACCAACACAAAACAAGTCAAGAGAAAGTGAGAAGAAACCAGTGACAAGGGTCACCAATACAACAACGACAACAATCACAATCACAATCGCAACAACTATCTCAACAACCGTAACATCAACCACAACAACAAAAATCGCAACTCCAACAACAACTATAACAACCGATTCAACAACAACAACAACCACAACAACAAACATCCCGACAATAATAACAAAAGGCAGAAGCCATGCCAGAGGTGTGAAGGATACCATCCGACTGGGTTCTGCCCGACAACATGTACTAAGTGTAAAAGAAGTGTCCATGGCGCAACGAAATGTGAAGTGTAGGACCGATGATTAACAAAAATAATGCAACAAATAATGTCGGGACAAATAATGTCGCATTTATTTGTTATGGATGTGGGAAACCGGGCCACATCAAGAGCAAATGCCCAAACCAAGGGAATACAAATGGGCAAAGTCATAGAAGAGTCTTCAACATCAATGCGGCAGAAGCGAAGGAAGGCCCGGAGCTTGTTACGGGTACGTTTCTTATTGATGAAAAACCTGCCCATGGTTTATTTGATTAGGGTGTGGATAGAAGCTACATGAGTAGAGATTTTTTGTGCTAAATTAAGTTGCCCAGTGACGCCTTTGGATAATAAATTTTTACTCGAATTAGCAAACGGTAAATTAATTACAGCAGATAATATATGTCGGAATCGAGAAACTAAACTGGTTAGAGAAACGTTTAAGATTGATTTAATACCAGTAGAGTTAGGGAGTTTTGATGCGATAATTGGCATGGACGGGTTAAAGGAGGTGAAAGTAGAGATCGTTTGTTACAAAAATGCGATTCGTATTGTACGCGAAAAAGGAAAACCTTTAATGGTGTACGGAGAAAAGAGCAACGCGAAGTTAAATCTTATTAGTAGTTTGAAGGCGCAAAAACTAATAAGAAAAGGTTGCTATGTCATTCTAGCATACATCGCGGAAGTCAAACCCGAAGAAAAGAACATCAGTGATGTTTTCGTCACAAAAGAATTTCCCGATGTATTTCCGAAAGAATTACCGGGACTACCTCCACACCGATTCGTTGAATTTCAAATAGATCTTGTACCGGGAGCTGCACCAATAGCTCGTGCTCCATACAGACTTGTACCCAGCGAAATGAAGGAACTCCAGAGTTAATTACAAGAACTTTTAGAGCGTGGTTTCATTCGACCAAGCACATCACCGTGGAGAGCACCTGTTTTGTTTGTCAAGAAGAAAGATGGTACATTCAGGTTGTGTATAGACTACCGAGAGTTGAACAAACTTACCATCAAGAACTGTTACCCACTACCGAGAATCGATGACTTATTTGACCAACTACAAGGCTCATCAATTTATTCAAAGATCGATTTACAATCCGGATATCATCAAATGCGGGTGAAGGAGGATGATATTCTGAAGACTGCTTTCAGAACGCGTTACGGTCATTATGAGTTTATTGTTATTCCGTTTAGGTTGACTAACACACCAGCTGTGTTCATGGACCTCATGATTCGAGTGTGTGGACCATATCTTGATAAGTTTGTCATTGTCTTCATCGATGACATACTTATTTACTCTAAAAATGATCAAGAGCACAGAGAACATTTGAGAAAAGTGCTAGAATTGTTAAGAAAAGAAAAACTGTATGCCAAGTTTTCAAAGTGTGCATTTTGGTTAAAAGAAGTTCAATTCCTCGGTCACATAGTGAGCAAAGAAGGTATTCAGGTTGATCCGGTCAAGATTGAAACAGTTGAAAAGTGGGAAACACCGAAAACCCTGACACAGATACGCCAATTTTTAGGATTGACTGGTTACTACAGAAGATTCATCCAAGATTTTTCCAAAATAGCAAAACCTTTGACTGCATTAACACATAAAGGGAAGAAATTTGAATGGAAGGATGAGCAAGAGAAAGCGTTTCAATTGTTGAAGAAAAAGTTAACTACGGCACCTATATTGTCATTGCCTGAAGGGAATGATGATTTTGTGATATATTGTAACACCTCAAAGCAAGGTCTCGGTTGTGTATTAATGCAACGAACGAAGGTAATTGCTTATGTGTCTAGACAATTGAAGATTCATGAGCAGAATTATACGACACATGATTTGGAATTAGGCGCGGTTGTTTTTGCATTAAAGACTTGGAGACACTACTTATATGGGGTCAAAAGTATCATATATACTGACCACAAAAGTCTCCAACATATATTAGATCAGAAACAGTTGAACATGTGGCAACTTAGGTGGATTGAACTGTTGAACGATTATGGCTTTGAGATTCGATATCACCCGGGGAAGGCGAATGTGGTAGCCGACGCTTTGAGTAGAAAGGACAGAGAACCTATGCGGGTAAAATCTATGAATATAATTATTCGTAATAACCTTACTACTCAAATAAAAGAGGTGCACAAGGGAGTTTCAAAAGAAGGAAATTTGAAGAATGAAATACCTAAAGGATCGGAGAAACATCTTAATATTCGGGAAGACGGAACCCGATATAGAGCTGATAGAATTTGGGTACCAAAGTTTTGAGATGTGAGAGAAATGGTACTTAAGGAAGCACATAAGACCAGATATTCAATACATCCCGGAGCGGGGAAGATGTACAAAGATCTCAAGAAACACTTTTGGTGGCCGGGTATGAAAACCGATATTGCTAAATACGTAGGAGAATGTTTGACATGTTCTAAAGTCAAAGCTGAACATCAGAATCCATCAGGTCTACTTCAACAACCTGAAATCCCGAAATGGAAATGGAAAAACATTACCATGGATTTCATTACTAAATTGCCAAGGGACTGCAAGTGGTTATGATACTATTTGGGTAATAGTCGATCGTCTCACCAAATCAGCACACTTTTTCCAATGAGAAAAGATGATAAAATGGAGAAGTTGGCACGTTTATACTTGAAGTAAGTCGTCTCCAGACATGGAATACCCGTCTCTATTATCTCTGATAGGGATGACAGTATTGTTTCAAGATTCTGGCAGACGTTACAACAAACATTGGGGACTCGTCTAGACATGAGTACTGCCTATCACCCACAAACTGATGAGCAAAGTGAAAGGACAATACAGACCCTTGAAGACATGCTACGAGCATGTGTCATTGATTTTGGAAACTGTTAGGATCGACATCTACCGTTAGCAGAATTTTCCTACAATAACAGTTACCATTCGAGTATTGAGATGGCGTCGTTTGAGGCACTTTATGGTAGAAAGTGCGGGTCTTCGATTTGTTGGAGTGAAGTGGGGGATAGACAGATTACGAGTCCAGAAATTCTCCAAGAAACTACAGAGAAAATCATTCAAATTCAACAATGGTTGAAAACCGCCCAAAGTCGACAAAAGAACTATGCGGACAGTAAAAGAAAAGATATAGAATTTGAAATTGGTGACATGGTCATGCTTAAGATATTACCTTGGAAAGGTGTTGTTCGATTTGGTAAACGGGGGAAACTGAATCCAAGGTACATTGGACCATTCAAGATTATAGATCGTGTCGGACTAATAGCTTACCGACTTGAATTACCTCAATAACTCGCTGGCGTACTGAAGGTATTTCTTATGCCCGAGATACATATTAAATTAACGTGGCTAATATGTTTTGATCCAAGTCGGGTCATACCCAATAACAAGCTTACCGACACCTTATACGTATTTAATCTTAACGATTGGATCATTGATTTAATACGCGACACTTGAACATTAAGAAAAATGGTTTTCTGAAATACTACTTGATGTGTGTATATATATATATATATATATTATGGAATAATTTATATAATATAGATTTAATTATTTATAGGTTAAATAATTAATAATGTTATGTTACATTTTTTATAATTGGTTTTATATAAAATGTACATAATTAATATGCAAGTTTATAAAATGTGCATTATAAATTATATGGAAGTTTTATAAAACTAGTTTTTATAAAATCTAACTTTTATAAAAACCATTTTATAAAATATAATGGGAGTGGCATGGGAGGAAAACACACATGCTATTAGATTCCTTCTTGGTCAATACAATTCCCATTTCCATATACATGCAAGACTTGACTCTTTGGAAAATACACTTGCATTCAAACATATCAAGTTAGCAAAAAAAAAAATCTGCACTCCCTCTCCCCTTGCTGCTGGCCGTGGGCTTTCTTGAGCCAAAAAGGAGTTCTATTTTTTTTCCAAGTTCATTTCAAGTGTAGAACAAATCCTAACCAAAGGCAAGGTGCTGGTGCACAAGTTTGGGGTATAACTACTTGAGGTTTCATACTTTTGGAGCTCCATTCATCATCATCATCTTCATCACTCATCAACAAGCTAGGAGTAGGTATAAACTCTTTTATTGCTTGTAGTTTGTATTTTGTTTCACAACTTGATCATAATTGGGATTTAACTTTAATTGGTTAAAGATTAACAATTTCTCAAAATGGTAATATATATGCTTCCGCTTTATTTGATTCTTAAAAAGGTTTTAAGTATTATGAAACTTGTTAAATCCCAACAATGGTATCTAGAGCCGAAGTTGTTGAAATATGCTTCGAGATGATCTATTAAACCCACTATATTTTTGCATTTTATGAACATGCATGAAAGTAATATGCAAAAAATTTCGGGTTTGGGTGGGTTTGCTATTTTGGCCGAATTCTTGGACACCCAAAATGGGTTTTGGGTTGTTCCACTTTGGTCATATTTGTTGTATGTTGTTGTTTACAATCATAGCCATGACCTTGTGTATGTATGGATGTTTGTTTGGTTGATTATTTATTATTCATTTGGTTTGTAATAATATTTATCCAATTGGTTTGTAATATTAATTATTCATTTGGTATGTAATATTAATTTTGGTTATGTAATTTATTTTATATTTGGTATGTAAAATAGATTAGGTTGTATTTTCATTTTTTAGAAAAATGTATTAGGATATATTTTTTGTAAAAATGAAGATGCAAGATGAAGACAAGGAAGATGCAAGATTAAGTGGGAGATTTGAAATCTACTACTTTGTGTTATAACCCTTATCGGTGGCATTTGTTTTCGGCTAAACAAATGTCTACCAAATTGGCTTGATTGTGAACACATTTGTTTTACATGAATGGTTGTTTATTGTGTTTGTATGTTTGGTTGCTACAAGTAAATCACAAGTTAACAACAAGTAAAATGACAATTTAATTGGTTAAATTAGACATTATTAATGACATTCAAAACGACAATTTAAATGGTTAAATTGAAATGGCAAAAGGACATTAATAAATGGTTATTAAGAACACTAAAAGGATCACATATATAAAATGGTTTATATCAAGTAATTGGCTTAATTACAAGACATGAAAGCGGTTTTTCATAAGTACCATACACTAAATGCATGTTGGTGTATGGCATACAAGTTTTCTTAAACTAGAAATAATAAAAACTTAAAATCCCTTATTAACAAAGCAAACAAGTTAAACGCCATACTTTTGTGTGACACTTAAAAATATTTAGGGAACTCATAATGGGATAAAGGTCACCTAACCATTATGAGCAAATTAATATGATTAAGGTGAATTTTGCACACTTGTGGGATAAAGGTCACGTAACCACTTGCGTGTTAAATTTACACGTTTACACAAGTAGGACGACTTGATTTGGGAATCATGAACTTAGGGTCACCGAAGCATTAGGAACAAATAGGCGTTGATGGAATAAATATGACATGCAAAAGGATTGTATGATTCCATAACTTAGAATTTGCAAAAGGATTGCAATTGTCATATAATGACTACCTAGTTAAATCAAATGATGGGATAAAGGTCACCTAACCGAAATTTGGTTTACCGTTGGATTCTAAAATTTAATATATATATATATATATATATATATATATATATATATATATATATATATATATATATATATATATATATATATATATATATATATATATATATATATATATATATATCAATTGGATTTAAAGGGTATTGATTGTTAAATTAAAATTGATATTTAAACAACTTTGCTAAATTTTGTAGATGGCTGCCAATAACAACATTCCAAACGCACCTATCAACTTTAACAACCTATCGTTGAGGTCAATCCTTGAAAAGGAAAAACTCAACCATACGAACTTCATGGATTGGTTTCGCAATCTAAGAATTGTCCTCAAACTAGAGGATAGGGCGTATGTGTTGGAAGACCCCATTCCCGATCAACCGGAAGAGGATGATACGGAAGGCATGGCTTATTGGGAGAAATATTGCACCGATTCGGTGCAAGTTTCTTGCCTCGTGCTTGGGACTATGATACCAGAACTCCAAAAGGATTTCGAGCATCATAGTGCATATGACATGATCACACAATTGAAGGAGATGTTCCTTCAACAAGCTCGTGTTGAGCGCTTCGAAACGGTTCGAGCGCTTCATGCATGTCGGATGGGCGACTCCCAATCCGTTTCATCTTATGTTCTTAAGATGAAAAGCCTAATTGATCGAGCGAACCGTCTAAACTGCAACGTGTCTAATGAATTAGCCACAGACCTTATCCTTAATTCTTTGTCAAAGAGGTTTAACACATTTGTAATGAATTACAACATGAATGGATGGGATAAGAGCATTGGCGAATTACATGCCATGCTTAAGACGGCTGAAGCGAGCATGGGTAAAAGGGCTTCACCCATGTTTATGATCAATGAAGGCGGGTCCAAAAATAATAACACTTCTAAGCCAAAGACGGCTAAGAGGAAAGGACCTGCCTACCAAGGCAAGGGCAAGGGAAAGAGGAAGATGGTTACCCCAACCAACAATAACAAGAAGCAAAAGGTTGCTGGTAAAGCTAACCCCAAGGAAGATCCGTGCTTTGGTTGCGGTAAAATGGGTCATTGATGACTTCAGTCGTTCCGGATATGTCTACTTGTTAAGACACGAGGACGAAACTTTTGAAGCATTCAAGGAATATCAAAACGAAGTACAAAATCAACTCAATAAGACAATCAAGGTACTTCATACCAATAGAGGAGGTGAATACCTAAGCGATGCTTTCCAAGATCATCTTAAAAGTTGTGGGATTATCTCGCAACTCACTTCTCCTGGAACACCCCAACTTAATGGAGTTCCCGAAAGGAGTAACTGAACCCTAATGGATATGGTTCGATCAATGATGGCTAGAAGCTCGTTACCTCTATCATTTTGGGGTTATTGTCTATGCTTCACGGCTCGTATTTTAAATATGACCCCAACCAAGAAAGTGGAACGAACTCCTCATGAGATGTGGTTTGAAAAACCTCCATCTCTGTCATACTTAAAGGTATAGGGATGTGAAGCTTATCCTAAGCGTTACGTCCCTAATAAGTTGAATGCTCGATCCACGAAGTGTATCTGCATAGGATATCCCAAGGATGATATGCGATACTATTTCTATGATCCAACCGAGCAAAATGTATTTGTTGCTCGAAAGGCTGAATTCCTTGAAACTAAGTTCCTAATGGAAGGAAATACTGAGAGGAAGATAGATCTTGAAGAGGTTCAAAATCAAGTAGATGATAAACAATTGGTTGACACTAGCACTCAACATGAAAATGTTGAGAGTGATCAAATGGATGATCAAAATACCCATGACGTTCGCAGATCTGGTAGGATTAGTAATCCTCCTGAGAGATATAGGTTTCTCATGGATGGTTGCTATGTAGTTGATTTAGATGAACCAATAAACTACCAAGATGCTTTATCAAGGTTTGATAAGGATAAATGGCAGGAAGCCATGAACGCTGAGATGCAATCCATGTATGACAACCAAGTTTGGGAACTTGTTGAACAACCTACTGGCTCAAGGCTAGTTGATTGTAAATGGCTTTTCAAAATGAAAACCGACATACATGGAAACTTGGATACATATAAAGCTAGACTTGTAGCAAAAGGTTTCACTCAAACTCAAGGGGTTGACTATGATGAAACTTTTTCGCCTGTGGCAATGCTAAAGTCTATTAGAATATTACTTGCCATTGCTGCTCATTATGATTATGAAATATGGCAAATGGATGTCAAGACCGCTTTCCTAAATGGACATCTTGAGGAAGATGTCTATAAGGTTCAGCCTGAAGGTTTTGTTGATCCAAAATATCCTAAAAAGGTATGCAAGTTAAAGAAGTCAATCTACGGATTGAAACAAGCATCTAGAATGTGGAATCATCGTTTTAATGAGGAGGCCAAGAAATTTAGCTTCATTAAAAATGGTGATGAAGCTTATGTCTCCAAGAAAGCTAGTGGGAGCACTATCATGTTACATTTGGATGATATATTGTTATTTGGAAATGATATTCCGAAAATGCAAGGTGTTAAAACTTGGCTAAGTAAATGCTTCTCCATTAAGGATCTTGGAGAAGCACAATACGTTTTGAGGATTGGGATCTATAGGGATAGATCCAAGAAACTGATAGGTTTGAATCAAAGTGCATATATTGAAAAGATCTTGAAAAGGTTCAAGATGGAGAACTCTAAGAAAGGTTTAGTACCTATTCAAAGAGGAACGATTCTCAGTTCATCTCAGTGCCCTACCACGAAAGATGAACAAGAGAGAATGAAGAAAGTCCCGTACGCATCTGCTATTGGGTCAATCATGTATGCAATGAGATGCACTAGACCGGATGTGTCATGCGCTCTTAGCTTGACAAGTAGATACCAGAATAACCCAGGAAACAGTCATTGGATTGCTGTCAAAAGTATATTGAAATACCTTAGGAGGACTAAGGATATGTTTCTAATATATGGGTCTGGTGAGGAGGAACTCGCTGTAAAAGGTTACGTGGACGCGAGTTTCCAAACTGATCGAGATGATTCTCGGGCACAGTCTGGTTATGTCTTCACGTTAAATGGAGGTGCGGTCTCTTAGAAGAGTTCAAAACAGGATGTGTTGCATTATCCACTACAGAGTCAGAGTACATTGCCGCCTCATTGGCAGCTCAGGAAGCTGCATGGATGAAGAAGTTCATCGACGACTTAGGAGTAGTCCCTTCCATTCAGGACCCTATTTAGATCGTTTGTGACAACGAGGGTGCGATTGCTCAAATCAAAGAACCTCGTGCTCACCAAAAGACCCGTCACATTGAGCGGAGATTCAACTACATAAGGGATGAAGTTGAAAAGGGAAAGATATGTATTCGCAAGGTTCACACAGATCTTAATATAGCAGATCCACTCACGAAGCTCTTACATGGTGCAAAACATCAAGGGCATGTTAGTGCATTAGGGTTTCGATATTCTAGTGATTGGTTGTGATCTGTTTTAAGTATTGTAACGGAACGAAATTGTTCAAACTCATTAATATAATTATGGTATTAATTTATTTTGAGTCAAGTTCCTATTTTGCATATTTTATCCATGAATAAGTAATTATTCTAAACTCCGTAGTCGATTACATTTGTGGGAACAAGTGTGAGGTTTAGACTATTATGAACTTGGATTGGCATACATTCACGGGATGAATGTGGGGCAAGGTTGCAACAAAAGTTCATAGATATTTGTGGGATACAAATATTGGAAGACCCGCCCTCAAGATTTACTAAATAGAGCATTTGTGGCTGATTACATGTAATCTTGAGTAAAGGCGAATATCATTGTATCCTCTGCCCTAAGATACATATTGGGTTCGGATATTCACTAAGTATTGTGCCTTGATTCTTTCCTTCGCTATTCTGAAATATGGTAGTTCATAAGGAAGAGCTCAAGTGTGATACAAAGTGTATATCTAGGACGTATGTAGTCAAGATGGGATTTGTCCCTCTTATTCATTAAGAGTCAGATGTCTAAGGCCTGATAAAGTTAAATCTAAAAGAGAGTGATCACTCTGTATCTCTTGGATTTAACATGACATCTGGGATGAAAGGATGTGATGAAAGATTCACCTATTCATATTCGAGATGGGAACTTGAAAGGGATGATGTTATTGAATGGCACAAAGTCATAACATATTGGGGGTGATGGACGGTCGTTAGGTGGTATCCATCACTTGCATTAATTTCTTATGTTTCTCGTGCAAGTGGGAGATTGAAGGTATTTCGTATGCCCAAGAGACATATTAAATTAACGTGGCTAATATGTTTTGATCCAAGTCGGGTCATACCCAATAACAAGCTTACCGATACCTTATACGTATTTAATCTTAACGATTGGATCATTGATTAAATACGCGACACTTGAACTTTAAGAAAAATAGTTTTCTGAAATACTACTTGATGTGTGTATATATATATATATATATATATATATATATATATATATATATATATATATATATATATATATATATTATGGAATAATTTATATAATATGGATTTAATTATTTATAGGTTAAATAATTAATAATGTTATGTTACATTTTTTTATAATTGGTTTTATAAAAAATATACATAATTAATATGCAAGTTTATAAAATGTGCATTATAAATTATATGGAAGTTTTATAAAACTAGTTTTTATAAAATCTAACTTTTATAAAAACCATTTTATAAAATATAATGGGAGTGGCATGGGAGGAAAACACACATGCTCTTCGATTCCTTCTTGGTCAATACAATTCCCATTTCCATATACATGCAAGACTTGACTCTTTGGAAAATACACTTGCATTCAAACATATCAAGTTAGCAAAAAAAAAATTCTGCACTCCCTCTCCCCTTGCTGCTGGCCGTGGGCTTTCTTGAGCCAAAAGGGAGTTCTAAATTTTTTTTTTCCAAGTTCATTTCAAGTGTAGAACAAATCCTAACCAAAGGCAAGGTGTTGGTGCACAAGTTTGGGGTATAACTACTTGAGGTTTCATACTTTTGGAGCTCCATTCATCATCATCATCTTCATCACTCATCAACAAGCTAGGAGTAGGTATAAACTATTTTCTTGCTTGTAGTTTGTAGTATGTTTCACAACTTGATCCTAATTAGGATTTAACTTCAATTGGTTAAAGATTAACAAGTTCTCAAAATGGTAATATATATGCTTTCGCTTTATTTGATTCTTAAAAAGGTTTTAAGTATTATGAAACTTGTTAAATCCCAAAACGTACATGATACTTTTCAAGTATCGAATCTGAAGAAATGCTTAGCCAAAGAAGATCTCACTATCCCTTTAGAGGAAATACAAATCAATGAAAAACTTCAATTCATTGAAGAACCCGTCGAAATAATGGATCGTGAGGTTAAAAGACTTAAGCAAAAAAAGATACCAATTGTTAAGGTTCGATGGAATGTTCGTAGACGACCCGAGTTAACCTGGGAATGTGAAGATCAGATGAAGAATAAATACCTGCATCGATTTCCAGAAGATGCGTCAACACCTCCAACAGCTTGAAATTTCGGGACAAAATTTATTTAACGGGTAGGTACTGTAGTGACCCGAAGTTTTCCATGAATATATATTATATGAGATTAATATTTACATGAATAAATGTTTCCAACATGTTAAGCAATCAAACTTGTTAAGACTTGATTAATTGAAATAGGTTTCATGTAGACAATTGACCACCCAAATTGACCGGGGATTCATGAACGTTAAAACTTGTAAAAGCTATATGATGATATATATGATGATATATATATATATATATATATATATATATATATATATATATATATATATATATATATATATATGTATGTATATATATATATATATGTATATAGTTAACATGATATTATGATAAGTAAGTATCTCATTAGGTATATTAACAATGAGTTATATACATAATAATGAGACTACTAAGTTAAGAAACTCGAAACGATATATATAACGATTATCGTTATAACAACGTCCTACTAAATAAATATGTATCATATTAAGATATTGTTAGACTATATTTAACATGATAAAATTATAATTATATATATCATTAAGTATGTTAACAATGAACTATATATGTAAAACAAGACTACTAACTTAAGAATTTCAAAACGAGACTTATATGTAACGATTATCGTTGTAACGACATTTTAATGTATATATATCATATTAAGATATATTCATACATTATAAAATCATGATAATGTAATAATTTAATATCTCATTAGATATAATAAACAATGGGTTAACAACATTAAATGAGATCGTTAACTTAAAGGTTTCAAAACAACACTTACATGTAACGACTAATGATGACTTAACGACTCAGTTAAAATGTATATACATGTAGTATATTAAGATGCATTAGTACACTTTTGAAAGACTTCAAGACACATATCAAAGTACTTCTACTTAACAAAAATGCTTACAATTGCATTCTCATTCATTTTCATCAACAATTCTACTCGTATACACTCGTATTCGTACTCGTACAATACACAGCTCCTAGATGCATATACTATTGGTATATACACATACAAGTCTACTCCTTAGCAGCCCTAAATGATTAATAACATGTGGGACTCAAAGATTTGTCATCTAATACCAAATATCTAACTAGAAAACAAGTTACATGTTTTATATCATGAATTATAAACTAAAATACAAACTAGAATTTTCTTTAAATCCCATCCATGATTCACGACCAAAAACACCTACAAATACTTTCATTCTTCATTTTTCTTCATCTAATTAATCTCTCTTAAGTTCTAAGTGTTCTTCATAAATTCTTTAAGTTCTAGTTTCATAAAATCAAGAATACTTTCAAGTTTGCAAGTATACTTCCAAGCTTTCTAATCCATTCCAAGTAAACATCTAAGATCAAGGAACCTTTGTTACTTATAGTAGGTTATCATTCTAATTCAAGGTAATACTCATATTCAAACTTTGATTCAATTTCTATAACTATAACTATCTTAATTCGAGTAAAAAATCTTACTTGAATTTGTTTTCGTGTCATGATTCTACTTCAAGAAATTTCAAGCCATCCAAGATCCTTTGAAGCTAGATCATTTCTTGTCACTTCTAGTAAGTTTACCTACTAAATTTGAGGTAGTAATGATGTTCATAACATCATTCGATTCATATATATATAACTATCATATTCAAAGATCTAAACTTGTAATCACTAGAACATAGTTTAGTTAATTCTAAACTTGTTTGCAAACAAAGTTAATCCTTCTAACTTGACTTTTAAAATCAACTAAAAACATGTTCTATATCTATATGATATGCTAACTAAATGATTTAAAACCTGGAAACACGAAGAACACCGTAAAACCGGACATACACCGTCGTAGTGAAACCGGGGGCTGTTTTGGGTTAGATAATTAAAAGCTATGATAAACTTTGATTTAAAATTTGTTCTTCTGGAAAAATTATTTTTCTTATGAACATGAAACTATATCCAAAAATCATGGTTAAACTCAAAGTGAAAGTATGTTTTTCAAAATGGTCATCAAGACGTCGTTCTTTCGACTGAAATGACTACCTCATACAAAATTGACTTGTAACCCATATTTCCGACTATAAACTTATACTTTTTCTATTTAGTTTCATAAATTTCAGTTCATTATGAAACCATAGCAACTTGAATCACTCAAAACGGATTTAAAACGAAGAAGTTATGGGTAAAACAAAATTGGATAATTTTTCTTGTTGTAGCTACGTGAAATTTGTAACAAATCCATAATAACCATAACTTAACTAACTTATATTGTACTTTAACATATTATGTAACCATGATAGACTATAGACACGTATGCAATGTTTTGACATATCATATTGACGTCATCTATATATATTATTTGGGAACAACCATAGACACTCTATATGCGGTAATGATCGAGTTAGCTATACAGGGTTGAGGTTGATTCCCAAATAATATATATACTTTGAGTTGTGATCGAGTCTGAGACTTGTATGCACTGGGTCGTGGATTGATTCGAGATAATATATATTGATTTATTTCTGTACTACTAACCGTGGACAATTATTTGTGGACTACAAACGTTGGACTATCAACTTAACAAACTTAAAACATAATAAAATATGGTATAATTATATTTCGATCATACTTTGATATAGATATACATATTTGTTATAGGTTCGTGAATCGACCAGTGGCCAAGTGTTATTTTCCGACGAAGTGATAATCTGTGAAAGTGAGTTATAGTCCCATTTTTACTATCTAATATTTTGGCATGAGAATACATGCAGTTTTGTAAATGTTTTACAAAATAGACACAAGTACTTGAAATTACATTCTATGTTGGATTATGAATACCGAATATCACCATTTTAGCTTGGTAACCTAAGAATTAGGGAACAAACACCCTAATTGACGCGAATCCTAAAGGTAGATCTACGGGCACTAACTCCCCCCATACTGGAAAATGGTATGCTTTAGTACTTCGAGTTATTAATACAGATGGATTTCTGTTTTGGGGATATTCTATATGCATTTTTTTAATGTCGGTTACCAAGTGTTCAACATATGAATGGTTTTTATGCAGTTTGCAAGTTATTGAAAAATGGAAATGGAAATCTTGTGGTCTATTATTACGATTTGATAAATATATAGGTTAAACCTATAACTCACCAATATTTTTGTTGACTTTTAAGCATGTTTATTCTCAGGTGATTATTAAGAGCTTCCGCTATTGCATGCTAAATTAAGGACAAGAATTGGAGTCAGCATGCTTGTAATATATTGTTTAAAAACTGCATTCAGAGATTTAAATTGATGTGTAATATTGTTGTAAACCAATATGTAATATTCATGTGTAAAACGTTATCTTTTAGATTATCATTACTTGATAATCTACGTTATGGTTTTTGAACCTTTATTGATAAAATAAAGGTTATGGTTTGTTTTAAATAAAACTATTGCAGTCTTTGAAAAACGTCTCATATAGAGGTCAAACCTCGTAACGAAATCAATTAATATGAAATGTTTATAATCGATATGAAGGGGACATTTCAGTATCCGTGTCAGACCCTTTGACATTTATTACCAAAAATAACCTTACGATCCCTTTTCAAAGTAGCAAATTTTGTCACACCTCCAGCAAATCAATTTTGATTTTTCAGTTGGAACAGCCTTGATATAAGTTGCCCTTTTCATCATTCTTAACGAAGAACCTTTTATATTCCACCATATTATCAGCAGATATACCAACAACTTCGTTACTTCGTGGCTATTTATACATCAATAGTAATATATATACATACAACATCTACCTCCTGGAATTATGAATCAGTTCTCAGAATTTTGAAAAATGCTGATGAAGCAGCAAAAACTGTAAACGACCTTAACAGTCAAAAGTCTGATGATAAAGAATGGTATGTTGGAAAATCTCAAAAGAAAATTTGGTACTGAAAAAAGATTGAGCAAACCATGAAGGAGGCTGTGGACAAATCACAAAGACTAAATCTGCCTTCAAAGAATCCAAATGATTCAGTGTCTGCTGAAGTCTTTAGCGAATACTTTGCTCCTGACTCTAAACCTTTACGGACAAATCTTCTTCATCATCCTTCGATATTAGAAATTCTAAGATATCATCATACCTTTCATTATAAATATCCTCGATATTTCTGAATGTATCTTCATAACTACTCTTATTCGAAATTAATTATCTTTTTGTATTATCTGTGTTACATCATAAAGGAAACTGTTTTAGTTTCTAGATTCTGAAAAAATTGAATTCAAAATTTGAATATTTTTGAAGTAATGTTGGCAATTGAAGCATGAGTTAGTATAATATAATGACACTTGATCAACGTGATTATATTACAGTAAGTCATGCTGAGTTTATAATGGAACATGATGATTTACAGACCATACCATTATCATGTGCCATGTTACACGACTTTTACATTCTACCTAATCTCCAAACATATCGAGAACATATCTTCCTGATAGTTCTATCTTTTTCAGATTTTCTGGTAATTTAGCAAGTCGGATCGTGCTAGTACCATTTCTTTCGTAGAACGTTAGCCATGCTCATTCGAAATTCAAAGATCCAAGATGCCTTAATCGCTTTACTTAGAGACGGGAAGATAAACAAAAACATGGAGCTTCGGAATATAAATAAAAATATGAGCGACAAGAAATTACAAACCGTGTATATCAATGCGTATAGCAATATAAAGACACGGGAGAACTAAAAATGCTATAAACCTAAGAGCATAGTAGAAGTAAACAGATTCCTCTGGTGGTAGGTGAAAAAGAAGAATGACAGATATAAAAGTTAGGAGTATATCAAGAATCAGAACTGGATGGAGCATAATGACGAATACTTTAAAGTATGAATTGGTAAAGAAAGTATAGAAGATGAGAGTGTGGAAATAAGGAAACGATGGAGGTGGATTTATAGTAAAATATCCGACAGAGCAATCGAGACAGATTATCACATTTAACCAAAGAGGATCTTAATTTCCTTAATTCCCAAAGAATCAAATCGTATATAGATCACGATGATATTCTTTAAATCTCTTAAATCTCATAAAAGCAACCATGACTATGTGACGCCCCGTACAAAACCATCATGTATGAATCGTCAACAACAGGTCCATTACACGGTATAATACTACATGCTGTTTTAAAACAAGTTTTGCATTCATGAAAAGGTAACGTTTTACAAAAGATAACGTGACACAAAGGTCGTTACAAAGCCATTATTCAAAATAACATAAGTTGCGAATGCAAAATAAAAGTTCCATGATTGAGATATCTCTAAGTAATGCAGCAGAAGTCTAACACAGCGAGTCTGTAACAGCAAGTCTATAACACCAAGACAGCAAGTCTAACAGCGGAAGCAATAACATCTAAGCACCTGAGAAATACACGCTTAAAAGTCAACACGAATGTTGGTGAGCTATAGTTTGTTTGTATTCAGTAATGTAATGTAGACCATGAGATTTCGTATTCAAACAGTATGAAAAGTATATGCTTATCCGTGGGCACCCGGTAACTAACTTAACGTAATATTAATATCACCCCCTAAAAGTACACTTGGCGAGTGCGTATGTCCTCGAAGTATCAAACACCCGTTAAATGCTAGCGCGACTAGCCCGAGTGGGGATGTCAAACCCTATGGATCCATATCTAATATTCGCGTTCACCGGTTCAAAAACCAATGATTAAACGTTACCATGCTAAGGGGAATCTTTTTGCCGTTATATCACCCACACATATATAAAGTTTAAGTACTCTTGTCTAGTATGTAAAACATAAAAAGCGCACGTATTCTCAGTCCCAAAAATAGTAAAGTAAAAAGGGAAGCTATAACTCACCGTGAATGTGCGGTAAAGTCGAAATGAAAAGTATGCAAGTAGTAAGTCGGTCCGAAAGATCGTCAACCTAAGTCAAAGGTCACTAAGTCAGTATATTGTCCCCAAAAGTTTAAGAGTGAATAAATTAAGTCTTAAATATCGTCATCATCATCATCATTATCATCATACGTAAAAGATATTGTAAGTTTTCAACAAGAATAGAGATCGAAACAAAAGGCTGACTTCGGACAGCTTGTAAGACCTCTATACAAAACCAAAAGATGCGTGGTCAGTGGCCAAGGCTCCGTAAGTGAGTCCTCTAACGGCTATCCAATTTTCAGATCCTAACTCGATGTCGTTTGACCGTGCCGACTGTTCAAGCGCGAGTAGGTCAGAATTTTCAGCACGTCGTTACAACGGCGTAGTGACTTTCGGAAGGCTATAAATCCTAAACCGCATATCGGATTTAGGCGAGGCCTAACCGAAAAGTCATCTACTTGAAACGAACTATCTGAAAATCAATTTTCCAGAAGTCCTAGGAGTCTGATCAGACCCCAAAAAACAGCAAACAAGTGCTCCAGTGGGTTTCTTGGTGTTTGATGCTCATCACGGTTCTTATCCTTGATGCATGTAAGCTTCAAGTGTATAACTCTTTGATGTTTTAGCATCACTTTGACCAAGTTTCAACCATCAACACATAACTAAGAGTAAAAGATAACATTCTACAAGTTTTGAACATCAAGGTTGCCTCTTTATTGCATAAACCCAATAAAGCATCAACCTTTGTCCTTTTTACACAAGTTTATGCATCTTCATCATATGAGATGATGAAGACTTGATCTTTATCATCACAACAATCACAAAAAGGTTCCAAGTAAGTGAGATCTACAATGATAACTTAGATCTCAAGTATTAAGAAAACCCTAAGCTAGAAAGCTTGGATCTTTACAAGATTAATTAGACCATAAGCTAGAAAGCTAAGATCTGGTAAAAGTAATGAGACCATAAGCTAAAAAGCTAAGATCTTTAACAAAATAAAGAAACCCTAAGCTAAAAAGCTTGAATTTTTAATATTCTTGAAGATCCTTAAAGCAAAAGGCTAGATCTTCAAGCTACATGAAGATCATAAACACAAGTTTTGATCTTTTTAACAAAATAAAGGAATCATAAGCTAGAAAATGTAGATCCAACAAAAGTAATGAAGATACAAAGCTAGAAAGCTTGAATCTTTCATGTTCTTGAAGGATTCAAACCAAAGTTTGAATCTACAAGATATAACAAGATCAAGAAGCTAAAAAGCTTGATCCTTGCATGATGATGATGATGATGATGATGATGTCAAAAATGAGAAGAGAAGAAGAGGAAGAAGAAAATTTAAAACTTACACTTTTTAGAGTGAGAAAGATTAGAGAGAGAATTAGAGAGTAAGTGTGTGTAAAATGTGAATGAGATTAAGTGTGAAATGGGTGAGATTTGCTTGGTATTTAAAGGGTGGTGAGGTGGTGGGGAGGCCCTTAGGTCATCGGTTTTGGGGGGAACAAGTGGGGGACAACTTTTGCTTTTTGGTTAATGGTGGTCTAAAGTTGGTGGTTATATTGAGATCCCATGCAACAATCGTGATTATGGTTAACAAAAATGCTAGTATGTTCCCTCTTATTAATGGGTATTTGTCTTACATTTATATGGGTCATAAACTTATTAAAATTGGGCTAATTAAATAGTCCATTAGCTAGAGTAGGGTGGGCTAAAGTCCAACAAGGTAGAAAGTCCAACAAGACTAACTAGTGAGCATAAGTAAATTACTAAGCGTAATTAAGCAACCAAAAGCCCAAGTAATTGTTATTAGAAAATAACAATTAGTATTACGTAGTCGTAATATTCCAATTGAGACAAAAGTTAAACGTGTACCAAAACATATAGCTCGTTCTCAACGTCAAGTGACACTAACGGTCGTAAAAGCATTCGAGGATCAAGTTAAGTAACTAAGTACTTAATGGCATGTTGTATGGTAATAACGAAAGTAATTAATCATGAAATAAGATCCCAGAATATAAACTAACACAGTACTCACAAATACTTTGTTTCGCAGAAAGTAACAAGCACAAAAGTAAGTCGAAAAAGTCGGGTCGTTACATTACCCACCTGTTAATGAAAATTTTATCCCGAAATTTTAAGCTGAGGTAGAAGGTAGAGTTGTGAAGAGGTGAGGATACTTTTGCATCATCTGATCCTCTCATTCCCAAGTAAACTCGGGTCCTCGTTTAGCATTCCAACGAACTCGGACGATTGGAATCTTCTTACGTTTCAAGGTTTTGACCTCACGGTCCATAATTTCAACAGGTTTTCTCCACGAAGTGGAGTTTTTCATCAATCGTAAGCTCCTCAAGTGGTATGACAAGTTCTGGTTCAACAAGACATTTCTTCATATTCGACACGTGAAAAGTGATGAACTGCCCTCAACTAAGTTGGAAGGTCCAAACGGTAAGCAACGGGTCTAACACGCTCTAAGACTTCGAATGGACCAATATATCACGGATTTAGCTTCCCACATTTTCCGACTTGGATTACACCTTTCCAAGGTGCAACTTTCAACATCACTCGATCACCTACTTGGAATTCGCGATCTTTACGCTTAAGATCGGCATAGCTCTTTTGACGATCACGGGCCGTCTTGAGCCACACTTGAATTTGGACAATCTTCTCGGTTGTTTCATGGACGAGTTCGGGTTTGGTGATTTGTTTTTCACCTACTTCGGCTTAACAGATAGGAGAACGACATCTGCGGCCATATAAAGCTTCGAAAGGTGCGGCCTTAATACTCGCGTGATAGCTATTGTTGTAAGAGAATTTGGCTAGCGGCAAATACTTCTCCCAAGCCTTTCCGAAATCAATTACCCAAGCACACAACATGTCCTCCAGGGTTTGAATCGTACTCAAATCTAAACGTGTTCTCAATGTTTCTTGTAAAGAACGCCAAAACCTAGAAGCGAAACGGACGTCTCGGTCTGAAATAATCGATAAGGGTACACCGTGTCGAGATAAAACTTCCTTTATGTATAGTTGCGCGAGTTTCTTCATCGTATCAGTTTCCTTCATGGCTAGGAAGTGTGCAGATTTGGTAAGACGATCAACGATAACCCAGATGGAATCATAACCGCCTATCGTCTTCGGTAGCTTCGTGATGAAGTCCATTGTTATTCCTTCCCACTTCTATTGCGGGATTTCGGGTTGCTGAAGTAACCCGAATGGCCTCTGATGTTCGGCTTTGATCTTAGAACAAGTTAAACACTTTCCGATGTAAGTCGCAACATCCTTCTTGAGGTTTGGCCACCAATATTGAACCTTAAGGTCATGGTACATCTTACCAGCTCCTGGATGAATCGAATACCTTGACTCATGAGCTTTATCTAGAATAAGGCTTCGTAAATCCCCATAACTAGGCACCCAGATTCTTCTAGCAAAGTATCGGAGTCCTGTCTCTTTGACCTCAAATCGAGAAACGAGAATGTTCAAGTGTTCTTGAGAAATATTCTCCTCCTTGAGAGCTTCCTCTTGAGCTACACGGATTTGGCTATTGAGATTTGTGTGAATGGTGACATTCAAGGCTCGAACATGAAGAGGTACTATTCTTTCCTTTTGTCTCAAGGCATCAGCTACAACATTTGCCTTGCCAGAGTGGTAACGAAGTTCACAATCATAGTCTTTCAACGTCTCGATCCATCAACGCTGTCTCATATTCAGTTGCTTCTGATCGAATATGTGTTGGAGGCTTTTATGTTATCTGTGAAGATAGTGCTCTTGGTTCCATACAGATAGTGTCTCCAAATTTTTAGTGCAAAGACAACGGATCTAAGCTCGAGATCGTGGGTCGTGTAGTTTCGCTCATGAATCTTCAGTTGTCGGGAGGCGTAAGCAATAACCTTCTTCCGTTGCATTAATACGCACTCAAAACCTTGTCGGGAGGCATCACAATACACAACGGAGTCATCACTGCCTTCAGGAAAGGACATAATAGGAGCGATGGTCAACTTCTGCTTCAGGGTTTGAATTGCCGACTCTTGCTCGGTTTCCCAAACGAACTTCTTCCCTCTGTGAGTTAACGCGGGCAAAGGACGCACAATCAAAGAGAAACCTTTGATGAATCTACGATAATAACCGGCGAGGCCTAAAAATTGACGGATATGAGTAGGAGTAGTGGGGGTTTCCCACTTGCTGATACCTTCGATCTTTGCGGGATCGACTTTGATACCCTGATCACTCACAATATGACCAAGAAATTGGACTTCCTTCAACCAAAATTCACACTTGGAGAATTTGGCATAGAGTTGCTCTTGTCTCAAGAGTTCAAGCATGAGTGGAAGATTTTGCTTATGTTCTTCTTCGCTTTTGGAATAGATGAGCATATCGTCTATGAATACGATAACGAATTTGTCCAGGTACGGCTTGCATACGCGATTCATGAGATCCATAAACACTGCAGGTGCGTTAGTTAAACTGAATGGCATCACTAGAAACTCATAGTGACCATAACGATTTCGGAACCCAGTCTTCAGCACATCGATCTCCTCCACCCTCAACTGATGATATCTTGATCGTAAATCAATCTTGGAGTAGACGCTGGATCCTTGCAACTGATTGAAAAGATCGTCAATTCTGGGAAGGGGATGCCAATTCTTGATCTTCAACTTGTTTAGTTCACGATAATCGATACACATGTGGAAATATCCGTCCTTCTTCTTCACAAACAAAATAGGTGCGCCCCAAGGCGATGAACTCGGTCAGATAAATCCATGGTCTAGCAGTTCCTGCAGTTGACTCTGCAACTCTTGCAGTTCTGAAGGTGCAAGTCGATAAGGTGCGCGAGTTACAGGTGCAACTCCTGGCACTAGATCGATCTGGAACTCCATTGATCTCGGCGGCGGTAATCCCGACAATTCTTCTGGAAATTCGTTCACAATTCGCACTTCATCCACGCTTTTCTCCTCCGTTTCAAGTTTCTTCACATGTGCTAAAACAGCAAAACGCCCCTTTTTCATAACCGTTTGTGCCTTCAAGCAACTAATAAGGTTCAGCTTCGGGCTACATCTATCCTCGTAAACTATTAACGGCTCACCAGTCACGTGAGGTATACAAAAAATCTTCTCTCCACAAATAACTTCTGATCTCACTTTGGACAACTAGTCCATACCGACTATCACATCAAAACTCCCTAACTTAATGGGTATCAAATCAATCTCAAAATCCACACCAGCTAAGTTTATGATACCTCCTCGGCCAATTTGTTCAACTCTCTCAAGCTTTCCATTGGCTACCTTAACAAATATACTCTCATCCAAAGGCACTAACGACCAATCTATCTTAGAGCAAAAGTGTCTACATACATAACTCCTATCGGCACCGGTATCAAACAGGACAGAAGCTGATAGTTTATTGATAGTGAATGTACCTGTAACCAAGTCAAGATCCTCACGGGCATCTCTGGCATTCATGTTGAAGACTCTTCCACATGCTAGCCCGCCATCCTTCTTCTTGTTAGGACATTCATTCTTGAAGTGGCCCTGCTGACTGCACTCAAAACACTTCCTTGGTCCACTTGGGTTTGTTCTCACTGCTGGGGCGTTGATCTTACAATCTCTGTCAATGTGTCCAGTCCTTTTATACCTCTCACACACAAAGTTGCAGTATCCAGTGTGATGCTTGTAGCATCTCTTACACTGAGGAAGGGTACCTTTGTAGTTAGGGTTAGAGCTAGGGTTTGGGTTAAGGTTCCTCCATTCGTTGTTTCCCTTAAAATTCTCATACCTCTTAGCCAGGTTCTGGTCAAAACCTTTTCCCTTACTTCCGTCCCACTTATGTTTCCCATTACTAGCTCCCGATTCTGATTTTGCCTTCTCTGGCTCTTGACGGGTAATTTGATTCATCAGGGTGTGCGCCATGCGCTTAGCTTCAGGTACATTCGCTGGTTTCGAAGAAGTGACATTTCCCTGAATGTCCTTAGGGAGTCCCCACAGATACCTCTCCATCCGTTTGTACTACAGAGTAACCATTATGGGGCACATCAATGCTAACTCCAAATACCTTCGATTATAGCCATCAAGGTCAGTTCCTACAACTTTCAGTTCCCAAAATTCCGCATCCATTTTCTGAATTTCGGTTCTGGGCAGTATTCCTCAATCATAGCCCTCTTAAACTCCTCCCATGGTGTAGCATAAGCTTCGTCAATTCCCCGAGCCTGGGAGAGCGTATTCCACCAAGTCAAAGCGCCAACTGACAAAGTGTAGGATGCGAACTTAGTCTTATTCCCTTCAAAGCAGTTACTCACACGAAACACATATTCCAACTTCTCAACCCATCTCGTCAGCCCAACTGGCCCTTCGGTTTCACTAAATTGTGGGGCTTACAACTCTGAAATTCCTTGAAATTGCACCCATTCTGGAAGTTCGGGTTAGCCGGTGGAGCTTGGGGGTTGACATTCGCCATAGCTACGGCTACTCGAGCGGCTATCATTTCCTCGATTTGTACTGTTGTGGGCATTTCCCTTGGACCTCTTCCGTTAGCCATCGATATTCCAACAAAAATTTCGACTTAAGTCAAAATCCATTAACCAACAACGTCACGGTATACGGTAAACAACATGGAAGAAACACAATACACGATAACTAAGCATGGCAAACAAGGAGCAGATAGCACAAAAGACAACATGTAATAAAGCGCCATATAATAGATTAACAACAGTAGTTCCATTCATAATAAGAAAATTGCATACAACAGCATAAGGTTCGTACAATACATAAATGAAAAACAGGAAACTACTAACGGGATACATAAAGAGATCTAATACAATAGTCCTAGGGAGAGGGTAGGTAAATGATGTCCATCAGCTGGGTCATCTAATCCTCGAGCTCAGTTACCCAAGCACAGAGGGTATGCACTCCTCTTATCAGTTCCTTGACGGTGGGAGATGCTGGTGGGGCAGGTGGTGCAGATGGTGCAGATGGTCCAGATGATACGGATGTAGTACTAGAAGTAGACAGCACAGTACGGGCGACCTTACGCATAAATGGATCGGCAGGATACGGTACAACCCTCTTATGGGCGGTGACCCTAACCAACTGTCCATGTGCGTTCACGAACAGCTTTCCTCCATTAACCCCTGGAATAACAATACCATCGAAGTGGTACTGCTTCTTCAGTGGGGTAGAGGGTGGCTGCACGTGCTCCTCCTCGGGGTCCTCCTCAGAATCCTCCTCGGGGTCCTCCTCGCTGGTGTCATCGGATGATGATCTGTCTGAATCGTCTGAAGGTAGTGCAGGTACTTCACGGGCGGGAGAAAGCGTCTGGCCGGTGGTCATAAGTCAATATCTGCCAGGTGTAATCGGTATGACTCGTCCGTCAGCGGTGCATCTAGCCCAATGTCCATGATCGTCACGGAAGGGACCGTCTCTGTTTCCCCCAGGGATCACAGTGCCACCGGAATGGTGCTGTGGCCCCGAGAGTCTAGGGCTGGGTGGTGCTGGAATCTCCTCGGGATCCTCGTCTCCATCTGAGATGTCCATGAGGTCAAGCGCATGTCTACTATCTCCGGAAGACGAATCGCCAGAGTCGTCGGAGGATAGCGGTGAGTCAACAACAATAGTAGGCGAGGTAGCAGACGTATCTGAGTCAGTCTCGAAGTCAAAGGTCATGGTCGGCATGTCTGACATCTAAATAAGGAAAAATAACTTTTTCCATGTCAGTAACACATATAGCAAGCATGTAATCAGGGACTACAACATCCTAGCAGTACATAGCATGGTAATCGTAACAGGATTAAACAAAAATAACATGCAGTCAAAGACAGATAGTAGCATGCAGTAGCGAGAAAGTAGCAGCATACAGCAAGGTCACATAGTAGTAAAGGTAAGCAGTAGCATGAAGTAGTAGTAAGCAGTAACAAGTAAACGAGCAAGTTGTAGTTTATTCCTATTAGCGAATCCTACTCGGCTCGGTAAAGATTCACTAATGCAACCTAATTCCCTACAACCGATGCTCTGATACCAAATGTGACGCCCCGTACAAAACCATCATGTATGAATCGTCAACAATAGGTCCATTACACTGTATAATACTACATGTTGTTTTAAAACAAGTTTTGCATTCATGAAAAGGTAATGTTTTACAAAAGATAACATGACACAAAGGTCGTTACAAAGCCATTATTCAGAATAACATAAGTTGCGAATGCAAAATAAAAGTTCCATGATTGAGACATCTCCAAGTAATGCAGCGGAATTCTAACACATCGAGTCTGTAACAGCAAGTTTATAACACCAAGACAGCAAGTCTAACAGCGGAAGCAACAACGTCTAAGCACCTGAGAAATACACTCTTAAAAGTCAACACGAATGTTGGTGAGCTATAGTTTGTTTGTATTCAGTAATGTAATGTAGACCATGAGATTTCATATTCAAACAGTATGAAAAGTATATGCTTATCCGTGGGAACCCGGTAACTAACTTAACGTAATAATAATATCACCCCCTAAAAGTACACTTGGCGAGTGCGTATGTCCTCGAAGTATCAAGCACCCATTAAATGCTAGTTCGACTAGCTCGAGTGGGGATGTCAAACCCTATGGATCCATATCTAATATTCGCGTTCACCGGTTCAAAAACCAATGATTAAACGTTACAGTGCTAAGGGTAATCTTTGTGCCGTTATATCACCCCACACATATATAAATTTTAAGTACTAGTGTCTAGTATGTAAAACATAAAAAGCGCATGTATTTTCAGTCCCAAAAATAGTAAAGTAAAAAGGGAAGCTATAACTCACAGTGAATGTGCGGTAAAGTCGATATGAAAAGTATGCAAGTAGTAAGTCGGTCCGAAAGGTCGTCAACCTAAGTCAAAGGTCACTAAGTCAGTATATTGTCCCCAAAAGTTTAAAAGTGAATAAATTAAGTCTTAAGTATCGTCATCATCATCATCATCATTATCATCATACGTAAAAAATAAAGTAAGTTTTCAACAAGAATAGAGATCGAAACAAAAGTCTAAGTTCGGACAGTTGCTACGACCTCTATACAAAACAAAAATATGTGTGGTCAGTGGCCAAGGCTCCGTATGTGAGTCCTCTAACCGTTGTCCAATTTTTAGATCCTAACTCGATGTTGTTTGACCGTGGCGACGGTTCAAGCGCGAGTAGGTCAGAATTTTCAGCACGTCGTTACAACGGCGTAGTGACTTTCGGAAGGCTATAAATCCTAAACCGTATATTGGATTTAGGCGAGGCCTAAACGAAAAGTTATCTGCTCGAAACGAACTATCTGAAAATAAATATTCCAGAAGTCCTAGGAGTCTGATATGACCCCTAGAAACATCAAAAAAGTGCTCCAGTGGGTTTCTTGGTGCTTGATGCTCATCATGGTTCTCATCGTTGATGCGTGTAAGCTTCAAGTGTACAACTCTTTGATGTTTTAGCATCAATTTGACCAAGTTTCAACCATAAACATACAACTAAGAGTAAAAGCTAACATTCTACAAGTTTTGAACATCAAGGTTGCCTCTTTATTGCATAAACCCAATAAAGCTTCAACCTTTGTCCTTTTTACACAAGTTTATGCATCTTCATCATATGAGATGATGAAGACTTAATATTTATCATCACAACAATCACAAAAAGGTTCCTAGTAAGTGAGATCTACAATGATAACTTAGATCTCAAGTATTAAGAAAACCCTAAGCTAGAAAGTTTGGATCTTTACAAGATTAATGAGACCATAAGCTAGAAAGCTAAGATCTAGTGAAAGTAATGAGACCATAAGCTAAAAAGCTAAGATCTTTAACAAAATAATGAAACCCTAAGCTAAAAATCTTGGATCTTTAATGTTCTTGAAGATCCTTAAAGCAAAAGGCTAGATCTTCAAGCTACATGAAGATCATAAACACAAGTTTTGATCTTTTTAACAAAATAAAGGAATCATAAGCTAGAAAACTTAGATCCAACAAAAGTAATGAAGATTCAAAGCTAGAAAGCTTGAATCTTTCATGTTCTTGAAGGATTCAAACCAAAGTTTGAATCTACAAGATATAACAAGATCAAGAAGCTAAAAAGCTTGATCCTTGCATGATGATGATGATGTCGAAAATGAGAAGAGAAGAAGAAGAAGAAGAAGAAGAAGAAGAAGAAGAAGAAAATTTAAAACTTACACTTTTTAGAGTGAGAAAGACTAGAGAGAGAATTAGAGAGTAAGTGTATGTAAAATGTGAATGAGATTAAGTGTGAAATGGGTGAGATTTGCTTGGTATTTATAGGGTGGTGAGGTGGTGGAGAGGCCCTTAGGCCGTCAGTTTTGGGGGGAATAAGTGGTAGACAACTTTTGCTTTTTGGTTAATGGTGGTCTAAAGTTGGTGCTTATGTTGGGATCCATGCAACAATTGTGATTATGGTTAACAAAAATGCTAGTATGTTCCCTCTTATTAATGGGTATTTGTCTTACATTTATATGGGTCATAAACTTATTAAAATTTGGCTAATTAAATAGTCCATTAGCTAGAGTAGGGTGGGCTAAAGTACAACAAGGTAGAAAATCCAACAAGACTAACTAGTAAGCATACGTAAATTACTAAGCGTAATTAAGCAAAAAAAGTCTAAGTAATTGTTATTAGAAAATAACAATTAGTATTACGTAGTCGTAATATTCCAATTACGACAAAAGTTAAACGTGTACCAAAACATATAGCTCGTTCTCAACGATAAATGACACTAACGGTCGTAAAAGCATTCGAGGATCAAGTTAAGTAACTAAGTACTTAATGGCATGTTGTATGGTAATAACGAAAGTAATTAATCATGAAATAAGATCCCAGAATATAAATCAACACAGTACGCACAAATATGCAGTTTCGCAGAAAGTAACAAGCACAAAAGTAAGTAGAAAAAGTCGGGTCGTTACAGACTACATCAAAATTTAAGACAAATCTTTATTTCCTCATATCACTCTTTTACGATAGCTTCACTCATACGCTTCGAATAATCGAATTATTTTAATATTACTCAATCATGTTAAAACCCTATGTAACTTATATTCGTCATAATAACATTCTTATTGTTAGCCATGACGACCTCGATCAAATTTCGGGACGAAATTTCTTTAACGGGTAGGTACCGTGACAACCCGAAAATTTTCGACCAAATTTAAACTTATTCTTTATATGATTTTGACACGATAAGCAAAGTTTGTAATATTGAGTCTCATATATTTTCGAACTATATTCATGTAACCAATTACCCTTTGACTGTGCTCGATAATTCACGAACATTTATGTGTATATAGATATGTATATATAATATATATTTATATTAAGTAAAAACGTTAACAAAGTATTAGATGTATAATACTTTACATGAACGTATTTGTTTCAATATATGTTTAATATATTTATCGACAGAACTAAATGATAATATCAAATGATTAAATTTTCAGATTCATTGTAATATGATTGTGGGTCTCTGTTGAGAGGTCTACTATGATTAAAGAAATCTGTTACTTTTAACAATATTCGAAAAATGGTAAAATGTTTTTCATGTAAGAACAAATGTGTCAATTGACGAAAGTTAGACAAATGTTAGTGGAGATTCTTGTTTGATTTCCAATTCATGCTTTACAATATTTCCTCGTGACTTTGATAAGATAACTATTTTACCTTTCATTTTAATTATTGTGAAAGTAAGAACATGGAGTGTAAATAACTTAGATATTGGATATCAACAAGTTAAGTAAATCGACATTTTACATTAATATGATTTCATACGTTTATTTAACCTTTGGACTTTATCCCACGCTTCACCAACAAACTGTAATTTAAAAAACTTGAAACCTATTATGAGTATATATAATTTACTTTTCTAAAACATTTTATGATATAACGATTTCCATTATTTTAACCTCTTAACAAAATGATTCTTAAATATAATTAGTTTTGAAAAACTAAATATTATATTATTAAGTAAATATTTCAATTATATATAATATATACAAATTTATATTTCTAAATAAATATATATATAAATATTTTACGAAATGATAAAATATAATATTAACCTTGATATAAAACATTTTGATTTAAAATAATACTATTATATATATGTATATATATAACGAGACATTGATTTAAGAACGAAAATGACCAAAACACTCGAACATTTAGGTTACACTTTGAGGGATATAGTTTATCGTTGATTTAATTCTAAATTTTGACAAGTGTACTTGTCACGAAACATAATGTACAAGATTTTAAAGCGTACGAAATGACGTTCAAAAAACCGAAACCGGGACATTAGTCGAGTGGCAACGTACAAGTCATTGGAAGAAAAATGACAAGCTATCTATGCACGAGAATATAATATATATATATATATATATATATATATATATATATATATATATATATATATATTAAAATTAAATAAAACTGTCGGAAGTGTAAAACAAACAAAGTGTGAGCTGGAGAAGGCTGCTCCGCGATCGCGAGCCCCTCATGACCACTTGCTCCGCGATCGCGGTGATGGTGGGGATCAAACTGGGTCTATAAAAGCTCGATCGTTCTGCTCGATTCATCCATATATTTCATCTATCTCTCTCGTATATATATATATATATATATATATATATATATATATATATATATATATATATATATATATATATATATATATATATATATATATTATTTATTATTATATTATTATTAGTAGTAGTAGTAGTATTAGAATTATTATTAATATTATTATTACATAAAATACTACGACGAAGTTTTGCTCGCGTATTTTCAAGACGGGTGTTCAAATGGATTAGAGCTAAGGAAATTATGGGTTATAATTTTGGAGTTATGGGTTAGCTAAGAAGGTTATGGGTACAATGAGGATAGCGGGTCAATGGCGATGAGATTAGGATGGTATAACTCTCGTCACTTTTATTATTATTATTATTAATATTATTATTATTATTATTATTATTATTATTATTATTATTATTATTATTATTATTATTATTATTATTATTATTATTAGTATTATTATTACTATTATTATTATTATCATTATTATTATTATTATTATTATTATTATTATTATTATTATTATTATTATTATTATTATTATTATTATTATTATTATTATTGTTGCTATTGTTATCGTTATTATTACTATATAATAATTATTATTATTAATAACATTATCATTAATTTTAGTATTATTATTAAAAATAATTATTATAAATATTATCATTGATATTATTACTGACATTATCGTTATTATTAAAAATAAACATCTTTATAAAAACTATTATTTTATTATATTTTATTATTATTATTATTATTATTATTATTATTATTATTATTATTATTATTATTATTATTATTATTATTATTATTAAGAGTAGCATTAATATTAAAATTATCACTTTTATTAAAATTATCATTTTTGATAGAATTATTATTTTTATAAAATATTCTGATTATTGTTATGATAATTAGTATATTTAATAAATATTATTATTAAGACAATTTACACTAATACTGAAAATTATTATTACCATTATTACTAAAGCATCGTTATTATCATCATTAAAAATTTATCATTGTTATTAAAACTATCATTCTATTAAAAATTATTATTATTAAAAATTATCATTTTATTAGAACATATTATTATTAAAAAGTATGGAATTTAAAACTATGGTTTTATTAAAATTATCGTTATTATCATTTTTATTTTTATTAACATTATTTGTATTATTATAATCATTTACGTGATCATAACATTTTTATCATTAATATTATAATTATTATGATATTAGTATTACTACAAATACTTATTATTTACCATCAAAATTATTATTATCATTGTAAATATAATTATTGTTATTACCAAAATAATAATTATTATTACTAAATAATACAACTTTTATTTATTATTGATATTATTAATATTATTTTACCAAATAAATATTTGATACATATAAATATATTTACTATGTATAATTTAATTATATTAATATTACATATCGCTATATTTCCTTCATTAAAATGATATTAATTAAATTATATTACTTAACATATAAATATATGTTTTTATCATATATATTAACTTTAATACAAATTTTTATTATTATATTATATTGAATTAAATTACATGATTAAACTATTTTAAAAAGAAAATATTTATATTAATAAATGTAATTTTGGAAATATATAATAACTACTTATTATAAATATAGAACTTATTATTAATATAACATATATGTTATTAATATAAAAAGTATATTAATAATATAATTATACATACTTGTTTACATATAATAATGAGTGTATATATATAAACTTGTTAAATGTTTTAATACATACATAACTAATATAGGTTCGTGAATCTGAGGCCAACCCTGCACTTGTTCAATGCCGTCATATGCATTATTATTACAAAATACAGTATCATGAGTTTCATTTACTCCCCTTTTAAATGCTTTTGCAATATATATTTTTGGGACTGAGAATACATGCGCTGTTTTTATAACTGTTTTACGAAATAGACACAAGTACTTGAAACTACATTCTATGGTTGAATTATTATACCGGATATCACCCTTTTTAGCTTGGTAGCCTATGAATTGGTGTTTATTATAATTTCCACCAATTGACGTAAATCCTAAAGATAGATCTATTGGGCCTAACAAACCCCATCCGGGTTACAGATGCTTTAGTACTTCGATTTTATCATGTCCGATGAGAGTCCCGGAATGATGGCGATATTCTAGATGCATTTTGTTAATGTCGGTTACCAGGTGTTCACCATATGAATGATTTTTATACACAGGTTATGTGTATCATGTTTTGTACATGGGTTACGTCTGCGGTTAAATATTTGAAATCTTGTAGTCTATTAAAATTATGGAAATGAATGATTATGATAAACTAATGAACTCACCAACCTTTTGGTTGACACATTTAAGCATGTTTATTCTCATGTATGAAAGAAATCTTCCGCTGTGCATTTGCTCATTTTAAAGATATTAGTGGAGTCATTCATGGCATATTTCAAAAGACATTGCATTCAAGTCGTTGAGTTCAACAAGATTATTATTATGTCATTTATAGTTTGGATATATTATGGAATGGTATGCATGCCTGTCAACTTTCGATGAAATGAAAGTTTGTCTTTTAAAAACGAATGCAATGTTTGTAAAATGTATCATATAGAGGTCAAATACGTCGCAATGAAACCAATTATTATGTAACGTTTATAATCGATATGAACGGGGCATTTCAATATGAGAGACTCAGAGGATTTAAAACAAAGATTCATTTTAGAGGGACAAAGTTCCTTTAGATATTTCAAATAGGATTCATTGTATTTTCACAATTAACACTAAAGGGGAGATTGTTAGGACCCTAAAGGTGTATAGTGTTAATATGAAACAATCTTAATAGATGGTTCCTTAGAAGAGGGCTATATAAGGAACCTTAGTAGTTCTAATTAGATAGCCATTGCATTGTAAACTAGTTAAAGAAGATGTGGAATTGTAATATACCGAAACTCTCTAATACCAAATCTGTTAACTGTTCACCAGAATCTCAATTATCTCTTGTATCTTTAATTCTCATCATGATCTGACCTATCAGTTATTAAAGTATAATATGAATGATTTTATCTTCAAAAGTATATCATATTATAAGATATAGATAAGTCAACAAATAATCCTAGAAATGTAAACCAAAAGGACAATACATTGTTTATTTTTATAAGTCCCTTATCCCTGAGCTTTAGTGTTTTCTTTTCATGCTACATGTTTTGTCATCATCAAATAAGGGGAGATTTGTGAGTCCCCTAAGTAATTATGAAAAACATGATTATTAACACTAATTGTAATGTACAGTCGGCATAAGTTTATTTGAATAATTCTAAGTCTTTAAACACCATTGTATGCTATATCTTAGTGTTATTGTGCTGCCTTTACTATCAGCACAAGATAGTTGAAGAATAATTGGTTCTTCGTAACCAGCAGAAAGATGGTGTTGAACCAACAGAACACCATGGAAGAACGAACAAAAGAATAACCAACATAATAACATTTAGAAGAATTATGTTCATTAATGACATAACTGTTTCTTGTGTTGTCTACATCAGACGTATTATTCAACTGACATCGAAAACGAAGTTGAAGAGAAGAGGACGCCAGTTAGCGATTGATAAGTGAGCTTACCAGACAACCAATGAAATGTAGAAGTACACCACACACGCAGTTAGTGGATATACTTTGTTAATGCCTTAAGAACCAAATATTCTGTTTGTTTTTTCAGATATTATGTTCAAACTTTTTAGGGTGTTCCTAAATAGCTTTTGAAAAATAAGGCACAACCATGTGCTTTCTGATTCAGTTGTCAGCTGAAGCACAAAAATCCTTTGAATCAACGGACAATAGAAGCTTTGCCTTGTTAATAGGCTCTCTATAAATAGATAAGTCCACAAATTTAATATCTAGTGGTGTGAGATTCTAAACTATCGAGTCTGTAAAATCTTCTATATGCTTTCAGCGTGTCTAAGCTATCAAGGCGTAATTCGCATCAACCCATTATGTATTCCGCTCTAAGATAACCGGGATTCTTTGATATTATATCAATAAAAAAAGAATAAGTTGAAAATCACTTGGACTCGTGTTAGTTTAGTTTAATTGCTTAATTATACATAGCTGTTAAACATTTATAATTAGCAAAAGAAGTGTATTCACTCCCCTCTACAATACTTTTCGTTGTTAATCGGGACTAACATAAAACCTTTCAAATATTGATTGGCTATAATCAATGCAAAAGTAAATGATCTATTGACTCGATATGCATCAACCACTGTCCGCATTTATCATCCGCTTCATTTCTCAAATATTGTCTATAACTCAAAACTTCTTTGACCGAAATCCTACCTTGAATAGCTAGCCAATAAAAAATGGCCATCTCAGAGGGGACGTGTTTATTCGAAAGCACATATAACCAATCGAACTCTATATCCAAATTCGAAGCAAGCATAGCTCGGATTCTTTCCACTACCGAATAAAATTTCTCTATCGAATGCACGCATGAAATTGGTTACCTTCATACAAATTAAGCGGTACTGAGAACCCAAAATCCCATATCGACTCGTTTGCATCAAAGTGGGCCATACCCACAGCACGACCATTTCTATATGAGGATAAACGATATAAAGTCGGGAATTGATCCCTTAATTCAGAAACCCCTAACGAAATATCATTCCAAAATAATATTTGCACACATTTGCCAATTTTTCAATACCAACTTTCCAGACATAAAATTTCAAATAAATCATCCTCGTTTTCTAATTTTTTCAATTCACGTCAAATCAATGTTAAACATGTTCAATTATTAATACATTTGCTTTCAAAACTACAACTCACATATTGAATAGAATTTTGATTTTACAAATTACTATTACTATTTATTTCCATCACTATTACTATTACTATTACTATTACTATTACTATATACTTCTATTAACGATTAGACGATGAATAGTAACTTTCGTGATTTCATGCTGTCATCATGGTGATGTCATAACGACATCACCCAGGTTAGTTAGTATTTATCAAGATTTCATAATTTCTTTTTCTTTGTCTTTTTTTTACAATTAACATGAATAGTAACTTTCATGCTGTCATGATGACATCATGGTGATGTCATAACGACATCACCCAGGTTAGTTAGTATTTATCAAGATTTCATAATTTCTTTTTCTTTGTCTTTTTTTTTTACAAGTAACATGAATAGTAACTTTCATGCTGTCATGATGACATCATGATGATGTCATAATGACATCACCAAAGTTGGTTAGTATTTATCATGATTTCATAATTACTTTTTCTTTTTCTTTAATTATTTTACAATTAAAATTTGAATATGAGTAAATGATTTAGTATAAATTTATTTATTATAAAATATAAATTTTTAATAAAAATTATGACTATATTTATCATTAATTTCGATATTGTAGTTAGACACTATTGAAAGTGTATTTAAAGTATAGAGTGAAATTATTTCTCGAAACAAAACTTCTCACTTATTATACATATATATTGTCTACTGTATACTTGAACTTAACCTCTAATCGGTTAAAAGAAGACCTCGATACTACTAGACAGAATACCATTTGTCTTTATTAATACATTTATAAATGGTATTTTTGATCCTAGCCACGTACTCTTACGCGGTGTACCAACATCAAGAGTAAACAATAGGTGGGTAAATCATGTTTTGTTAATACTTTGTTTTGTAAATGCATGTATTCAGATTATGATTTTAATAAAATTATGATTCAATTATATACATTTTATAACGACGAATTTGAATTTACCGATGAATATAGAAACCACCAACTCAATCATATTCCACCCAAACACGCTCTAAAAGAAACCTATTCGTTCCCGCACGCAATCGAAAAATCCACAATGATTAGCCTCCCAAAGATTTGAACCTGGGACCTCGCAGAAATTCCACAAAGTTCAGCCTCCCGGATAACTACTCAGCCAAAGACTCGGTGGATATATAAATACAATTTAAGAGTTATTACAACCTTAATTAATATATCAATGTATATATTTAGTTATTTACAATATATCTACACATCTACACAAGTATATAAATCAAAGGTTTTTGCTTAGTTGTCAGCTCCAAATTAAACGTCATTTAAGGATATTTATGTGTAATTATCAGGTTAATTATAAATGAATATTATATTATAGGAAACTAAAATTAACTTAATAAAAAATATGTACTCAATAGTAAATGTCATACGTTACTTTTGAAAAATATAGTCCATACTAAAAAAAATATATCGTTATTTTTAAGCATATTTTCATTTATATAGGGTTTCTATACATTATAATAACTTAACCAGACCAACCACAACTAATCTTTTAAAATTTATTAACAACTGCGCAGGCATAAAACCATATACTTTCTTTAAAGATGAAGTCACTCCATCATTTCAGTTTTATTTATATTTAGGTTTATGAATATTGGATGATAATAATGGTGATTTTGAAATTCAGTCACGAACTTTTAAATCCACTAATCATTTGATACTATTGCAAGTAAACTTTTTGTGCTCATTAGTAGTTGTGTGTGTGTGTGTTTTTTTATGTATATACACGGCCACGTTCACAATCATGCTACACATAAAATGCATTATATTACATAGATCATCTACACTCAATTAATCTTGTATTATTATTATTAAATCAGATGTTACTTGTTTAGCTCAATTTATTATTTTTCTCATTAGATTATAAGTGCACACCATTTATTAAGAAATATTTGTTCGTGGAACTCATTTATTTGATTACAAAAAGACATGATTCACAAAATGGATCCTTCAAAGAATAGTATAAATATTTCTTAAATGTGGATTTTGAATGGGTACATCCTTCAACTATTAATTTTAGAAGACTAATAATAAAAGAGAAAACTATAATTTTTTTCCTTTAAATTTGGATAATTGGTTACCGATGGTTTAATCCTTTAAAGTTCATTTTTGTGAATGATCATATGTACGGTTGTGCGTATGTATTTGCGCTAAATAAACGTGCGCAATAAAGGTGCACAAATACCACCGATGCTTGGCTTGAGTGGTATGGGGTGAGATCCAACTTGAGGTACTGTCAACCCAAGTTCGATTCTCACTCCAATCAGTGAGTTTCCCAACCTTCGATGATACTCCCAACATTATCGCGAATTGGGTTTCCTCTTATCGCGTATGTAGGTGACAAATGAGAGCATTCGATGTCGATATTTCCGTAAAAAAAATTAACATAAAGGTGCGCATACTAAAGTTCCGAATAAGCGCATAGATAAAAGACGCACTATAAATAGAAGTGTCATGACCTCATTTGGGAGTTTAGCTATTATCTAATGTGATAAGATACATTTACACTAAGGGTAAAAGTTACAAATAGAGAATATACTTTTATTTTTGTTACATTGTAGACTATATACTCAAAAATATTATTATAGATCATAAACTTTCAAATCGTGTATTTATGTAAATAAAATGTTACTTATTACTGGAAGAAACGGTTTAAATACTTATGTGACATTGTTTTATTTTTCTTTAAAGATGACATGAATATTATGTATCTGTTAGAAACACACTATAAGTTTAATACTTTCAATTTTGTTCTGATGTAAGTAATATACTTGTTGGTCTCTTAGATAACAACAAGAGTATTGTAGACGGGGTGAATACAATTCTTTTTGCTTAAATAATTTATATAGCAGTTAAGTGTATTTAAACAGATAATTAAATAAGAGTCTTGGATAATTTTCAATGTTATTTTTTTATTGATATAAATCTCAAATAATCACAACTGTTCAATGACGGAACAAACAGTTGGTTGATACAGATTATGCCTAAGTTAAGCTAAAGAAGATATCTTAAAGCTATTATACATTTGGACTCTATTTAATAAACCCACACCACTAACTATTACAATAGCGGATACTTCCATTTATAGTAGTCCTATTATCCATATAATTGATCTATTGTCCACTGGTACATAGGATGTCTGTATTTTTGTAGACAACATCATCAGAGAGCGTGCTCTCTTTCTTTTCTCTTTGGTAGCTATTTGCAGGAACACCCCAATTCTGTTTGGCACCACTATTTGAATAAACAAATAGAATGTTGAGTTCCCTAGGCGTTGACATTACACATGTCTGCACATGTGTTAAACTTCGGCATTCTCACGTAGTCTTGTAAGGTCACTTGTCAGCCGCCAACACGTGTCCTTTTCTGTTCAACTTTGTTTTCGACTTCTGTTCAATATTATAATTGATGTAGACTACACAGGAAACTATTTGCTTGTAATGGAGTATAATTCGTCCAAGTATTGTATGCTGCTACCAGCTATGCTGGTTCGTCTACTGGTTCATTGATCTTTATAATTTGCTGGGCACACATCCTGTGCTAGTTGAAGATTAATGTCTACCTTGTGTTGCTAGACCAAGAAGCATATTGGGACACTTGACACAGCAAAAAATGCTCTCTATATATAAATAAACCCATGCTAGCTGCACATAACATTTTAGTGTACATAATGCTGTTTTGTCATAATTAAATCCTTAATTTTTTTGAGGACTCAACAATCTCTCCTATTTGATGATGACAAAACCTATGACATATAAAGAAAACACTAAAACCAGAATTAAAGGACTTAATGAAAAATGAGCAGTAACGTTTTCCCTTTTTGGTTTATTTTAGGAATCTTTTGTTGAGATATCTATATCTTATAAACTGATATGATTTTGAAGATTAACCCATTTCACATTCATCGTATAAATATGTACAGTAATTACAAGGCAGTACAATGAATATAAAATTTTACAAAGGATGCATTTAATGAGCAGAAGGCTATCTATCTTCATCTTTCTCCTTTTGCCTTTCTTCATCAGATAGCTCTTCTTGTTTTACCTTCCAGGCTTCAGGAAACAGTTCAGGCAGGTCTTCAGGCTTGAATACTAGAATTTGAGGAGGTAGAATGATTAGATCTCTTCTGAATGGTCCACCAATAGATTTTTTCTTCTTCTATGATAGTTCATCATCTACATTCACTACTGGTGCATTACCATGCTTAGCTGATTTTGTAAACAGGTCTTGTAATTATGGGAGCGGAAAACCTCATGAGATCACTATCTCTTTTACCAATAAAATAGTGCAACATCTCCATCCATTCTTGAAACACAAACAGCCTCAGATCTCTATAATCTACCTTCTCATGAATAGATTATCTTTGCTGATGCTGAAAGCTCTTTTTGTTCCTCTGTTACATTTGATGATTTTGCCAGGATTAGATCTCCTTGTCATTACATCAACATATTTGCTTCTGAGATGCTTATCAGATAAGTCCTTTGTACGTGTAGTCTCTTGTGGACTCACTTCTTGTAACACCCTGATTTTTGATTTTTTTTATACCCAGCGGACGTAAATAATTAATTACCAAATCAACCTTAGTTAATGTTTACAAAATATAGTTTATAATCCAACATTCATTACAACTTTAAACAATGACGGTGTTACGTGAAACAGTACCAGATAAGAAAATATCAAAGTTAAGCTCTTAGTCAAACATGTCTTCTAACCCGTCTGCAACACCCGTCCTACATCAGTACCTAAACTTGCAAGGGTGGAAATGTGGGGGATTAGCACAACTGCTAAGTGAATGGATACTATCTAATAGACCAAGCATAAGCAACAGAACATGCAAGGGTCACAAGTATGCTAATGTCCTGAACTAGCATATAACAACAACTGACAATATGAGGATCGGCAGCTTGTACGAGCACGCGACTTAGCTGATCAGGCTACAGTCTACCGATAGTCGGCTTTACTGAATCCACTGCATAACCGTCCAGAAGCAACACATGTGTCCTTCTATGCTATACTGAACAATCAGTAACATCCTGACCCAACAAGGCTACCACGGTCGACCTCACACAAACCCTACCTTGCTGCCTTGGTGGGTTCCCAACCTTGCCGCCTCGTTGGTGTCCCACTAATAGTGCGCACATAAGATCACTAATAATCAGTCATGCAATCGTCGTAATTAGCATGGCAATATCTAACTACGCATGGAAATCATATAGATATAAACATAATAATAAAGAGTTGAACAAGTAGCGTGTCAGCTACTTAATAATCTATCCGAAGATAGACCCACTCACTGAATACCAGCAACTAGCTCAGATACTCTATCACTGAGCTGCTTACTTATCCTTATCACCTGAACATATGACAAATCAAGTTAGTTTTTGTCCGTTTCACAAAACAGCACAATACAGTAAATCTGTATCTAAAGCGCCACTAAAAAGTCTACTCAACGCTTTTGCATTTTCAGAATTTACATTCTGATTATCATACGTCACGCGCATAGCATAACAGCTAGACATCAACACTTTAGTAAAATATTATGCCCACAACGACACTCGGTCGACTGACTCACACAGTCGGCCGACTGTGTCCACACACTCGGTCGTGTGTCCACTCACTCGGTCGATTGACTAAGTTAAATCATCAGATCAGAACTCAGACACACTCAGTAAAGTGTTTGACTCAACCTGTCGATCGTCGAGATAGTAGGTCGAGTGTGAGGAGACACTCGGCCGACCGCGTTCACCTACAGATGAAGATGAACATAGCTATCGGCATCACCCAAAATTTGCCAATTCTTGCTTTAGAGCTCGTTCTTACCCCAAAACTGACCAAATCAAGTACACTAAACAACAATAAGCATAAACCCACAAGATTTTGACACAAATAAATTCAAAATCAACCATTTTTTTACCCAAATTACACTTTTAATAAGCTTAACACAAAAATCCCATTTTCTCAAAGATTAAAGCTTGACACACTATGATTATTACCTCAAAAGACTCAATAAACTGTAAAGAACAAGATGATATGAATGATTTGAGCTTTAGAATACAAATTAGAAATCTAGTGTTTGAAGAAATGAGGTGGTGAAATTACGGGGTGTTTGGAAATTTCTAGTGAGATGGAGAAATGAGAAAAGAAAGGTAGCACTATGCACTTATTTGGGGGTTAAAACCCCATACCCCACAACACACGGGTATTTACAAGTTATCTGATAACTTTCGTACTTAATTTGACAGCCCGAACGGAGTTCAAATTAAATAAACGAACCTGTTCTGTGACCCTTTTCATAAACTAGTCTTAACCAAATAATAAAATAATACTAAACATTTAACTAAAATAAAGGCATAAATAATCACACAATTATGCGTAAGGGCAATAAGGTCATCTTAAATCTAAGCCTGATATGAGTGTAATGACCCAGAATTTTCCATGATTATATATTATATGAGATGAATATTTACATGAATAAATGTTTCCAACATGTTAAGCAATCAAACTTGTTAATACTTAATTAATTGAAACGGATTTTATGTAAACGGTTGACCACCCAGTTTGTCCGACGATTCACCAACGTTAAAACTTGTAAAGACGACATGATAATATATATATGACACACATATATATTTAAAATGATATAATGATAATTAAGTATCTCATTAAGTATATTAACAATGAATTATATACATTAAATGAGACTACTAAATTAAGGAATTCGAAACGGGATACATATGTAACGATTATCGTCGTAGTAACGTCTTAATTAAAATAAATACATATGTATCGTATTAAGATATATTAATACACTATGGTTAACATGATAAAATGATAATTAAGTATATCATTAAGTGTATTAACAATGAACTATATACATAAAACAAGACTACGAACTTAAAGGTTCGAAACAATACATAAACGCATCGATTAAACGACGAAATAAACCCTAAATCATAATGAATACATATGTATCATACAATGATGTATTATTACATATTTGAAAGACTTAACAACATATATCAAAATACTTATACTTAATAAAGATAGTTAAAATTGTATCCTCATTCGTTTTCATCAAGAATTCTACTGGTATTCGTTGGGTATTTGTACCCGTATAATACCCAGCTTCTAGATGTATATACTATTTGTATATACATAAAATAATCCAGCTCTTAGCAGCCCTAAATGATTAACAAACATGTGAAACCAACCATTTGTCAACTAGCATGAATTATTTAGCAAGAAAACAAACTTAAGAATTTTTCTTTCTTTATAACATGTAACCACGTTTTTATGCATGCACACCATTTCTTCATTCTATTTTCTCATACTTACACTCCAAATTCTCTCTCAAAATACTCCTAACTTCATACTTGATCATCCCCAAGCATTTTCCCCATCTTTTAGCTTCAATTACAGCTTTAATCATCATATAAAACAATCTTTAAAGAACACTTCAAGAATCATTCCAAGTTTACAAGACTACTTCCAAGGTTTAGTTAATATAACTTGTAATTACTAGAATATAGTTTAGTTAATTTTAAACATGTTTGTAAAAAAAGTTAATCCTTCTAAATTGTCTTTTAAAAACAACTTAACACATGTATTATATCTTTATGATATTCTAACTTAAGGATTTAAAACTTGGAAACACGAAGAACACCGTAAAACTGGACATAAGCCGTCGTAGTGAAACCGGAGACTGTTTTGGGTTGGATAATTAAAAACTATCATAGACTTTGATTTAAATTTTATTTCATGGGAAAATGACATTTCATATGAACATGATAATATATCTAAAAATGGTGGTTAAACACAAAGTAGAAGTATGTTTATCAAAATGGTCATCAAGATGTCGTTCTTTCGATGGAAATGACTACCTCTTTCAAAATGGACTTATAACCTGCAACTCTGACTATAAACCACTACTTTTTCTGATTAGTTTTAGAAAATATAGTTCATTACAAAACCATAGCAATTTGATTCACTCAAAACCGATTTGTAATGAAGAAGTTATGGGCAAAACAATATTGGTTAGAAATGGCTAAAATGACTACGGGATTATTTTGATAAAATCTATACTAACCATATCCTAGCTAACTTTTCTTGTATTATACATGTATTCTAGCATGTCATGAGTATTTCCTTGTAATATACTAGTCTTGGTTAAGTCCGAGACAATATAATATAATCTTGATTAGTTAAGACATTAGTTGGATAATACGTCAGATAAATCAAAAGACACCATATACACAATACGTTAAGATTAATTCAAAGACAATAGATGTATCTTGGGTCATGATTGAGTCTTATACAATATGTGTATACTATGTCTTGATTATTTCAGGGTGATATATTGATCTATTTATGTACTACTAACATTGGACTACTAACTGTGGACTACTAACGTTGAACTGCTAACTTAATAACTTAAATTGCCAACATGTAAATAAAAATATGATGTAAATGTATTTCTATCATACTTTGATATATATGTATATATTTGTTATAGGTTCGTGAATCGATCCGTGACCAAGTCTGATTTTCGACGAATTGAAAATCTGTGAAAGTGAGTTATAGTCCCATTTTTACTATCTAATATTTTTGGGATAAGAATACATGCAGCATTGTAATTGTTTTACAAAATAGACACAAGTACTTGAAACTACATTCTACGGTTGGATTACTATACCGAATATCGCCCCTTTGGCTTGGTAACCTCAAAATTAGGGAAATGACCCCTAATTGACGTGAATCTTAAAGATAGATCTATGGGCTTTGATATGCCCCAGTCAGAGATAGGAACTGCTTTAATACTTCAATTTATATATATGCTAATTGCGATTGGCGGTATATATGGCATACTGATTGCGAAGTGCCGGTATGCGGGAGATATTCTATATGCATTATGTTAATGTCGGTTACCAGGTGTTCATCATACGAATGATTTTTATACAGATTGCTATATGCATGTATGCTATTTATGAAAAATGAAATCTTGTGGTTTATTATTATTACGATTTATGGTATAGGTTAAACCTATGACTCACCAACATTTTTGTTGACGTTTTAAGCATATTTATTCTCAGGTGATTACTAAAAGACTTCCGCTGTTGCATGCTAAATAAAGACAAGATTTGGAGTCAGCATGCTTGTATGATATTGTTTAAAAACTGCATTCAGAAACATCTTTTATTGTAACATATTATTAACCATTATGTAATGGTCGTGTGTAAACTTTGTAGTTTTAGATTATCATTGATCGATAATCTATATTATGTCAATTAAACCTTTATCATATAAATAAAGGTTATGGTTTGTTTTAAAAACGAATGCAGTCTTTGAAAAATGTCTCATATAGAGGTCAAAACCTCGCAATGAAACCGATTATTATGAAACGTTTATAATCGATATGAACGGGGTATTTCAGTTGGTATCAGAGCATTGGTCTTAGAGAACCAGAAATTTTACATTAGTGTGTCTAACCGAGTTTGTTAGGATGCATTAGTGAGTCTAGACTTCGACCTTGTATGTTTTAAAAATGATTGCTTAACACTTTTGTTGGAAACTATATATTCTTAACATGTAAATATTATGTGATATATTAATCTCTTAACGTGCTTGCTATTATGTGTTAGATGACTTCATCCAATCATGCTAGGCTATCAAACAACTCCGATTATAGTAGTCACTCAAGCGACTCAGATATTGAGTCAAAATCTTCAACCAATGTACCAAAGTTAAAAATGGTCGATGGTGTCTCCGCTGAAGAAGAAAAATACTGGGAAGATTCCCAATTTCCTAAGGAATTGGAAGAGAATCTCGATGAGGATTTCGATGAAGTGATAGAAATTACACCAACTCAGTTTAAAGAAAAGAAAAACAATAAAGGAAAATCTCCATCTATCTAGATAGAGAAACCCAATCCGAGGCCCGATGGACCATTAGTTATCAGGAATAACCCTGACCATTCATACCGTAAACACCCGTATCACTTAAATTTTAATTATTGACCGGGAACATCTAAGAAGCTAGATTTTTCTAAAATAGTTGTGAAAAGGACTGCTCGTATTAGGTGTGGCGGGTTTATCCTTAGGAAATTAGCAGAATGAACTAAGTCAGAAGAGGAAGAAACAAGTGAGTCCGATTGAAGAGTTTGCAATTAATAAGTTTTAACATGTCTTGTAATATATGTATGATAACGTGCTTGTGTTTTTATGCTATATGTAAAAATTGCTTGAAATGTCTTATTATTTCCATTATCTTCTACAGACTTAGGTATAATTTCGTCTCTTTTACAGTATAAAACGAAATACAAAATGGATGTTAGGGTTAGACAACCAGACATTTTAGAAGATCTGCCGCAGGAAATGCTTGATGAAATCTTGTATAGAGTTGGTCAGGATTCATTGGTTCAATTATTTATGGCAAAATTAGTTTGCAAGGCATTTGATAAGCATTCCGAACATGCCTTGGTTTATAAAAGGCTTTCCTTTGATAGGTGGTGTATCTCACCTTGGAGAAATCATAAGTTGGCCCGTATTTTCTTTATGGCTATACATTATGGAAACCCTAATGCGATTTTTCGCCATAGTTTGCGAACTTATTTTGATTCTATATATCCCGGTATAGGACTTCATTATTTAGAAAAACCTGCAAATATGCAACTAAAAGAAGCATGTTATGTATTTGGGTTGGTTATGTTTGCCTCTCGCTAAACAGAGGAAAAAGATTGAGATTACAAATCCTTAATCAAACATTTCCGCTGGTATCAGATTTGGTGGTTGAGGTGAGAACCAAGGTTCTTGATTTATTACGACGATGTTGGGTATTACGTAACTCCCATCCTTTTGATGACACCGCAACGTGCTGCACTATTAAGGGCCACAAAGGTTATTTTCCACTTGACCTAGGATGGGAAATAGTATTGGTAAAACCAGAGTGTTTGTGTTGTTTTTGGTCCTATGAGTTGTGTTTTTTTTACAGAATGACTTGAGTCTATCTATATTCATCTCAACAGCTACCATTACTTCACACTTTGTATATAGTTATCGTGTGCTATGTTGTATGTAATATAGCGGTATTGTATGATTGTAAGATATTGTACAAGAAGTGTGATAACCCAGATTTTTCCGACTAGGTTTTCTTAACCTAACTTGAATGATTTAAGTTTCGACACGATAAGCAATTTGATGACTTGAGTCTTTTTAGTCTTTTATAAGATCTATAGTCATTTTGTAAGCATTTAGGGAACTACTATTTTCACCCTAACTTTAATTCACAAAGTAACAATAAATAAAAGACTATAACAATTTTATATATGCACATTTCATGAGTGTATGTAAATAAATTTCTCAAATATTTACTATAGTATATAAAAAACTTTGTTAATTAGTAACATGTAAAATACATCTTTTTATATCAAAGTGATACTTGAACATGTACATTAAAATAAGTCTTGCATCATTTAAACTAACTAGTTACCATTAACACTTAATTACTAGATTATGTAACTAGCCACAATTATCAAAACTTAAACATGGATTAAGATAATGCATGTAATTAGCACCACCCTTAATTACATGCATCTAAGATTACATCACTCCTTTCATTTGCATGAACTTTAAGTCAATCTTGTCCTCTCTCCTCTTCCCATTTACGCCACCACCACCATCTTTAACATCATTCGCCACCTTTTGATACTTGCATTTTCTCTCAACATTCATACTCATCTTCATCAATCTTCATCCATCTTCATCACTATCTTCATGAATTACAAAGCCAATTACAAGAACTTTTAGAGCATGGTTTCATTCGATCGAGCACATCACCGTGGGGAGCTCTTGTTTTGTTTGTCAAAAAGAAGGATGGTATGTTCAGATTGTGTATTGACTACCGAGAGTTGAACAAGCTTACCATCTAGAACCGTTATCCACTACCTAGAATCGACAATTTATTTGACCAACTGCAAGGTTCATCGGTTAATTCTAAGATTGATTAACGTTTCGGTTATCATCAAATGCGGGTGAAGGAGGATGATATTCCAAAGACTGCTTTTAGAACGCGTTACGGTCATTATGAGTTTATGATTATGCTGTTTAGATTGACTAACACACCAGCTGTGTTTTTGGACCTCATGAACCGATTGTGTGCGCCATATCTAGACAAATTTGTCATTGTTTTCATCGATGACATACTTATTTACTCTAAGAATGACCAAGAGCACAGAGAATATTTGAGAATGGTGCTAGAATTATTGAGGAAAGAAGAACTGTACGCTAGTTAAAAGAAGTTTAATTCCTCGGTCACATAGTGAGCAAAAAAGGTATTCAGGTTGATCCGACAAAGATTGAAACCGTTGAAAACTGGGAAACCCCGAAAACTCCAACGCATATACGCCAATTTTTAGGATTGGCTGGTTACTAAAGAAGATTCATCCAAGATTTTTCCAAGGTAGCAAAACCCTTGACTGCATTAACGCATAAAGGGAAGAAATTTGAATGAAAGGATGAGCAAGAGAAGGCGTTTCAATTTTTGAAGAAAAAGTTAACTACGACACCTATGTTGTCATTGCCTGAAGGCAATGATAATTTTGTGATTTATTGTGATGCTTCAAAGCAAGGTCTCGGTTGTGTATTAATGCAATGAACAAATGTAATTGCTTATGTATCTAGACAATTGAAGATTCACGAGCATAATTATACGACTCACGATTTGGAATTGGGCGCTGTTGTTTTTGCATTAAAGATGTGGAGGCACTACTTATATGGGGTCAAATGTATCATATATACCGACCATAAAAGTCTCCAACATATATTTGATCAAAAGTAACTGAACATGAGGCAGCGTAGGTGGATTGAGCTGTTAAATGATTACGACTTTGAGATTCGTTACCACCCGGGGAAGGCAAATGTGGTAGCCGAAGCCTTGAGTAGAAAGGACAGGGAATTTGAAGAATGAAATACCCAAAGGATCGGAGAAACAGCTTAATATTCGGGAAGATGGAACTCGGTATTTGGCTGAAAGAATTTGGGTACCAAAATTTGGGGATGCGAGAGAAATGGTACTTCGGGAAGGACATAAAACCAGATATTCAATACATCCCAGAGCAGGGAAAATGTACCAAGATCTCAAGAAACACTTTTGGTGGCCGGGTATGAAAGCCGATATTGCCACATACGTAGGGGAATGTTTGACTTGTTCTAATGTCAAAGCTGAACATTAGATACCATCAGGTCTACTTCAACAACCTGAAATCCTGGAATGGAAATGGGAAAACATTACCATGGATTTCATTACTAAATTGCCAAGGACTGGAAGTAGCTATGATACAATTTGGGTAATAGTCGATCGTCTTACCAAGTCAGCACATTTTCTACCAATGAGAGAAGATGATAAAATGGAGAAGTTGGCATGACTATACTTGACGAAAGTCATCTCCAGACATGGAATACCAATCTCTATTATCTATGATAGGGATGGCAGATTTGTTTCAAGATTTTGACAGACGTTACATCAAGCATTAGGAACTCGTCTAGACATGAGTACCACCTATCATCTATAAACAGATGGGCATAGTGAAAGGACGATACAAACACTTGAAGACATGCTACGAGCATGTGTTATTGATTTTGGAAATGGTTGGGATCGACATCTACCATTAGCAGAGTTTTCCTACAACAAAAGTTACCACTCGAGTATTGATGTTGCACCGTTCGAGGCACTTTATGGTAGGAAGTGCAGGTCTCTGATTTGTTGGCGAGGTGGGGGATAAACAGATTACAGGCCCGGAGATAATCCAAGAAACTACTGAGAAAATCATTCAAATTCAACAACGGTTGAAAACAGCCTAGAGTCGGCAAAAGAGCTACGTGGATGCTAGAAGAAAAGATTTAGAAATTGAGGTTGATGACATGGTCATGCTTAAAGTATCACCTTGGAAGGGTGTCGTTCGATTTGTAAAATGAGGGAAACTAAACCCGAGATACATTGGGCCATTCAAGATTATTGATCATGTCGGACCGGTAGCTTATCGACTTGAATTACCTCAACCACTAGCCGGCTTACATAATACCTTTCACGTCTCAAATTTGAAAAAATGCTTAGCTAAAGAAGATCTCACTATTCCTTTAGACGAAATTAAGATTAACGAAAAAATACAATTCGTTGAAGAACCCGTCGAAGTAATGGATCGTGAGGTTAAAGAACTTAAGCAAAATAAAATACCAATCGTTAAGGTTTGATGGAATGCTCGTAGAGGACCCAAGTTCACCTGGGAGCGTGAAGATCAGATGAAGCAGAAATACCCGCACTTATTCCCAGATGATGCATTAATGCCTACAACTGCTTAAAATTTCTGGACAAAATGTATTTAACGGGTAGGTACTGTAATGACCCAGAATTTTCCATGATTATATATTATATGAGTTGAATATTTACATGAATAAATGTTTCCAACATGTTAAGCAATCAAACTTGTTAAGACTTGATTAATTGAAACGGATTTTATGTAAACGTTTCACCACCCAGTTTGTCCGACGATTCACGAACGTTAAAACTTGTAAAGACGACATGATAATATATATGGACATACATATATATTTAACATGATATAATGATAAGTAAGTATCTCATTAATGTGACAACCCATAAATTTCTGACCAAATTTAAACTTTAATCTTTATATTATTCCGACACGATAAGCAAAGTTTGTTAAGTTAAATCTCAAGAATTTTAAACTGTGTTCATACATTCATTATAACCTCGACCAAATTCCGACGATTCACAAACCGTTATATATAAATAGATATGTATATGTATATATATATTATAACTTGAGAATATTAATAAAGTATTAAACGTATAATACTTTACACGAACGTATTTGTTTCAATATGATTTTCGATGGAATAAAAAAATATATTAAATGATTGAATTATCAGAAATATTGAATTATGATTACAAGTCTCTGTTGAGAGGTCCACTATGATTTGAGAAAATTTATTCCTCTTAACGATATTCAGAATAATTTTTAAAGCTATTTATAAATAAAAACAAAAATTGTCATTTACGAAAGTTAGACAAAAGTTAGTGGAGAATTGGTTTCCATAATATTCTATTAATCTATTTTCAAACGTACAAAGATGTTTTCAGTTTAAAAAGAACTTTATTATTAAAACGTATATAACTTTTATAAATATCTAGAATCACTTTTGACAACTCATTACTTAACCAGTATAATAAATATAACGATATTTATATTTTATTTCATTAAATATATATAACGATTTAAATTAATATTATATATATTTATACGCGTATTATACATACATAGTTTTTATACTTTTACTATACTTTAACTTTACCTTTACTTTACTTTTACTTTACTTTAACTTTAATAATTCACTTTAATAATTCATACTTTAATAATTCACTTTAATAATTCATACTTTAATAATTCACTTTAATAATTCATAAATCTATTATAAATAGAATTCAATAGGTTTCATTATTTCAACAATTACATATATACACAACGTCTACCTCCAAGACTTACATTCTTTGAATGAGAAATTTCTGAAAAACACCCTAAACTGCGAACCAGTTCTCGAAATTTTGAAAAATGCTGATGAAGCAGCAAAAATTGTACACGACCTTAATAGTAAAAAGTTTGATGATAAAGGATAGTATATTGGCAAAGATCAGAAAAAGAGAAGCTTTAGAACTGGAAAACAGATTGAGCAAAGTATGAAGGAGGCTGTGGACAAATCACAAAGGATGAACCTGCCTTCAAAGAATCCAAATGATTCAGTTCTTGCTGAAGTCATTAACGAATACCTTGCTCCTGACTCTAAACCCCTGCGGACAATATCCTTTATCATCCTCTGATATTACACATTCTAAGATATCATCGTATCTTTCATTATAAATATCATCCATACTTCTGAAGATATTTTTATAATTATTCTTATCTGAAATCATTTACCTCTTCGCGATATCTGTATTATATCATAAAAGAAACTATTTTAGTTTCTAAATTCTGAAACATTCGAGTTTAAAATAGGAATATTCTTGAAGAAGTGTTGGGAGCTGAAGCATGAGTTAGTATAATATAATGACACTCGATCAACGTGATTATATTACAGTAATTCATGCTGAGTTTCTAAATAGAACATGAAGATTCACAGATCATAACGTCATCATGTGCTATGTTACACGACTCTTGTATTCACTTTGATCTCTAAATATCAAGAAAATATTTCTTGATGATTCGGCCTTTTTCGAGGTATTCTGGTAATTTGACAAGTTAAGATCGTGCCATTACAATTTCCTTCCTAGAACATTAACAATGTTCATTCCGAAATTTATATCTGCGAATTCTGGACCATTACAAGCGGTGCTTAATCGCAAGAAGAAGAAACGAAAGGACAAAGCTCCGAACTAGAAATGGAAGTATAAATCATTGCAAATAGAAGAGAGCATTAACTGTGGATGACAATGATTATAGAAGAAGCAAGGACTTTGAAATATAAGGAAGATATAAAACCCAACAACAACCCAGAAATCACAAACCGTATATATCAATGCATATAGCAATATAAAGACACGGAAGAACTAAAAACACTATAAAACCAAGAGTATAGTAGAAGTAAATAGATTCTTCCGGAGGCAGATGAAAAAGAAGAGCGACAGATATGAAAGTGAGGAGTATATCAAGAATCAGTACCGGATGAAGCATATTGACAAATACTTTAAAATATGAGTTGAGAAGGTGTGAGTTGTAAGAAAACAAAGGAGGTGGATTTATAGTGAAATATCTGACAGAGAAATCAAAATGGATTATCGCATTAATTCGAAGAGGATCATAATTTCCTTAATCGCCTAATAATCAAATCCAATATAGATTACACAGATTTTCTTTTCGGAGATCAATCGTGATGACGTCAAAAGATACGACGAATCACTATTATCTTATTTCATTCATTTACGATAACTTCACTCACACCCTTCGAGTAATCGAATTATTTTATCCATGCTTCTTGAACATGATAAAACTCTATAATCGTTATAATAACATTATCATTGTTAGTCATGACAACCTCTATCAAAGTTCGGGGACGAAATTTCTTTAACGGGTAGGTACTGTGACGACCCGGAAATTTCTGACCAAATTTAAACTTTAATCTTTATATTATTCCGACACGATAAGCAAAGTTTGTTAAGTTAAATCTCAAGAATTTTAAACTGTGTTCATACATTCATTATAACCTCGACCAAATTCCGACGATTCACGAACCGTTATATATATATATATGTATATGTATATATATATATATATATATATATATATATATATATATATATATATATATATATATATATATATTATAACTTGAGAATTTTAATAAAGTATTAAATGTATAATACTTTACACGAACGTATTTGTTTCAATATGATTTTCGATGAAATTAAAAAAATATATATTAAATGATTGAATTATCAGAAACATTGAATTATGATTACAAGTCTCTGTTGAGAGGTCCAATATGATTTGAGAAAATTTATTCCTCTTAACGATATTCAGAATAATTTGTAAAGCTATTTATAAATAAAAACAAAAAATGTCATTTACAAAAGTTAGACAAAATTTAGTGGAGAATTGATTTCCATAATATTCTATTAATCTATTTTCAAACGTACAAAGATGTTTTCAGTTTAAAAAGAACTTTATTATTAAAACGTATATAACTTTTATAAATATCTAGAATCACTTTTGACAACTCATTACTTAACCAGTATAATAAATATAACGATATTTATATTTTATTTCATTAAATATATATAACGATTTAAATTAATATTATATATATTTATACGCGTATTATACAAACATAGTTTTTATACTTTTACTATACTTTAACTTTACCTTTACTTTACTTTTACTTTACTTTAACTTTAATAATTCGCTTTAATAATTCATACTTTAATAGTTCACTTTAATAATTTATACTTTAATAATTCACTTTAATAATTCATACTTTAATAATTCACTTTAATAATTCATACTTTAATAATTCACTTTAATGATTCAAAAATCTATTATAAATAGAATTCAATAGGTTTCATTATTTCATAGAAACTTGAAAATATATTTCTCTAAACTCTCTCAATTGATTTATATATATATATATATATATATATATATATATATATATATATATATATATATATATATATATATATATATATATATATATATATATATATATATATATATATATATATATATATATATATATATATATTTGCCCTGTATTATTTCAAGATATTATTAGTATACATAAAATATTACGACGGAGTGCTGTCCGAGTGTTTTCAAAATAGTTTTTTTGAATGAGTCGAAGCTAAGGAAATTATGGGTTATAGCTATGGAGGTGATGGGTATGGTTCATGGGTATGCTCGTGAGGTCAATCTAGTGTTTATCATCTCCGTTGCGTCTACATACTTTCCTGCAATATTGAATCTCAATATTGATACGTTCGTGAATCCGAGGCCAACATTGCACTTGTTAAATGACGTTATATGTATTTTTACTACGAAATACAGTATAGTGAGTTTCATTTGCTCCCTTTTATATATATTTTTGGGACTGAGAATACATGCGCTGTTTTTATAAATGTTTTACGAAATAGGCACAAGTACTAAAACTAATTCTACGTGGGTTTAAACCAGAAATATACCCTTAGCTTGGTAACATTAAACTACTTGTCTATGTACAGTAGGCGCGAATCCTAAAGATAGATCTATTGGGCCTGACAAACCCCATCCTGACTATGGGATACTTTAGTACTTCGAGGTTATTTTAAACACACCTGATCTGGTGTACTTCAGAGTGTAAAACATGAATGTTAAGGCTTGTTACCGAGTGCCTACAACTTATAAAATACTTTTATACACTTGCGAGTGTACATATATTTATAAATGGAAATCTTGAGGTCTATTAATATATTGAAATGATTGTTATGATAAACCTTTGAACTCACCAACCTTTTGGTTGACACTTTAAAGCATGTTTATTCTCAGGTATTAAAGAAATCTTCCACTATGCATTAGCTCATTTTAAGGATATTACTTGGAGTCATTCATGGCATATTTTGAAAGACGTTGCATTCGAGTCATTGAGTTCATCAAGATTATTATTAAGCCAATTATAGTTGGATGTATTATGAAATGGTGTGCATGTCGTGAACTTTCATTGTAAAGAAAGTTTGTCTTTTAAAAACGAATGCAATATTTGTAAAATGTATCATATTGTGATGACCCGGAAATTTCCGACCAAATTTAAACTTAACCTTTATATGTTTTCGACACGATAAGCAGAATTTGTAATGTTGAATCTCAAAAAGTTTGGAACTACATTCATGTAATCAATTACCCTTTGACCGTGTTCGACGATTCACGAACAATTATGAGTATATAGATATGTATATATAATATATAATATTAACTGAAAACATTAACAAAGTATTAGATATATGATACTTTACATGAACGCATTTGTTTCGATATATTTATCGACAGAATTAAGAGATAATATTAAATGATTGAATTATCAGATAAATTATGATATGATTACGGGCCTATGTTATGAGGTCCACTGTGATTTAAGAAATCTATTCTTTTTGACAACATTCGGAAAATGGTAAAGTGATTTATAAGTAAGAACAAATGTGTCAATTAACGGGAACTAGACAAGGGTTAGTGAAAATTCCTGTTTAATTTCCAAGACATGTTTTATAATATTTTCCTCATGACCTTGATAAGATAACTATGTTAACTTTCATTTTATTTAATATAAAAATAAGAACGTGGAGTGTAAATAACTTAGATGTTGGATATCGACAAGTTAAGTAACTCGACATTTTTCATTAAGATGATTTCATACGTTTATTCAACCTTTGGACTTTATCCCATGCTTCACCAATAGACTGTAATTTAAAAACTTGAAACCTATTATGAATATATATAATTCTACTTTTCTAAAATGTTTTATGATATAACGATTTCTATTATTTTAACCTTTTAACAAAATGATTCTTAAATATATTTAGTTTTGGAAAACAAAATTATCATATTTATTTGATTTAGTTTCAAAAGTACAAAAAAAAAACGTTTTCAGATTAAAAAGAACTTTATTATTAAAACGTATATATCTTTTATAAATATCTAGAACCACTTTTGATAACTCATTACTTAACCAGTATGATAAAGATAATGATATTTATATTTTATTTTATTAAATATATATAATGATTTAAATTAATATTATATATATTTATACGCGTATTATACGTACATAGTTTTATACTTTTACTATACTTTAACTTTACCTTTACTTTACTTTTACTTTACTTTAACTTTAATAATTCATATTTTAATAATTCACTTTAATAATTAATACTTTAATAATTCACTTTAATAATTCACTTTAATAATTCATACTTTAATAATTCATACTTTAATAATTTACTTTAATAGTTTACTTTAATAATTCATACTTTAATAATTCACTTTAATAATTCATACTTTAATAATTCACTTTAATAATTTAAAAATCTATTATAAATAGAATTCAATAGGTTTCATTATTTCATAGAAACTTGAAAATATATTTCTCTAAACTCTCTCAATCGAATTACATATATATATTTTCTTTGTATTATTTCAAGATATTATTAGTATACATATAATACTACGATGGAGTTATATTCAGACGATTTCAAAATAAGTTTTCAAACGGGATAGAGCTAAGGAAATTATGGGTTATAGCTACGGAGGTTATAGGTATTGATCGAGGGTATTGCTCGTGAGGTCAACCTAACGTTTATCATTTTCGTTGCGTCTATGTACTTTCCTGCAATATTGAATCACAATATTGATACGTTCGTGAATCCGAGACAAACCCTGCACTTGTTCAGTGCCGTCATATACATAATTGCTACAAAATACAGTATTGTGAGTTTCATTTGCTCCCTTTTTAATTGCTTTTGCAATATATATTTTTGGGCTGAGAATACATGCGCTGTTTTATAAATGTTTTACGAAGTAGGCACAAGTACTAAAACTAATTCTATGTGGGTTTAAACCAGAAATATACCCTTAGCTTGGTAACATTAAACTACTTGTCTATGTACGGTAGGCGCGAATCCTAAAGATAGATCTATTGGGCCTGACAAACCCCATCCTGACTATGGGATGCTTTAGTACTTCGAGGTTATTTTAAACACACCTGATCTGGTGTACTTCAGAGGGTAAAACATGAACGTTAAGGCTTGTTACCTGGTGCCTACAACTTATAGAATACTTTTATACACTTGCGAGTGTACATATATTTATAAACGGAAATCTTGTGGTCTACTAATATATTGAAATGATTGATATGATAAATCTATGAACTCACCACCTTTTGGTTGACACTTTTAAGCATGTTTATTCTCAGGTATTAAAGAAATCTTCCGCTGTGCATTAGCTCATTTTAAGGATATTACTTGGAGTAATTAATGACATACTTTGAAAGACGTTGCATTCGAGTCGTTGAGTTCATCAAGATTAATATTAAGTCAATTATAGTTGTATGTAATATGAAATGGTATGCATGCCATCAATTTTTAATGTAAAGAAAGTTTGTCTTTTAAAAACGAATGCAATGTTTGTAAAACGTATCATATAGAGGTCAAATACCTCGCGATGTAATCAACTATTGTGAATCGTTTATAATGTATATGAACGGGTTCTTTCCGTTGGTATCAGAGCGGTGGTCTTAGCGAACCAGGTCTTGCATTAATGTGTCTAACTGATAGTTGTTAAGATGCATTAGTGAGTCTGGACTTCGACCGTGTCTGTATGTCAAAAGTTTTGCTTATCATTTTTAGTCGAAAATCTTCTACTTACCATCCTTAGGAAATTACTTGCTTATCATTCTTAAGTCTAGACGCGTTTTCCTACATTTATTGCATAATAATGTATAGACAAATTCTTATCTTAGCATATCTTTTACTGTGAACTTTGACTGACATCTTTAAAAGATTCCTCCGTAATTTATGGGATTTTGGTATTATATATACATATGTAAATTATGTATTGAAGAATACCAAATCTAAATTCTACAATCTATTTCATACAAAAAAAAAAATTCTTTCCCTGATCATACAAGATGGATCCCTCAACCAGTTCGAGTTCCTCGGATTCCGACAGCTATGCCGATATGGATTTCCACATAAGCTCCGAAAGCAGCGTGACCGGAATGGATCAACCAATTAGCCATCATCTATTCTGGATGAATTGGGGATGGGTTCGTAATCTACTTAACCATTGGAGACAAGAAGAAGGTGATCCCTTTCATCCACCACATTGCCCTCTTGGCAATGAACCTGAAGCACTTACCGGCGAACCTGTCCGAAACACCATTTTCTCTCTCATTTCCAGAGTATCTCGTCCTGATTATATACTACACCAAATTCTAGATCTTATTTATCCGCTCGTCCGAACCGACAATCACCCCGGTGTAATAGAAGAAGTCAACGAGCTTCGCGCTCGGGTAGTGGCTTTGGAGAATATGGTGTAAAGGTTACAAACACCAGCAACAGCACCAGCAGTATAACCAGTAACACCATCAACAACATCAACAGTACCATTACCACCACCAACAACAACCGCATCGCAAACCTCAACTTCACAATCTGTCCCACGAGCATCAACGTTATATGCCATGTAGATACCAAGGAATACTACAACGATGAAGTATTGATTCATAACTTCATTGGGGAAACATTCTACGGCGATTATGTAATTTCTAATGTTTAGAAATTATCTATCCTAGCCTTAACCATAAATCAAATTAGTTTAATTTTATATTAACTCATTAAATCTATATTACATCTGAAGAAATATACACATATATATTTCCATAAAGACTGTAATAAAATTCTTTTGTACAAAATATTAATTGTGAAATTTTTTTTTAACGTGTAGATAATACCCGAGAGATATATAAATTCACAATTAATATGTTACATTCTTCGAATCTGATTCAGCAAGTCATCCATTATACTCCCTACTTTCACAACAATATACATTCTTTTATAGAAATCAAAACAACCATACTCATTCAAAATCTAATTACATATTCTGATTTTGAAATCTCAGAATTCGATTCAAGATATAACCGAAATCATCACTCTTAGATTCATACATCTTTCAAAACTATACTTTGACTTCAAAACTATCCTAGAACCTCATTTCTATTCATGGAACTCACAAAAATATTTGTATCATTCAAAATCTTAGAACATCATATGTATATTAACAATTACAATATGTGTTCAAACACTTGGAAATTCCTAAAGACATGCGAGATGATGATCCAACCACACATTACCCACTGTCATGCACCTGAAAAGCTCTCGAAACCAAAGTTATAGTTTAACACGTATCCGTGTCAGATCCTTTGATATTTATTACCAAATATAATTTTTCAATCTCTTTCCAAAATAGACAGTTTTGTCTCAGCTCCACCAAATCACCTTCATTTGTTTATACGAATAAACCCTTCATCATGGTTACCGGGGAACCTTTCATATCTCACCACATTAGCAGTAAACTTATCAACAACTTCATTAACCTTCGACTTAAGCCTCTCCGAAAAGCCACTATACTTATTCATTAAAACCCCATCATGTACTCACCTACATCGTGTAACAATAATTGTCACACCAACTACTGGGAATTAGCAATCAGTATTTTGAATTTCGCGACAATTTTACGTCAAAAGTTATATGTATACATATAACGTCTATCTCCTAGACTTACATACTTCGAATGTGAATTTTCTGAAAAACATCCCAAACTATGAACTAGTTCTCCGAAATTGGAAAAATGCTGATGAAGCAGCAAAAACTGTAAACGAATTTAACAGTCAAAAGTTTGATGATAAAGAATAGTATGGTAGTAAAGCTGAAAAAAGGAGAAGGTTTGAAACTGGAAAACGGATTGAGCAGACCATGAAGGAGGCTGTGGACAAATCACAAAGACTAAACCTGCCTTCGAAGGATTCAAATGATTCAGTGTCTACTGAAATCGTTAGCAAACACCTTACTTCTTATTCTGAACCTTCACAGACAAATCTTCTTCATCATCCATCTATGTTAAGAATTCTAAGATATTATCGTATCTTTTATTATAAATATCTTCGATATTCCTGAAGATATTTTCACAACTCTTCTTATCCGAAATCTTTTATCTCTTCGCAATATCTGGTTTACAACATAAAAAGAAACTGTGTTAGTTTTTAAATTCTGAAGAAAAAAAAAATTCGAATTTAAAATAGGAACGTTTTTAAAGTAGTGTTGGGAACTGAAGCTTGAGTTAGTATAATATAATGACACTTGATCAACGTGATTATATTACAGTAAGTCATGTTGAGTTTCTAATGGAACGTGATGATTCACAAAACATACCGTCATCATGTACTATTTACACGACTCTTACATTCTACCCAATTTCCAAACATATTAAGAACATATCATCTTGATAGCTCTATATTTTCGGATATTCTGGTAATTTGCCAAATCAAGATCGTGCCATTACGATATTCTTCTTGGAACATTAACTATGTTCATCCAAAAATTCATATCTACGAATTCTGGACCATTATCCGCTTGACTTAAGGCCGGGAAGAGAAAACGAAAGCATGAAGCTTCGAAATATAATGGAGAATATAAAGCCCGATAACAACCCCGAAATTACAAACCGTGTATATCAATGCGTATAGCAATATAAAGACACGGGAGAATGAAAAACACAATAACCCCAAGGTAATGGTATAAGAAAATAACTTCCTCTGGTGGTAGATGAAAAAGAAGAATGACAGATATGAAAGTTAAGAGTATATCAAGAATCAATACTGGATGAAGCATATTAACGAATGCTTTAAAGTATGAATTGGGGAGAAAGACTAGAAGGTGTGAGTTGTGGAAATAAAGAAACGAAGGGGGTGGATTTATAGTAAAATATCAGACAGAGAAATCGAGACCGATTATCGCATTTAATCAAAGAAGATCATGATTTCCTTAATCACCGAAGAACCAAATCTTATTGTAAAGATTTTCTTTAAATCCCATGAATTCTGGAAATCAATCATAACTACGTCATCGGTTAAAACAAATATACGTTTACTCATTTCACTCTCTTGCGATAGCTTCACTTATACTCTTCGCGTAATCAAATTGTTTTATCTATATTACTCAATGATGATAAAACTCTATTTATCAACTCATATTCGTCATGAAAACATTTTTATAGTTAGCCATGACGACCTCGATCAAATTTCGGGACGAAATTTCTTTAACGGGTAGGTACTGTGACGACCCGGAAATTTCCGACCAAATTTAAACTTAATCTTTATATGTTTTCGACACGATAAGCAGAATTTGTAATGTTGAATCTCAAAAAGTTTGGAACTACATTCATGTAATCAATTACCCTTTGACCGTGTTCGACGATTCACGAACAATTATGAGTATATAGATATGTATATATAATATATAATATTAAATGAAAGCATTAACAAAGTATTAGATATATGATACTTTACATGAACGCATTTGTTTCGATATATTTATCGACAGAATTAAGAGATAATATTAAATGATTGAATTATCAGATAAATTATGATATGATTACGGGCCTATGTTATGAGGTCCACTGTGATTTAAGAAATCTATTCTTTTTGACAACATTCGGAAAATGGTAAAGTGATTTATAAGTAAGAACAAATGTGTCAATTAACGGGAACTAGACAAGGGTTAGTGAAAATTCCTGTTTAATTTCCAAGACATGTTTTATAATATTTTCCTCATGACCTTGATAAGATAACTATGTTAACTTTCATTTTATTTAATATAAAAATAAGAACGTGGAGTGTAAATAACTTAGATGTTGGATATCGACAAGTTAAGTAACTTGACATTTTTCATTAAGATGATTTCATACGTTTATTCAACCTTTGGACTTTATCCCATGCTCCACCAACAGACTGTAATTTAAAAACTTGAAACCTATTATGAATATATATAATTCTACTTTTCTAAAATGTTTTATGATATAACGATTTCCATTATTTTAACCTTTTAACAAAATGATTCTTAAATATATTTAGTTTTGGAAAACAAAATTATCATATTTATTTGATTTAGTTTCAAAAGTACAAAAAAAAACGTTTTTCAGTTTAAAAAGAACTTTATTATTAAAACGTATATATCTTTTATAAATATCTAGAACCACTTTTGACAACTCATTACTTAACCAGTATGATAAAGATAATGATATTTATATTTTATTTTATTAAATATATATAACGATTTAAATTAATATTATATATATTTATACGCGTATTATACGTACATAGTTTTATACTTTTACTATACTTTAACTTTACCTTTACTTTACTTTTACTTTACTTTAACTTTAATAATTCATACTTTAATAATTCACTTTAATAATTCATACTTTAATAATTCACTTTAATAATTCACTTTAATAATTCATACTTTAATAATTCATACTTTAATAATTCACTTTAATAATTCACTTTAATAATTCATACTTTAAAATTCACTTTAATAATTCATACTTTAATAATTCACTTTAATAATTCATACTTTAATAATTCACTTTAATAATTTAAAAATCTATTATAAATAGAATTCAATAGGTTTCATTATTTCATAGAAACTTGAAAATATATTTCTCTAAACTCTCTCAATCGAATTACATATATATATTTTCTTTGTATTATTTCAAGATATTATTAGTATACATATAATACTACGACGGAGTTATATTCAGACGATTTCAAAATAAGTTTTCAAACGGGATAGAGCTAAGGAAATTATGGGTTATAGCTATGGAGGTTATGGGTATTGATCGAGGGTATTGCTCGTGAGTTCAACCTAACGTTTATCATTTTCGTTACGTCTATGTACTTTCCTGCAATATTGAATCACAATATTGATACGTTCGTGAATCCGAGACAAACCCTGCACTTGTTCAGTGCCGTCATATACATAATTGCTACGAAATACAGTATTGTGAGTTTAATTTGCTCCCTTTTTAATTGCTTTTGCAATATATATTTTTGGGCTGAGAATACATGCGCTGTTTTATAAATGTTTTACGAAGTAGGCACAAGTACTAAAACTAATTCTATGTGGGTTTAAATCAGAAATATACCCTTAGCTTGGTAACATTATACTACTTGTCTATGTACGGTAGGCGCGAATCCTAAAGATAGATCTATTGGGCCTGACAAACCCCATCCTGACTATGGGATGCTTTAGTACTTCGAGGTTATTTTAAACACACCTGATCTGGTGTACTTCAGAGGGTAAAACATGAACGTTAAGGCTTGTTACCGGGTGCCTACAACTTATAGAATACTTTTATACACTTGCGAGTGTACATATATTTATAAACGGAAATCTTGTGGTCTACTAAAATATTGAAATGATTGATATGATAAATCTATGAACTCACCAACCTTCTGGTTGACACTTTTAAGCATGTTTATTCTCAGGTATTAAAGAAATCTTCCGCTGTGCATTAGCTCATTTTAAGGATATTACCGGGAGTCATGCATGACATACTTTGAAAGACGTTTCATTCGAGTCGTTGAGTTCATCAAGATTAATATTAAGTCAATTATAGTTGTATGTAATATGAAATGGTATGCATGGAGTCAATTTTTGATGTAAAGAAAGTTTGTCTTTTAAAAACGAATGCAATGTTTGTAAAACGTATCATATAGAGGTCAAATACCTCGCGATGTAATCAACTATTGTGAATCGTTTATAATGTATATGAACGGGTCCTTTCACATATAGAGGTCAAATACCTCGCGATGTAATCAACTATTGTGAATCGTTTATAATGTATATGAACGGGTGCTTTCAATTAAGTATATTAATAATGAATTATATACATAAAATGGGACTACTAATTTAAGGAATTCGAAACGGGATATATATGTAACGATTATCGATGTAGTAACGTCTTAATTAAAATAAATACATATATATCGTATTATGATATATTAATACACTATGTTTAACATGATAAATTGATAATTAAGTATATCATTAAGTTTATTAACAATGAACTATATACATAAAACAATACTACCAACTTAAAGGTTCGAAACAATACATAAACGTATCGATTAAACGACGAAATAAAATCTAAATCATAATTATTACATATGTATCATACAATGATGTATTAATACATATTTGAAAGACTTAAGAATATATATCAAAATACTTATACTTAACAAAGATAGTTAAAATTGTATCCCCATTCGTTTTCATCAAGAATTCTACTCATATTCGTTCAGTATTTGTACCCGTATAATACCCAGCTTCAAGATGTATATACTATTGGTATATACACATAATAATTTAGCTCTTAGCAGCCCTAAATGATTAACAAATATGTGGAACCAACTATTTGTCAACTAGCATGAATTATTTAGCAAGAAAACAAACTTAAGAATCTTTTCTTTCTTTATAACATGTAACCACATTTTTATGCATGCACACCATTTCTTCATTCCATTTTCTCATACTTACACTCCAAATTCTCGCTCAAAATACTCCTAACTTCATACTTGATCATCTCCAAGTATTTCCCCATCTTTTTTGCTTCAATTACAAGCTTTAATCATCATACAAAACAATCTTTCAAGAACACTTCAAGAATCATTCCAAGTTTACAAGACTACTTTCAAGCTTTCTAATCCATTCCAAGTAATCATCTAAGATCAAGAAATCTTTGTTATTTACAGTAGGGTATCATTCTAATTCAAGGTAATATTCATATTCAACTTTGATTCGATTTCTTTAAATATAACTATCTTAATTCAAGTAGTAATCTTACTTGAACTTGTTTTCATGTCATGATTCTACTTCAAGAACTTCCAAGCCATCAAAGATCCTTTGAAGCTCAAGTTTATTTCTCATCATTTCCAGTAGGTTTACCTTCTATACTTGAGGTAGTAACGATGTTCATAACCTCGTTCGATTCATACTTATATAACTATCTTATTCGAAGAATATAACTTGTAATCACTAGACCATAGTTTAGTTAATTCTAAATTTGTTTTTAAACAAAGTTAATCCTACTAACTTGACTTTTAAAAACACCTTAACACATGTATTATATCTTTATGATATGCTAACTTAAGTTTTAAAACTTGTAAACATAAAGAACACAGTAAAATTGGACATACGCTGTAGTAGTGAAACCGGGGACTGTTTTGGGTTGGATAATTAAAAACTATCATAGACTTTGATTTAAAGTTTCTTTCATGGGAAAATGATATTTCATATATATATCTAAAAATGGTTGTTAAACACAAAGTAGAAGTATGTTTATTAAAATGGTCATCAAGATGTCGTTCTTTCGACGGAAATGACTACCTTTTTCATAATGGACTTATAACCTGTAACTCTGACTATAAACCACCACTTTTTCTGTTTAGTTTTAGAAAATATATAGTTCATTACAAAACCATAGCAATTTGATTCACTCAAAACCGATTAGTAATGAAGAAGTTATGGGCAAAACAATATTGGTTATAAATGGCTAAAATGACTACGGGATTATTTTGAAAAAATCTATACTAACCATATCCTAGCTAACTTTTCTTGTATTATACATGTATTCTAACATGTCATAAGTATTTCCTTGTAATATACTAGTCTTGGTTAAGTTCGAGACAATATAAGATAATCTTGATTAGTTAAGACAATAGTTACACAATACGTCCGATAAATCGAAAGACACCATATACACAATAAATCTAGATTAATTCAAAGACAATAGATGTATCTTGGGTCATGATTGAGTCTTATACAATACGTGTATATTATGTCTTGATTATTTCAGGGTGATATATCGATCTATTTATGTACTACTAACATTGGACTACTAACTGTGGACTACTAACGTTGGACTGCTAACTTAACAACTTAAATCGCCAAAACCTAAATAAAAATATGATGTAACTGTATTTCTATCATACATTGATATATATGTATATATTTGTTATAGGTTCGTGAATCGATCCGTGGCCAAGTCTGATTTTTGACGAATTGAAAATATGTGAAAGTGAGTTATAGTCCCATATTTATATCTAATATTTTTGGGATGAGAATACATGCAGCTTTGTAAATTTTTTACAAAATAGACACAAGTACTTGAAACTACATTCTATGGTTGGATTACTATACCGAATATCGCCCCTTTAGCTTGGTAACCTAAGAATTAGGGAAATGGCCCCTAATTGACGCGAATCCTAAAGATAGATCTATGGGCTTTGACATGCTCCAGTCAGAGATATGAACTGCTTTAATACTTTGATTTATATATATACTAATTGTGATTGCCGGTATATATGGCATACTAATTGCGAAGTGCCGGTATGCGGGGGATATTCTATATGCATTATGTTAATGTCGATTACTAGGTGTTCATCATACGAATGATTTTTATACAGGTTGCTATATGCATGTATGCTATTTATGAAAAATGAAATCTTGTAGTCTGTTATTATTACGATTTATGGTATAGGTTAAACCTATGACTCACCAACAATTTTGTTGAAGTTTTAAGCATGTCTATTCTCAGGTGATTATTAAAGAACTTTCGCTGTTGCATGCTAAATAAAGACAAGATTTGGAGTCAGCATGCTTGTATGATATTGTTTAAAAACTGCATTCGGAAACATCTTTTTTTGTAACATATTATTAACCATATGTAATGGTCATGTGTAAACTTTGTAGTTTTAGATTATCATTGATCGATAATCTATAATATGTCAATTAAACCTTTATCATAAAAATAACGGTTATGGTTTGTTTTAAAATTGAATGCAGTCTTTGAAAAATGTCTCATATAGTGGTTAAAACCTCGCAATGAAACCGATTATTATGAAACGTTTATAATCGATATGAACGGGGCATTTCAGTGAGGATGTTACAAATCCACCCCCTTAAGAAGATTCTGTCCTCGGAATCTGGTCATGGTCAAACAAATGTGGATAACGAGCCTTCATCAGCTCTTCAGTGTCCCACGTAATGTTCGATCCTAAACTATGCTTCCATTCAACAAGCACCATATGGATCTCCTTTTTTCTTAACTTTGTCACCTTTCTGTCGACAATTCTTACCGGTTCTTCAACTAACTTTTGATTCAAGTCTACCCTCAAATCACCCAATGGAACTAGTTCCGTTTCATCATCGACCTTACATTTTCTAAGGTAACACACGTTGAATGTGTTATGTATCCCTGTCAACTCTGCCGGAAGCTCTAACACAACAGTCTGGTCATTAACCCTTTGAATTATTTTGAATGGTCCAATATACCTTGGAGCTAACATTATCCGTTTACCAAACCTGATAACTCCTTTCCACGGAGAAACTTTTAAGTACACACGATCTTCGACTTCAAAGTTTACCGGACGTCTATGTGCATTGGTATACATTTTCTGTCTATCGCGCGTCGCTCTTAACTTTTCACTCGCTATCACTAACTTTTCTGCTATTATCTGAACTATTTCTGGACCTGCAAACTGTTTCTCACCGGCTTCTAACCAACAAGTCGGCGTTCTACATTTGCGACCATACAACATTTCATAAGGCGGCATACCGATACTCGAATGATAAGTATTATTATAGGCGCACTCGATCAAAGGTAAATGTATATCCCGCGGATCACCGTACTCTAACACACAGGAACTAAGCATATCCTCTAGTGTTTGTATTGTACGTTCACTCTGACCGTCGGTCTGTGGATGATACGATGTACTCAGGTTTAACCTCGTTCCCAAAATTTTCTGTAAACTATTCCAAAAGTTAGACACAAATCTAGAATCCCTGTCGAATACAATGGATAACAGAACCCCATGTAGACTACCTATCTCTTTTAAGTGTAACTTTGCTAAAATACTCAACGAGGCTGTCTCTTTTGTTGCTAAAAATTGTGCACTCTTGGTCAGTCGATCAATAATTACCCATATCATATCGTTACCTCTCCGAGATCTAGGTAATTTGGTTACAAAATCCATCGTAATATGATCCCATTTCCACTCTGGAATTTTCAACTGCTATAACGAACCATAGGGTTTCTGATGTTCAGCTTTAACCTGAGCGCAAGCGTGACACCTTTCTTCCAATTGAGCAACATCTTTCTTCATTGTTGGCAACCAATACGTTGGATTTAAGTGATTATACATCTTGGTATTACCCGGATGAACAGTCAATCTCTATTTATGCGCTTCATTTAAAATCAATTTCCTTAAATCTACAAGCATAGACACCCAAATTTGGTTCTTAAACATCTTAAGTCCACATGAATCGTCAGTCAATTGGTCCTTGATTTTGGTCATAAATTCATTCTTTAAATTCTCTTCTAATAAAGCTTGGGCTTGAACATGTTTTATCTATTCAATAAGGTCTGAAACGATTTTGGTTCTCGTAAACTTCACGGTCTCCACAGTTTTCTTACGACTTAAAGCATCGACAACAACATTTGCTTTGCCCGGGTGATACTTTATTTCACAATCGTAATCTTTTATAAGCTCAATCCACCATCTCTATCGCATATTCAGTTCTTTTTGAGTGAAAATATACTGGAGGCTCTTATGGTCTGTACATATCACACACTTTATACCATATAAGTAGTGTCTCCATAATTTCAATTCAAATACCACAGCTGCCATTTCTAAATCATGAACCGGATAGTTCCGTTTGTGTGTCTTTAAGTGACGAGAAGCATACGCGATAACTTTTTCTCTCTACATCAGTACACACCCCAACCCGACAATTGTTGCATCACAATAAACTACGAAGTCATCTGAACCCTCTGGTAACGCTAACACTGGAGCCTGACATAACAACTGTTTCAGAGTCTTAAAGGCCTGTTCCTGTTGGTCACACCATCGAAAATTTATATCTTTTCTGGTCAATTTAGTCAACGGACCCGCTATTTTAGAAAAATCTTTTATAAAACGGCGATAATAACCCACAAGACCCAAGAAACTCTTAACTTCTATCGGCGTCTTTGGCGAATTCTAACCCATTATCACTTCTATTTTTGACGGATCTACTTTAAAACCTACCTCACATATAACATGACCTAGAAACTGCACCTCTCGAAGCTGGAACTCACACTTCGAGAACTTAGCATACAGCTGCTCTTTCTTGAATAGCTCTAACACTAATCGAAGATGTGTCGCATGATCAGCCTCTTTCTTTGAATACATAAATATATCATCGATAAACACAATAACAAACTGATATAAATATGTTTTACAAACCTTGTTCATCAGATCCATGAAGACTACCAGAGCATTCGTCACCCCATATGGCATAACCAAGAACTCTTAATGCCCATATCTCATTCTGAACGCTGTCCTCGGTATATTTGATTCTGCAATCCGAACCCGATGATACTAGGATCTAAGATCTATTTTTAAAAAGTACGACGAACCCTGAAGTTGGTCAAACAGATCATCGATTCTAGGAAAAGGATACTTGTTCTTAACCGTCCTCTTATTTAACACTCAATAATCTATATACATTCTCAGAGTACCGTCTCTCTTCTTTGCAAACAACACCGGCACACCCTACATCAAGGAACTCGGTCTTATAAACCCCCTGTCTAACAATTATTGTATCTGAGACATCATTTCCCTGATTTTAGAAGGAGTTAACCTATAAGGAGCCTTAGCTACTTGTGTTGTTCCCGGAACTAACTCAATCTTATACTCTACTTCTCTTACCGGCGGCAATCCCGGTAACTCATCAGGAAATACCTCAAGAAATTCCTAAACCACTGAAATATCGGTAATAAATCTCTTCTTTATCTTAGCATCAATAACATAATCCATAAAAGACTCACACCCCTTAGAAAGTGACTTCTTCGCCTTTATCATAGAAATCAATGGAAAACGGAACCTACTTTGTTCCCCCCGGGCTACAATATGGGTTCCATCATTCAAACGGAAGGTCAAAATCTTCTTATCACACTTGATGTGGGCCTAATGTAGGCTCATCCAGTTCATCACTAACACTACGTCAAAACAAGGGATAGGCAACACTAAATAAGACATAGCATGCGGTCTACCATCAATTTCTATACTAGCTCTAGACACATACGTGTGAATGTAACCGTCTTACCATTAGCTACCTCTACTCTAACAGGTTCAGGAAGCACAGTAGCAGGTACCTCTAACTGACTGCATAAATCTATAGACATAAACGTCCCTATTGCGCCTGAATCAAACAATAATCTAGCAGGTATTGAGTTGATAAAAAACATACCAGTTATGACATCATCGGTATTAGTAGCGGCCTCCACTGTCATCTAAAAGGCCACTCGATTGCTTCCATAGTCGGCGCGTTCTTTCTTTTCTGTCCACTCGAGGCTGTGGAACCCCCGACAGATGTCGAACGCGCCCCTGACCCAGCCCCAGAACTTGTGCCCTGATGAAACATGACTAGGAACTTCAAAATGAACAGGTTTAAATCACACAAAGGCAGAATTAGTGAATCAAGCCAATCTAAGTGAATATGAGGAGCTTTTTAGGATTAAATTAGTCAAACCACAATAAGGATTGTGTGATTAGATTAATGCCTATAGCTATTATTCACTACTGGAGTGATTTGGGTTGAGAGAGAATCGTATTAGATAACCAGATCTGAGTGGTGTGTGTGTGTGTGAGAGGCTTAACCTAAAATGAAGAACATAACACTTATATACCCCTACTATTGACTCACCCGTACGAGTCATCCATCACACGTACGAGTTGGCTTTATCAGCTGTACGGGCGATCACTCACTCGTGTCTTCTCATTTAGGTTATAATTGTGACTTAGCCCAGCAACAACTGTGCGTATGAACCTGTCAGCCGTACGCGTGAGACTTCACTCGCACGTCTGACTTAGTCTAACATAGTCAAACATCCATATCGCGTTCCTGCAGTACCCGTAACCACATATAAACACAGATAGGATAATAACGAGCGATCATGGTATCCCATAAACTGAAGTGCCTGCAATGGACGTGGGTTAGATGTCTAGGGACTTACATAAAATGCATCAACAACTCCCCCTAGGACCTAGACCATCGATTACAATAAAGTAAACGTCCATGAAATACATATAAGTCCAAAAGTAACATCAGTTTAACATCAAGTACATATCCAGATTCTCTTTCTCGCCTAAATACATCATTAAAAACAAAATACAAACTAGCAACACAGTATCCGGCATAGATCAGCTGGCTTGAACTTGGTTTGAGCTTTGAGCATCACTGTTTCTGTTGAGGTATGCATAGTAGACATCGATCACACGTTGATCTCTCATAGCTTCCTATTTTTGATCATCTCTAAACGTAATGTGATGGCGGTGAAGTGTCTGCACATCAAATCTCGATAAATTCCTCAGCCACATAGGATCTAGAATCCTCACATTGTCGAATTATATTCTTCAATCATCTTTCTCAATCGCAGTCAAAATCAATGCTTCCTCCGACAACTCATCATAGAACCACCATCTGAAGTTTTTTCATATATCATTGGGTAAGGCATCAATGGAGATTGCTTCATGTACTTGGCTGGACGAAACTTAACAACGCGTACAGGTCCACCTTTAGAATTTCTATTTGTTGGGTGCAAGGAAAACCTGGTGGCTGTTGACTTAAAGATGTCCCATTTCCCTGTCTTATACTCATATCTGAGTTTTCTCTGAAACCACCAGGAAAAGTCACAATCTTCAGCGTTTAACATCTTCAGCTTAGCAAGTTGCATGATCTCGAAGTACGGTAGAGTTTTGAAGTGACTAGGACGTGACATGTAATCAACTCCTCCTTACCTCTTGATCGCGAAACAATTGATCTCCTTGAAGTAACCCCAGCTTAGTATTTTACCCTTGGAATACTTCTTGGTTCTCTTTCCCCTATCGTAGAAACTAGCAAACTTCGGCTCAAGTTCTGGCTTATTCAACTAATCAGGGTTAATGACGTTCTGTTTTCACAAACTCTGCGGATCTAGTCTTCTTCAACGTTTCTGTTAACTTTAACCCTATCACGTTTGAACCATTCATTAATCTCATTCCATGCCTCGGCTTTAGCTTGCTCGGCTCGGAGTTTCTTCTTCTTCAGCTCAAACTCTTTTCTTTCTTTCTCAATGAGTAGTTTCTCATGTCAGATTTTCTTGTTCTTTTCAATTAAAAGATCCACTTCTTTCACTTGTTCTTTGTATACTTTCCTCGCATGTTCTAAATCATCTAATTTCTTTCTTTTCACATCACTACTCAAATTAAAAAAAGTCACTTAATGTGTTGAGTGACGAATTTGAGTAAAGCTCAAGCGAAGGCATAACAATCTCATCATCATCAGATTTTGTTACCAATTCGTCCTCGGATTCAACAATCACATTCTCTTTTACATTATCCTTACCAAAAGAATCTTCACTCTTCTCATCAGCCAACAAATTATCGAAATCACTCAAGTTGATATTTTGGATTGATTCGAGAGGGATACTGGTAAATGACTCCTCTTGTGGAGCCTTGTTCTTAGCTTCAACTGTCTCTGCATCCTCTGTATCATTTTCGCTATCGTATGCCAGAGCAGCAAGCTGTTCCATTGGAAAATCAGTTGGTGGAACGTCCCCCTTTTCTGCATCATTAAAAAATTTGAATAATTCATATAATATTCAGCAGTAAAGACCTTACAGTATTCATTAAAGCTTCAAATAGGTATCACTAACGGTATCTCAAAAGAGGGTCCTCTAGTTCCAGCATCTTCTTCATCCTTTTCATCACCTCCACCTAAATCAGAAGAATACTCTTCTCCTCTCTCCTTAATCAACTTGGTTTTACCCGAGGTAATCGATTCAATCTTATTGTTCAAATCCTTCAACTTCTCCTTATTTTCACTCTTAATCGCCAACACCTTCTTTTTCAACTTCTCCGTCCTTCCCTTCTAACGGTCCAATCTATCAGATAAACTCTTGTTTTCTTCTACCAACGATTAAATTTTTGCTTCACTGATCTTCTTGTCCTCAATGCCTTGATTCTCTAAGTTGGTTATTTTCGTGATCAAAGACAACAGTAGATTATGCTGTGTCTTAAATTCAGCTGGCGTGACCTGAGGTGTTGTGGTGGCAGGTTTTGGTGATGTAACAGCAGCTCTCGCATCCTTCATGAAACCGGATGGTTGTCTCTGAGCCTGTTGTTTCGAACCTCCTTGTGATGACTTTTGAGACGAATCAATGTGATGTTTAGTTCTCTTCTCCTTCTTCTTAGGCTGTTCTGAAGTCATCGCTCCCTTCCCTTTCTTCTTTCTCTGAATCAAGCTGACATCATCTTCTGTCGCTTCATCATCACCTTCGATAATCTCATCATCAACATTATCTCCTCCTTGAGCTTCACCAGTAGCTCCTTGATTATCACCCTCACCTTCCTTATCAGAAACTTCGTAGTCAGAGTCTGAATCCTCATTCCTCCATGCATTGCCTGCTGGACATCGATAGTTTTCTTTGATCAGATGACAAATAAGCTTTCTATTAAAATCAGGCTTCAAATCTTCGTTTCTTGTTTCCTCCATCCTTTGAAAAGTAATCGGATTCATCAGCTTAAGGTGAATAATATCCTCTTCAAGCTTTGGTAACTCAGGTGCAGCATCATTAATGATTAATTGAAGAAAACGGGCATAGATCAGGTATCTCTGAGTAGAACTGAAAAGATTTGCTTTGAAGTAGTAGTAAACAAATCCTGAGAAATAATATGGGGCTCTGAGAACAAGTGCCACAAACATGCTTTGCACTTTCTCATTCAACTTGTCAAACCCAGCTTTACGACCACTCAAACAATGCATGATCATGTGAGTAAGATATCTAAACTGTAGAGGCAGTAGAGTCTTCATCAGCTCAGATTTACACGAGATATAGCCAGAATAAGCACATCTCTTGAAACATCCATGTATCCTTTCTCGGTTGAGCGTCATGTGGGAAAATCTCTCATCATCAAAACCTAACATCTTCTATATCACAGACTTAGATACAGTTATCTCATGCCCTTGAACCTTACTAACAATCTTATCTTCAGTATCTAACACATCAAGTACAGCATTATTCCAGAACTCTCTCTGATGGCTATAGTATGTCGTACATGCATTAGAGATAGCTGTATGAATCCTTGAGCATTTTAGAAACTCCACAATCTCCTTAAAATGAGAACCTCTTTCAAGAGTAGTATCATAAAGAGCAACTTGATTGTTGAGCTCGCCTTTCTCTAGAATAGTCTCTTGTTGAACAGGCAGATTAACCAGATTCACTTGAGGATTCTGTCATTGCTCCCCCTGAACTTCTGGGTTAACAGCCGGAACATTGAGTTGTTGTTCTACCATTGGTAATATCAAACTGAAATATTCACAGAGAAGTTGGAGATATAAACCAATTATCGTAAATCATCAAGGCATTAGCTACAAAGTGTCACACGTGCGGCTGAGAGATCAACCGTGCGAGTGATATAGTCACTTGTGTCACTGTTGACACGTTTGAGCAGTAAAATGATTTCAGACAGGGTACACGGCTGATGCAAAATTTATAAGCTAGTGAGTCAACTGTGTGATGACTCGTGTGGTGACTCGTGCTGTTAATCACACGTGTCAGCTCAGTTAAGCGAGTGAGCAACTAAATCAATTCAAACGAGTGGGTTCAAGGTTCACACGGTTGATCATCAACCGCGTACTGACTCGTGCGAGTCATGTCCCACGCGTACGAGTGACGTCACTCGTGCATGTCTGATGAAACCCGTATTAAATGCCTTTTTAAATTCCATAAATTACATGTTTGATCGTTTTAGAGACCGATTTACATCACAATAGCATGTATAGGATCCGTTTAACTCAAAACAATAACAAATAACAATCAAAACGAGCACCAATTACATAAAATTCGAGTTACAAACCCTTAGGGTTTCGAATCATTCAAACAACAAATTAACAGACTTAAACTCGATGAAATCTTACCTATTAGGTGGCGCTGAGGTCAGAATAACGTGATAATGAAACGCTGCGGTGGAAAACGTGATCGGTGAAGGTCGAATTTTGAGAGAGAAATGGGTTGGGTGCATAAGTGTGAGTGTTTGTACTCATCACTCCCTACTTATACTCTCGTGATCAACCGTACGGTTGATCACACGATCCACCATCAACCGCGCGTCTCACCTAATCACTCGTGCGTGTGACCCTGATGTCTTAGGTCATTTTATAACAAGGTCAGCCGTACGGTTAACCTCACGCGTGTGGTTACTCGTACGGTTCACACATCAAACGTGCGAGTGAGCCACTCAGGCAATTTCAAATTTTCACAATTTTCACAAACTTAGGATTTCGACTCGTTTGGCAATCTTAGAGCTAACTAACACTTTCAATTTGAGTCAGAAATCACTAAACCTTCAATAAATGATCATTAACACTTAGGCAGATCAAATATCCTAACCTAAACACAGTTATTACTCTAAACATTCTGTGTTCCAAGAGTAAAGCCTACAGTGTAATATCATCTTAAGTTCACTAACAACTTAAATCTTCATAGTCCTTCAAACAATCACAAGCTCTACAAACTTCTATCTCATGGATTTGGTGGCCAACAATATCTTGATCTCGACAAGGTTCTTTCAGATGTTAATGCACATTCAGAGGATTAATCAGAAAATAAGGAAAAGATAAAATCTTTATAGCTTTTCTGAAATATATAATGTCATGCAACTAAAAATATGCAAAGAAAAGACATTCTACCATGAAATGCAATAACATGCAAAACCAAAATCTTTTTGTTGTTTTACAGGTTTCAATGCAAACTATTTAATAAACAGATAAGCAACCACATAAATCCACATTTTTTTGTGAGCAAAATGATTAACAATTTAAAAATGGATCAGAACTGACATATTGAATCAACTTCTGTTGTTCATTCCTAATTATCCAGTCTATGTCTATTATCATGCAATTACTGATATCAATCCTCATTAAATATGAACATATTCATTCCAGACACTTCGACAATCATGATGGCGTTAATTACTTGAATACTACAAAGCAATGATTTTTGAGATCATGCTAAGTTCATTAATCCTTGATTCTTCCATCACTTATGATTGTGCGTTTTTATTAGGTTGTCAATTCATTACACGTAACATTCCATTATCTCTTTCCGTGTACTTCATTCAAATTAAACAGGATGGTTCTAACGGCATTTTGAATAAACCTATCAGCCTTTGGCTTCTATCAGTGTATTGATAATCTTCAATCTAGTTGAAACGGCAGATTTTAGAATATATTGGATTATCCGAATAGGCGCATTATTTACCACGGGAATTGGTCTACAGTTAAAGCAGACTTGCCTGATGACCAATCATCACACGAAATAAATCTCAAGGCCCTTAACTTCTTTATGTTCAAATTGACATGGAAAATGGAATCGAAAGTTAAACTTTCATTTATATAATATTTAGAGTATATCTAGATAAATATCTTTCCAACTTACAATCTCAACAAGTATAACTCTATATTGCAGACGACAAGAATCTTGATAGTTCAGTGTGAATGTCATGATTAAACAATTCAAGCTGCGCGGGGGCGTCACACTAAGAATGATCTGAGTTCTTTATGAGCACATCATGAGTCAGCATTCTTCATACTTTCAGGACTTTGCCATCTTGATATGCCAATTATTTTTGACTTTGATTTTCTTTTGATATTTCTTTTTCGGCATATCTTTTGATATATTGATTTTGAACGTCATCATGAATGGATTTTCGATTTTTATGCATGAACTCATGTTTCTTTGTTGTGTGCTCAGATCACTCAAAGGTGTTCTCCCTTAAATGCTTGAACGGTCCGCAATAAGGAATTATACTTTTCAACCTTAAGAGAGAAGGGACACTTACTTTCGACATAAACTAATTTTCTCTGATATTTTCGGGGTTTAGTTTCAATTATAAAGTCTTAGACCGGTAACAACGTGGTATGCACCAGCCAAACAGATAATCCTCAAGTTAAAATTCACCCCCAACCTTTTCTAGTGATTATCAATTATGATAGGGGATACCCTCAACTGATTGTTGAGTTCCTCAACAATTATCATTAGATACAGTTTCAGAGATAATTAGGTGACTACCTTCAAACGCTACAGATCGTTCATGACCTCTGAATCTTAGATGATCGTTATTCTTATTATGATTGTCTAATGCCAAGAATTCATAAGTCACATCTATCAATACATCACACAACAGATAAACATAAACGTTCAAATCAGTCCTTACTAATCAAATATATCAATTCTCAGTGCAGTAATTTCTTCATCTCCAACATATTACCCAAAACAAGCTCATTTTCGGATTTTTCACCTTTTTAGGGTTTTCTGATGGAGCATTTTACACTTTTTAGGTATTTTCTATTGAAACATATACTCCCCCTAAAATACAAAAACATAAAATTTTTTTGTCTTTTAGCATTTTAACAAAAGAAACAGAAAAATAACTACAGACTAGCATGTGATCATGAGATAAATCATGCAAAGAAATGCAGACAGAAAGCAAAAATATGCAATACATATAATAAGAAACTAAAATCTATATGTCATGCATCCTACATGCAAAGTCTAAAAGTTTGATTAACCCTCACAAACAACATCCGAAATCACTTTGTCTCGATCAACAATGCCATTCATCTCTAACAGTAGCAAGAACCTAGGTTTATCAAAAGCCTTAGTGAATAAGGGCAGGTCCTTAGTACCTATTCTCTTAACCTCAGTAATCTTTTTCTCATGGCAATCCCTAAGAAAATGATATTTAACACCTATGTGTTTAGTCTTAGAGTGTTGCACAGGATTCTTAGTAATTGCTATAGCAGCAGTGTTATCAATATAAAGAGGAGAGAAAGAGATTCTTAGACTGTAATCGCGAAGTTATTGTTGTATCTAGACAACTTGCGAACAGCAACTTGCAGCGATATATTCTGCTTCACACGTGGAAAGTGCAACTGTAGTCTGTTTCTTGCATTGCCAGGTCACCAGCCTTTCTCCTAGAAACTGACATCCACTTGATGTAGACTTTTTATTAATTTTGCAACCTACATATTCTGAATCACTGTATGCTACAAGACCAAACTTGTCTTCGTTTGAATACCAGATGCCGAGATTTGGAGAATGTAACAGATAACGAAGATTTCTTTTAGCAGCTGTAAGATGGACTGTATTCGGATTAACTGGATAACGAGCACACAGAAATGTTGCGAACATAATATCCGGCCTAGATGCAGTAAGATACATAAGCGATCCGATGATTGCTCGATAGTATGTAGGATCAACAGGCTCCCCTTCACAGTCTAACGAAATACCATGATTCACAGCTAGTGAGGTCAACACAGGACACTCTTGAGTCATACCGAAATGCTCGAGTATATCATTTACATACTTTGCTGATGAAGAAAAATACCATTACTAGTCTGTTCGACTTGTAAACCAAGAAATTAATGTAAGAGACCCAATTTGCTCATTTCGAATTTGTCCTTCATCACCTGTTCGAACTCATCGATGAGTTCCTGCTTAGTGCACCGAAAATAATATCGTCTACATAAATCTGGACCAAAATAATATCATCATCTTTAACCTTTGTGAACAGAATACAATCTACCGTGCCCATTTGATAACCTTTTTCAATCAGATAACTTGACAAACGTCAATACCAAGCTCTTGGGGCTTGATGTAAACCATATAGGGCTCTTAGTAAACAGTAAACTTTGTCAGGATGAAGATGATCTTCAAAACCCGGAGGTTGACTGACATATACTCGTTCGTTTAGCTTGCCATAAAGAAATGCACTCTTAACATCTATTTGAAATACTTTAAACTTCATAAACGAAGCAAAAGTCAGAAAAATGTGAATGGCCTCCAATCTGGCAACAAGAGCAAAAACTTCATCATAATCAAATTCAGGATCTTGCTGATAACCTTTAGCAACTAATCTTGCTTTGTTACGGATAACATTGCCATCTTCGTCAAACTTGCACTTCCAAACCCACTTGAGATCAATTACTTTAGCACCATGCGGCTTAGTAACTAGCTTCCAAATATCTAAACGATGAAATTGCTGAATCTCTTCTTGCATAGCCATGACCCAGTCAACATGCTTCAAGGCTTCCTTTGTTGTCTTTGGCTCAATTCTAGAAATATGACATGTGTACTCGTAGTATGCAACAGCAGCTGTCATATGAGTATCAACTTGACCATCAAACTGAACTGGCCTTCTTGTTCTAACACATGCATTTAGATCTACAATAATATTCTCTCTTGGATGAGCGGCTGTGGTTCTGGGAACTGGTTGTGCAGGAACATGTATCTCATGATGTAGATTCGTAGTATCACCAATATCTTCATGATTATCAGAACTCCCACTTGAAATATCAGATTCGCAGGTATCGTACACTGGATCGATGTCTTGATCTGAATCTTGAACTGGTTCAATGACAGTGGGTAATGGAGTTGGAGTTGATATAGGTGCAGATGCTTCTGCTTCATTCTGTAGATCGAACAGAATTTGTAACTCAACTTCATTCTCCGTCTGATCTGGAGCAAGATTGAATGAATCAATTAGCTCATCTTAGTTATAAATCCAAGGATGACTCTTAGAAGCACTCTTCGTATGATTCCTCTGGACCTCAACTTCAGACCATTCTTAAACACATCTTATCTCATTGTTGAAAACTCGCTTGTTAGGAGAACTATACCCAAGAAACACTCCAGTAACCACTTTTAAATCAAACTTACTTCCTGATTTTCTCTTCAAGATGGTACATGGTGCACCAAATGGTTCTAGATGCTTCAAAGATGGTTTTCTCCCATGCAATAGCTCATAGCAAGTTTTACCTAGTCGTTTAACAGTCAGAACTCGATTCATAGTGTAACACGCATTTGCAACAGCTTCACTCCAAAACTGAACAGGTAACGATGAATCTGCTAGAATTGTTCTAGCGGTCTCAATCAATACCCTAGTCTTTCTTTCAGCAACACCATTCATCTGAGGAGCGTATGCAGAACTGAACTGCATGTTGATATCTTTTTCAATACAGAAACCTGCAAGATACTGATTTTTGAATTATGTACCGTTATCGCAACGAATCTTTCTTACCTTTAAATTGAAACCTGTCTCTAATCGATTGATTAGCACTTTCAAGTTTTCAAACGTATCGGACTTCTCTTTCAAAAACATTACCCAAGAGAATCTTGAATAATCATCAGTTACCACCAGAAAATACTTACTTCCATCAATGCGGTCAAAACGAATTGGACCGAAGAGATCCATATGTAACAATTCAAGTGGAGCAGAGATTGGATTATACTTTACCAACTTATGAGCTTTCTTGCTCTGCTTACCCTTCTTACATGTTCCTGGAATCTGAAAAGATCGAAGATTAACACCTTCTACAAGATTGTTGTGAACTAGATGGTTCATCTTTTGAAAACTTAAATGACCCATGCGTCTGTGCCACGTAATAGAATCTTGTTCAGTCGCTTTAGAAATAAAAGCTTGATGATGTTCAGCAGTTGAAGTAGCAACATTCATATCAAGCATATATAAATCAGCTTGTCTAGGAGCCTTCATCAAAATCATTTCAGGAGGAATCACAAATTCTGGCTTCAAAATGTAGCTGAATTCGTCATCAAATGCTACCTAGAAAGATTTTTCACATATTTGTGAAACCGACAACAAATTATTTGCAAGCTCTTGACAATAGTTCACTTTGTCGAAAAAAACTTTTTAATTCTTCAATAAACCCTGAGCTGAAATGTGACCTCCTTTTATCTCCAGCAAATGCGACATAACCTCCCTTAATTGGGTGTACATCCAAAAGAAGAGATAACTGTCCAGTCTTATGTCTCGAAGCGCTGATATCCACTATCCAGGTGTTGTTTGTAGGTACCTTGGTTCCCTGCATATCACATTAAGAAAATTAATTAATAATGGGAACCCACGCCTGAACGGCAGTAGGTTGTCCATTAACACCTATAGCTTGAACTTCCATCAATTTCCCATTTGAGTCAGGTGGAATCTCATCATTAGAAACCATAAACTTAGACAGTTTAGAAGAAGCAACATTGCTCTTCTGGTTTTTCACATTTTGCTTATTTTCAGTGCCATTCGCTCGTGTTCTGGTACGAGAAAATTATTTTCGACGACTAGATTTTTGCGAAGGAGATCATGCCTTTGATTCAAAAGCTCTACTATGATCACTTGATTTGGCAACTCTTGCCTCAGTATCCTGTTTAGGAACTGATAGTGCTTAAAATGAACATATATTTAGGCACAACATCCTTCCAATATGTAAAGTTTTCATTTGCAATTGTTCTATTTTCATGTAATAATCATTTATATTAAATAATTGCGAAGACAAAAGAAGAAAACGACGATTAGAAGACACAAATGACCAAAAAGCTAAAACGTACAAGTTACAATTCTAGTGGTTCAATTTATTAATGAGAAACGTCTAAAAATTACAAGAGTATAAGTCGTGAAACGCAAAGTACAAGATATCTAAGCGTACAAAAGGACGTTCGAAAATCCAGAACCGAGACATGAACTGAGCATCAACGCGCGAGTCAACGGAGCTAAAAGTACAAGTCAACTATGCACAAGAATATAATATAATATATAAATAATTATATAAATTATATATATTTATTAATTATGTCGACAAGTAAATGGCCAAAAAGTGGTGAGCTGGAATCCGAAGCTCCGCACTCGCGGAGATGTAAGGCACAAAAGTACCGCACTCGCGGAGCAGCCAAAGTCAAAAATCTAATATAAAAGGCACGAAGTCTGCCGAATCCATTGCACCCCATATCAATTCAATCTCTCTATTTCTATTATATATATTATATATTTATAATATATATTTATAATATATATTAGTTTAGTTTTATATTAGTTAGTTTGGGTAATGTAAAAGTTATTTTACGGGTTTTAAAGTCGTAACTCTGTCCGTGTAACGCTACACGATTAATAATCATTGTAAGTTAAATTCTCATTTTTCAATTATGTATCGTACTTAAGTTATTATTATGCTTATTTGATCCGAAGTAATCGTGATGTTGGGCTAAATATTAAGATGGGGTTATTGGGCTTTGGACCATAATTGGGGTTTGAACAAAAGAACGACACTTGTGGAAATTGGAATATGGGCTATTAATGGGCTTTATATTTAATTAACTACATGATATCTTGTTAATTTAATATAAAGGTTATAATTTGACGTATCTATAAATAACCATACACGCTTAATCGGGTACGGTGGGCGGGATATCTATAAATACCAATAATTGTTCATTTGACCGGACACGGGAATGGATAAATAGTCAATGGACTCGTTGAAACAGGGGTGGATTACATTCAAGGGTAATTGGTGTAATTGTTAACAAAGTATTGAAACCTTGGATTACACGTAGTCGATAACCTGGTGTATTCATTAAACAAAGTATTAAGACCTTGTTACAGTTCGAATCCCCAATTAGTTGGAATATTTGACTTCGCGTATAAGGTTAATTTGACGAAGACTCTCGCACTTTATAATTATGACCGATGGACTATTATGGACAAAAGCAGATGGACATATCGAATAATTCAGGACAAAGGACAATTAACCCATGGTAATAAATTAAAATCAACACGTCGAACATCATGATTACGGAAGTTTAAATAAGCATAATTCCTTATTTTATATCTCAGCGCACTTTTAATTATCGTACTTTTAATTATCGCAATTTTATTTACCGTCATTTTATTTATCGCACTTTAAATTATCGCACTTTAAGTATCGTCATTTACTTTACGCTTTAAATTAAGTTATATTTATTTTTAATATTTTGCATTAGGTTTTAATTGTGACTTAAGTTTTAAAATCGACAAACCGATCATTAAACGGTAAAACCCCCCTTTTTATAATAATAATAATTGTAATATATATATTTATATTTTTTACAAATATAGTTATATAAAAATATAGTGTAAAATAAGCCGTGTACCCATGGAACGAACCGGACTTACTAAAAACTATACTACTATATGATTAGGTACACTGCCTATTGTGTTGTAGCAAGGTTTAGGTATATCCCATCTGTAAATAAATAATTAAAACTTGTATAACTCGTATTATATTTTGTCGTATTTCGTAATAAAAATAATAATATTTCGTATACACCGCTGCACACATCAAGTTTTTGGCACCGCTGCCGGGGACGCTAAAACGCTATATTTTTAATTTTTATTAATAATATAATTATATATAAAAAAATTTATATTTCTAAAATTTGTCTATAAAAAGTATTTTTAATTTTTTTTAAAAAATATAAGTTTATTTTTATTATATATATATATTCTATCATATATTTAAGTCGAAAAAAACGCGTTTGAGCCTGTAACCAAATCTGAAACTGCATATCTCCACGATCTCGGAGCACCAGTCACAGAAACCCTCGCAATCGCGGAGGTTGTCTGATAGGTCAACCCCATCATTAAATGCGAAATTAGGGTAAAAATTTATTTATTATTTATTATTTAGGGTTTAATTATTATATAGTATTAATATAATTTGTATTTTTAGTTTTAATTATTATTATTTACATATTTATATTAATCCTTTTATATAAATAATATAAAAATAATATTTTTATAAAATTTGTATTTTTATCATTTTAGTTATAATTTATATTTTTATCGTTTATTTCGTAATATTTGTTGTTCGTAATTAGTTTTAAGTTAGTTTTTTGCCGTAGTTATTTTTATATTTCTAGATTTTTAGGATTTGCAGTAAAATCCCTTAAGTACTTTTCTTTAGATTAAGATATAGGTGCTTTAGAATTTTGCGACGCCATTTTTAATAGATTTTAGTGCCTATTTAAGTAACAGCCGTTTTGGATTTAGAATTCCTTTAAGCTTTAATACCTTTAGACGTAAGTTTTAATATTTAGTTTTTTGACGTTTGTTTTTCGACTTCTTGTTTTTTGACGCGTTTCTTTTTCTTTTTCATTTCTACGCTCTAGTTTTTAGGACAGAGAATTTTTAAAGTTTTCGTTAAATTTTGACTAAAAAATTATTGTAAGCGATTAAATCAATAGACAACCAAAATTTTCTGCTTCGTAGTAATAGTTGGATTTGTTAGTGGTTGAGTTGTGGATTTTTCGACTTAAAGGATCCTGGCTCCCTGCTGCATCTTTTGGCTATTCGAAACGTGGGCAAAAGAAGAAAAGTCTATTAATTTGATAACTTATATAATTTTTAGTTTTATAACTAATAGGATAATTAGTAAATGCACCACATTGTAGCTAAAATTTGGCCATCGCAATAAAATGGAAAATTTTGAAAACAAGGCTATGGAAACTCTTTTTGAAATCCAAAATCAATTAAATCAATACTCTCAAACGAGTGTTGATGAAAATTCGTTCGGTCAACCTTGGATCACGAATGACAAAACAATAACTAGTTGTGAAATCTGTGGAGATTATCACTCAATATGGGAATGTTATTATTACGTTCCTATAGAAAATTATGCACCCATGGAACCTGAATGGAATGATTATGAGGAATACAATTAAAATTGGGATTATTCCCAGGAATATATCCAAACTCAAGAACCAGAGGACGAGGAAAATTATGTGTCTGAAAATTTTTAAGATTATATGAAAATCAAACTCGAAGAATTTGATGCTCAAAATGAACAAATGAGAGAGTTTGCAAATATGCAAGCTGAAACTCCATCAGACTACACACCTGTTGATCTGAGGAGTATTGTGCAACAAAATCTCATATCATCGAATTTTGATGAATTCGAGAGCTCCAAAATCACCAATTATCCCGATGATACTTTTTATTCAGTCTTACCAATTTCACAACATATCGACACATTAGCCTCTACCGACGAAATCATCGATCCATCAATAGATGAAGAAGAAGTAAGGGTGACAAATTGGTACTCTAGGGAAAATGATAACGTTGAAAATTTTACCCCCGAGACCAAAGTGGAGGGACCGATAATGACCGATAAAGAAGAAGATTTTGCTTCAATCTCAAAATTCACCATCCACAACCTTCCAACCCAATATTCTCAATAGACGAGTCATCTACCAAAAATGAACTACGAGCTGTAATAGATAATGACACCTCGGATTTCACCCAATTGGGTAATAGAGGTGAAACCTTTGATTCCGAGAATGAACGGAAGGAAATGTTAGGAATTGTCCACCCTAAAGAAATATGTATGTCGGTGTATATCGATCCATTTGACCAAGAACCAGAAAAGAGACATATCCATTTACTAAAAGCTACACTTAAAAAAGAATTAAGTAGTGACGCTCGGGTGGGTCTAAACTTTAAACCCATTGATATATTATACACCACCCGAGATGTAAATAACTGGCTCACTATTTTAATTCGTGGAACTTATTCTACTGACTTCACATGTCGTCAGCTAAGTGTGGGGAAGTCTAACCCCATTTAACGTTAAATTAGGGGTCCAGGTTAGTGCATAACTCGTTAATAAAAATGCATGATAAATTAGGGTAAAATACGCATTTTCAAAAATTAGCAAACAGTTCAGAAAAACAACCATTTTTGAAGAAAAACATGTGTGATAAAACAACAAAAGGAATGAACGATGAGGCGCGCCATCTATCATTCGACGAGCTTAGCAATTACAAACTGGGTATTTTTAATCACTTTTCTACATTAATCACCCTCATGAATTTATAATTATAGTCTGATTTCATGCAAATGAGGGCATTGCATGATCTTAAGTGTGGGGAAGAGTTATAAATTCTCTCGGGTTTGCACTTGGTTTATTTGCCAAATTTTGTGAAAATTTGAAAATTTTTCAACTAAATGAACTCAAAATCATGTTTATACATATTTATGAACGATGAAAACTAGGGGTTAATACCGAAATTATATTTATCTCGGAAAGGACATAAATTGAGAAACAACCTAAAATTCTTGAATTCATTTAAAATGGAAAAGATGAGAATAAAAAGGCAAAGAAAGAAATAAATAAAAGCCAAGTGTGGGGAGAATATACCAAGTTATTCAATTAAAAACTATCTATCACATGTTTCTGTAAAGTTATTGCAGGTGCTTTTGTTTTGGACTAAATTAACTGTTTTACCCGGTAAATTGTAATAAAGATGAAAGAAGGATGGATCTACACGATGAATCAATTCCATCATTAAAAGGAAGTAAAGTCTTTCAAAAAAGACACGCGCTTCTTGAGTTAGGTCAGGAAGTTGTCGTCCAGACCAGCTGTAGGTTGACAAAAAATCTAGAAAAATCATCTCTAAAATCAGCAGGAAATCCATGGACCTCAGCATCAAACAGGGTCGCCAAGTGGTCAGACTTATCCTAACCATGAGAGGATCTGTCTCGTACAATGGGGTGTACCGTGCAAATTAGCTTATAAGACTAATGAATCGGATCCCCAGAAAGGATAATCTCCTTAAAAGATCAAAAATCAGCATCTAAGACTGATATTACTCAATCCTTGATATTGACTTTAAAGATTGAGAATTACGAACTCATGGAATTCGATGATATCTAAACTCAAACTTGAACGAGAAAATATTTTGATCAAATTAAAATCGATTTATTTTCTAAAAACCTATTTTCAATGCGTTTATTACCATTGAACGTAAAATCCTGAGAATTCATCAGAATTCATTAGGTCACCTGAACTAAATCGGGTGTCAACCATAAGAACGATGGTTGCATAGCATGGTCAAAGACAGGACCTTGTGCCAGACCGAAAAATTATAGGGTGATCTTTACTATTGCTCCTACAAAGGATAGTAATTGCATCCGACACGTTTTTGACCATAATCAAAAGCATGTCATTAGACATTGCCTTAACAGTTTCTTGTTCATCGCTTTCCTTTACAACCGGACGGTAGATTACCGAAAGGTAATATACGGAGCAAGTATACTGGACGTGTTGCTTTCCTAATACAAGGTTAGCAAGTGGGTTACAAAAAACCGCAAGTTTTGAGCTAAAATTTTAAATATGAAACCCACGCAACCCACAAAAATATTTTGCAAACACCGGTGAAGGGTTATTTCAGAAAACTTATCTAGGGTAAAAACTAGAATGAATTTTCAAAAGATCAAATGTTTTCATAAAGATCCAATTTCCTTAAAGGATCTAAATTTTCATAGACATGTGGGACTGTAAACCACATTGTTACTATCATTGTTTATACCGCTGTATCAAAATCACTGATGTATAAAGTGTGAGAATAAAAAAACTGATTCGAGTGAAGTGTGATTTAATTTCAAGTTCTGTATTGCTTGAGGACAAGCAACGCTCAAGTGTGGGGATATTTAATAGTGCTCCAAATGAACATATTTTTAGGCACAATATCCTTCCAATATGTAAAGTTTTCAGTTGCAATTGTTCTATTTTCATGTAATAATCGTTTATATTAAATAAGTGCGAAGACAAAAGAAGAAAACGACGATTAGAAGACGCAAATGACCAAAAAGCTAAAACGTACAAGTTACAATTCAAGTGGTTCAATTTATTGATAAGAAACGTCTAAATATTACAAGAGTATAAGTCGCGAAACGCAAAGTACAAGATATCTAAGCGTACGAAAGGACGTTCAAAAATCCAGAACCGAGACATGAACTGAGCATCAACGCGCGAGTCAACGGAGCTAAAAGTACAAGTTAACTATGCACAAGAATATAATATAATATATAAATAATTATATAAATTATATATATTTATTAATTATGTCGAAAAGCAAATGGCCAAAAAGTGGTGAGCTGGAATCCGAAGCTCCGCACTCGCGGAGCTGTAAGGCACAAAAGTACCGCACTCACGGAGCAGCCAAAGTCAGAAATCTCCTATAAAAGGTACGAAGTCTGCCGAATCCATTGCACCCCGTATCAATTCAATCTCTCTATTTTTTATAATATATATTATATATTTATAATATATATTTATAATATATATTAGTTTAGTTTTATATTAGTTAGTTTGGGTATTGTAAAAGTTATTTTACGGGATTTAAAGTCAAAAATCTGTGCGTGTAACGCTACGCGATTACTAATCATTGTAAGTTAAATTCTCCTTTTTCAATTATGTATCGTACTTAAGTTATTATTATGCTTATTTGAGCCGAAGTAATCGTGATGTTGGGCTAAATATTAAGACGGGGTTATTGGGCTTTGGACCATAATTGGGGTTTGTACAAAAGAACGACACTTGTGGAAATTGGACTATGGGCTATTAATGGGCTTTATATTTAATTACCTACATGATATCTTGTTAATTTAATATAAAGGTTATAATTTGACGTATCTATAAATAACCACACACGCTTAGTCGGGTACGGTGGGCGGGATATCTATAAATACCAATAATTGTTCATTTGACCGAACACGGGAATGGATTAATAGTCAATGGACTCGTTGAAACAGGGGTGGATTACATTCAAGGGTAATTGGTGTAATTGTTAACAAAGTATTGAAACCTTAGATTACACACAGTCGATAACCTGGTGTATTCATTAAACAAAGTATTAAGACCTTGTTATAGTTCGAATCCCCAATTAGTTGGAATATTTGACTTCGGGTATAAGGTTAATTTGACGAAGACTCTTGCACTTTATAATTATGACTGATGGACTATTATGGACAAAACCAGATGGACATATCGAATAATTCAGGACAAAGGACAATTAACCCATGGTAATAAATTAAAATCAACACGTCGAACATCATGATTACGGAAGTTTAAATAAGCATAATTCCTTTATTTTATATCTCATTGCACTTTTAATTATCGTACTTTTAATTATCGCAATTTTATTTACCGTCATTTTATTTATCGCACTTTAAATTATCTCACTTTAAATTATCTCACTTTAAGTATCGTCATTTACTTTACGCTTTAAATTAAGTTATATTTATTTTTAATATTTTGCATTAGGTTTTAATTGTGACTTAAGTTTTAAAATCGACAAACCGGTCATTAAACGGTAAAATCCCACTTTTTATAATAATAATAATTGTAATATATATATTTATATTTTGTACAAATATAGTAATATAAAAATATAGTGTAAAATAAGCCGTCTCCCTGTGGAACGAACCGGACTTACTAAAAACTATACTACTCTACGATTAGGTACACTGCCTATTGTGTTGTAGCAACGTTTAGGTATATTCCATCTGTAAATAAATAATTAAAACTTGTGTAACTTGTAGTATATTTCTTCGTATTTCGTAATAAAAATAATAATATTTCGTATACACCGCTGCACACATCAGGAACCTTAATCTTCACAGGAGAAATTGACCTATTGAAGTTCTTTCTCTTATACTCTCCATAGACAACCTTTGTTGTATGATTTTTAACACGAACTTCATCATTAACTGGTGAACCTGTTTTATGAGCATAAGATGATCTGCGATCATCATATGTGAGATCAATCTTCTGTCTTGGTGATCTATATCTTCTAGGACAATTAGCAGCAACGTGCCCAAAAATAGCACAACTAAAACATTGACAAAACTCCCTATGTCCTCTAAATTCATTCAAGTTATTAGAATTTGAAGATGACGGATCTTGTGTTCTTACAAACACAGGAGAATCATTTGTTTTATTTCTTGGAATAGGTGTAGGTGCAACAGGGGGAACCGGTCTATTAGCAAACCTAGCATTTCTCGAAATTTTAACATGACCTTTCAGTGTTCTAACTTTACTTGTCTTAGAGTTATCTCCTAATCCAGTTTTCCTATCTTCCTCATGATCTAGAGCACCTTCAGCAGTATCATCAGAAGTTGTATTCTTAGTTGAACTACATTTTTTATTCTTTTCAACGTAATCTTCATAACTAGAGGGATACAATCTTCTGGTGGACCATCAACTACGTTTGCATTAACAAATGTGTTCTGAAAAGGAGGAGATGCAGAACTAAATCCTATACCCTTGCCCTTGGTGTCATTAAGTTCCACCATTAATGCATTCCACTGTGACGCACTTGCCCAACATTTCATTTTGATTGAAATTGCCTCTAAATCAGCTTTAACGCATTCATTTTCTTTCTTTAGTTCATTAATAGTGTCAACACGTTTAATTAAAGCTTGATTTATGTGAAAGTTATAACATTTAAGATCATGAAGTTGTTTTTTATAAACTTTGATCTGCTCTTTCAATTCATTTTCAACCTTAGTGGTCACATGGTCAGCATGCCATTTTTCTTTCATCTCCGCATATGCCTTTGTAAATTATCTATTGTTACCTTAGATTCAGCACATTTAACACATTCAATAACAGTAGATGGATCAGAAGATACATGTTGAGCGTTATTTGATGAGGAAGTCTCAGCCATAAATGCAAAGTAATCTATCTTCTTCCCATCATCGAGCTCATCTTCTGATTCTGACGAGTCTGTAAGGAACTCTGATGTATCAGCATCTTTACCCAAATGAATCTGCTCAAGTCTGTCCCAAACATCCTTAGCTCTTGTCAAACTGGAAACCTTTTCAAGATCACTTTCTGATAAGCACATCTTTAGTAAATCTACTACTTGCTTGTTCAATGCTTCAAAATCTGATTGATCTACTCCGGTATGATCAGCTTTAACTTCAACCTCTGATTCTGACTTCTCATCTGAATCATCAACATCTGAACTTACACTCTCAAGATCTGAACCTTCACCCATAAGAACTATCATTTCTAATTCAGCAGCAAACATTTTAGCCCATTTGTCTAGTTCCTTGTCAGCATCAACCAATGTTTCTTCACTTTGATTAACTTCTATACTGTGTTCAAATACTGAGGTATCACCATAGTTATCCTTCCAACTATTGAAGTAGTAGTCCTCTGACAATGTTGGTGAAATACTTCCAGATTCAGGTGTACGAGGAACTGAATCACGGGCCTTCTTGAATTTATCTTTAACCATCTTCTGAATCTTCTCTCTCCGAATGGTTCGTGAAAACTCTTCAGCTCTTTTAGCACGAGCAGTCAGCTTCTCAATTATACTTTGACCAACGACACAGTCTTCTTTTACTTCAGTAATCTTGGCCATGTTAGCTTTAGGTTGTTGATCATCAACATTCAATTTGATAGACCAATCATCATCGTCTTCATGAATAACAATTAAAGCTTTGTTCGGACCTTCAGCTGTTTCAGCTTCATTTACTTTATCAGTAATGTAAATCTCACACTTTGTAGTTTGAATCTGAGAACTGTAGTTCTGATTCTTGAACGGATTACGATTACCCTGCTTCTTCTGTTTTGTGCACTGTCTTGAAAAATGACCTAATTCTCCACAATTGTAACAAGTAACAAAATTCATATCAAATCCCAGTTTATTCTCTTTGGTCAGACTGATCGGTTTTCCAGTTCGCTCTTCGTAATCTCTAGCTCGTCTCACAAGATTTGCCATACCCTACATAATATCCATCTTTTCTGCTTCATCTTTATCAAGTTGATGATAATCTTCTGTTGTTAGATGAATGTTACCCACACGACCATCAAGATAACTATCATAAAAATTAACAAGGCTTGACAGCAAAGCTATATCTACACTAATCTTTTCATTCCCAGCTTTTCTCAAGTTTTCAATCTTAAGTGTAGAAAGAACATCTGATGCAGTCGTTGTAGATAACTCTGTAGTATTGGAAGTAGGCTATGATTGAGTATTGAGAGAACATGGTGAAACTTGTGGTGGATACGAAGGTTGTCGAAAAGGTTCACTGCTAACATTCAAACCATACATATTTTGATTGTTCGTAACAAAAGCTGTTTGAAATGGTGCATGAGCTGACTTAGGCGGTGTGTAACCATTTGGATAATACATTTTCGTATCTTGAACTTGTTTAGACCTCTTAACTTTATTTAACAACTCTAGTTCTTCTTCCTGAAGTCTTGCAATAAACGAGTTCACTGTAGCAGTAGCTAGTTCTCCACTGGTTTTCATAGTTAATATGAAACCATTCCATTCTAAAGGTAATGCTCCAGCTAGAATGTTACTTTGTCTTTTTCAGCAATGGTCACATCATGCTTGTGTAATTCAGCTAGCAAATAACGATATCTTTCAACCAATTCTGTAATAGACTCTCCAACTTGCCAGTGAAAACGATCAAACTCAGCTTTCAATTCTAAACCTTTTCTAGTTCTGTAAGATGTATTTCCTTCATTAAAAGTACAAAGTGCTTCCCATATCTTGAATGAGTTATCATGACACAGAAATTGATGGAAAATCGGACCATCAAGAGCACTTGTCAAATTACAGTACATCTTCTTTTCCAAGTTATACTCTTCACGTTCTTCCGAAGGCATATTATGCAACGTGTACAACTCATTTGTAACTGGTGAACGTGGCCATTGAAATTTAGTTTCAATGTACTTCCAAAGCTTCGTGTCTTAACCATCAGACCAAATCTTAAATCTCGACTTCCAAGTAGAATAGTTATCCATATTCATTAACCTCGGACATTTCGTACCACTTCCGGATTCACTCTCAGCAAGGATTAATCGTTGAGTCATATTCGTAATGCTCTGAACTAACGGTGCGGCCAACGCGTAATCGTTTGAATTGAACATCTTGAAAATTTTTACCAAAGGTAAACCGTGCGGTTCAGGATATCAACTGTACGTGTGATAGAATCAACCGTACGTGTCACAAACTCAAGCGTACATGTCACTACTCAATCGTACGTGTCACAACTCAATCAAAAGAACCAATCACTAAGTCTCAAATGTGCGAGTGATGATCATGTGTGTAATTACTCGTACGTTTCACAGTCAATCGCTTGATCACCCGTGTGATCAGACTGTTGTCACTTAACCTCAAAAGGCTATGCTAAACCGTGCGTGTGAGTTCACGAGTGACAGTCAACCGTCTGGTCAACCATACGTGTGATCAAAATCTTTGACCCACTCGTGTGAGCTGCTGTTCAGCTCAAATCACCCAAAAACCCTAGAAATTGATGTTAAACCTCAATTTCTTCGTCCACAAGATGGATTAGCACTAAACTAACATAAACACACTCTCTAATGACAATTACACACGTAAAAATGATTCCTTTTTTTTTATCTAAATCACTTTTAACTCAAAAACCCAAAATAATAAACTCATTAATCACCAAAAATCACTAGATGATGTTGAAATCACAACGAAAGCTCTGATACCAATGATGAAACATGACTAGGAACTTCAAAATCAACAGGTTTAATTCACACAAAGGTAGAATTAGTGAATCAAGCCAATCTAAGTGAATATGAGGAGCTTTTTGGGATTAAATTAGTCAAACTACAATAAGGATTGTGTGATTAGATTAATGCCTAGAGCTATTATTCACTACTGGAGTGATTTGGGTTGAGAGAGAATCGGATTAGAGAACCAGATCTGAGTGGTGTGTGTGTGAGAGAGGCTTAACCTAAAATGAAGAACATAACACTTATATACCCCTTATGTTGACTCACCCGTACGAGTCATCCATCACACGTACGAGTTGGCTTTATCAGCTGTACGGGTGATCACTCACTCGTGTCTTCTCATTTAGGTTATAATTGTAACTTCACTCGTACGTCTGACTAAGTCTAACATAGTCAAACATCCATATCGCGTTCCTACAGTACCTGTAACCACATACAAACACAGATAGGATAATAACGAGCGATCATGGTATCCGATAAACTGAAGTGCCTGCAATGGACGTGGGTTAGATGTCTAGGGACTTACATAAAATGCATCAACATGCCCTTTGACGCCTGACAACTAGTTGAACGGTAACCCAGCTAGTGACAACTCCAACATACATTCTCCCTGAAGGAATACCCCTGAGACTCATGACCTACCATACCACATCTTAAACATATCCTCGTTGCCTCTGACTACCCTGCGATACAACGTTTCCCAAAGTCATACCGCTTGCTGATCTAACATCACTTTCCACCATCTTTGCCATCACAAAATCCTGAGATAACCATAGTGCGGACCTCATAAACGTCCTGTATTTTGGCAAGATCATATTCACAAAATGATGGATTCTTGATTGTTCATCAGGTACCTATTGTTGCACAAACCTTAACTTATCCATGGATTTCTAAACCACCTCATCAATATACATCTGAGGTGTCATCTGCATTTCTAGGAACTCCATCTTAATTTTTTTCATGTCAAACACATTGCAGTATTACTCACATACCTTCGCGTAAAACTGCTCTCAAGTGATCATTCTAACTTGCGCTGGAGGGACACTGGCTATCACGGAATCCCACCATACTATAGCTCTATCTTTCAACAACCTGATCGTATAAGTCACCTTCAATTCTGGCTCACACTGACATGCCTCCAATGCCTTTTCAACCTCCCTTAACCAGTTGAGAGTCGTGGTTGGGTAAGAACTTCCTGAGTAGGGAGACAGTCCACAATCTTAGAATTGGTTAAAGGTACATCTTTTTGGTGGTTGGAACTGTTGTTAGAATTGCTGTTATGGAAATGATTGTTGGTATATGGGTGGCTGGACTTGGTTCATCATCATTGGATTTGGGTACTGGTAGTTAATCTGTGGTGGCGTGATGTACCGAGGGAATTGATTCTGTAATGGGTATTGGTACTGGTTCAGGAGTATTTGTGGTATGGTGTGCGACTGAACGGTGGTAAAACCTGGTGGTGTATCCTCATTACCCGACTGTCTTGCTAATTTAAGCTCAGCAACCTTATCCCGAGCTTCTTTAAGTTTACTTTCATGCTCATGCACATATTCTGCCTCATAGATCTCTGCTTCATCTTGCTAATTTGGAAGACTGAACGTTTATGCCATCTGTGCTACAAAACACTCGCACAAAAGCTTAGTAGATAACTATTAGTTTACTAAACACTAACATGCACAACATCCTACATTCACTTAGCCCCCATCCCACATACATGTTGGACTTAACTCAGGGTTGAGGAACAAATACGCGCATGTACTTGCTGTTAAACCACACTTTGATACCAAGTTGTAACACCCTGATTTTTGATTTTTTTATACCTAGCGGAAGTAAATACTTAATTACCAAATCAACCTTAGTTAATGTTTACAAAACATAGTTTATAATCCAGCATTCATTACAACTTTAAACAAAGACGGTGTTACGTGAAACAGTATGAGATAAGAAAACATCAGAGTTAAACTCTTAGTCAAACATATCATCAAACCCGTTTGCAACACCCATCCTACAGCAGTACCTAAACCTGCATGGGTGGAAATGTGTGGGATTAGCAGAACTGCGAAGTGAATGGGTACTATCTAACAGACCAAGCATAAGCAACTGAACATGCAAGGGTCACAAGTATGCTAACGTACTGAACTAGTATATAATAACAACGGACAATTAGAGGATCAGCTGCTTGTACGATCACACAACTTAGCTGATCAGGCTACCGTCAACCGATAGTCCGCTTTACTGAATCCACTGCATAACCATTCAGACGCAACACATGCATCCTTCTATGCTATACTGAACAATCAGTAACATCATGACCCCATCAGGCTATCACGATCGACCTCACACAAACCCTACCTTGCCGCCTCAGTGGGTTCCCAAACTTGGCGCCTCAGTTGGTGTCTAACTAACAGTGCGCACATAAGATCACAGATAATCAGTCATGCAATCGTCCTAACTAGCATGGCAACATCTAACTACGCATGGCAATCATACATATATAAACATAATAATAGAGAGTCTGAACAAGTAGCGTGTCAGCTACTTAATACTCTATCTGGTGATAGACCCACTCACCGAATACCAGCAACTAGCTCAGATAATCTATTACTGAGCTGCTTCCTTATCTTTATCACATTAACATAAGGCAAATCAAGTTAGTTTTTGTCCGTTAGCACAAAACAGCACATTACAGTAAATCGGTATCAAAAGTGATAAAAAAGTCTACTCAACACATGCATTTTTAGCATTTAAATTTTGATTATAATAAGTCACGCGGGCAGCATAATGGCAAGACATCAACACTTTATTAAAATATTCTGCCCACAAAGACACTCGGTCGATTGACTCACACAGTTGACCGACTGTGTCCACACACTCGGTCGTGTGTCCTCTCACTCGGTCGACTGACTAAATTAAATCATTAAATCAGAACTCATACATACTCGGTCGAGTGTGTCACTCAACCGGTTGATCCTCGAGACAGTCGGTCGAGTGTGAGGAGACACTTGGCCGACCATGTTCATCTGTAGATGAAGATGAACACAGCTACGGGTTTCACCCAAAATTCACCAATTCTTGCTCTTGAGCTCGTTTCTTACCCCAAAACTGATCAAATCAAGTACACTAAACATCAATAGGCATAAACCTGCAAGATTTTGACACAAACAACTTCAAAATCAACCATTTTTACCCAAATTGCACGTTTAATAAGATTAACACAAAAACCCCATTTTCACAAAGATTAAAGCTTGACACACTATGATTCTTACCTCAAAAGACTCAGTAAACTGTAAAGAACAAGATGATATGAATGATTTGAGCTCTAGAATAAAAATTAGAAATCTTGGGTTTGAAGAAATGAGGTGGTGAAAGTACGGGGTGTTTGCAAATTTCTATTAAGATGGAGAAATGAGAAAAGAAAGGCAGCACTATACACTTATTTGGGGTTAAAACTCCATACCCCACAACACACGGGTATTTACCAGTTATCTGATGACTTTCGTACTTAATTTGACAACCCTAATGGAGTCCAAATTAAATATACAAACCTATTATGTGACCATTGTCACAAACTGGTCATAACCAAATAATAAAATAATACTAAATATTTAATTAAAATAAAGGCATAAATAATCACACAATTATGCCTAAGGAAAAAAGGTCATCTTACATCTAAGCCCGATCTGAGGATGTTACACTTCTGGTGCCTTTTCAGCAGCTTCAAGTTTATCCAAAGCCTTGTCATTTGCTTTAATGATGGCTTTTGCTAATTTAATAGATTTTGCTTCTTGAGCTCTATCAGCAGCTAATTTTTCTTCTTGTTCCTGAAGCCTTATTCTTTCAAGATACTCAGCATCATCCCTTGGTTGTTTTTCCAATTGAGCACTTAATACGTATTCATTCATTGTGATGTTCAAGGAACATGCTCAGGTTACAGTATTGTTCCAAATCCATATCCAGTTGTATAACTTCATAGAATAAAGCCTTCTCTAGATCAGTATGGAATCTCTGGCCACTGTTTTTCAAATACACACTAACATCAATGTTTAATTCCATAGCATCAATGTAGAATTGTTGATCAACAGGATGATACAACATTCTAAATTGGCGAATTCTTTCTTCTTTCCTGGCTGCTTCCTTACTTAGCCATTCATCAACAGTGATTTCTAGCTTGAGAGCTTCCCTTTCATCTGGATTCATTCTCCTAGGATCAGGCATTCTGTGTATAACTTGTACATCTTCCCAAGTGGTATGCTTATCATTTTTCTTTGGGGAAGATGGAGGATATGCATAAGGTAGTTCCGCTGTGCCAGAAGGACCCACTGGTTTAAAGTGATGAAGATCACCCAATGTCCTATCAAAGTTAGCAATAGACTACATGTAGAGGAGATAAGACAAAAGTTGCCACTACCCTAGACAGTAAAATTAGCAGTAGCAGAAACATCATCAGTATTAGCTCTCAGCTCATCCTCCTTTCATGGGTCTTCAACACTTCTTTTACCCAGCAACACATTTCTGGCTGGGTTTTCAATCACAACACACCTTGTTGTATCTTCACTACCAGCTGACTAATTAGTATCAGCTGGTACAACACTTACCACAGTGCTTTCATCATCTGCCTCGAATAAGGGTTCCTTTATTAGGGATTGGTTATCCCTATGAGTAAATTTCACCCTTTGTTTATCAATAGGTTTGGGTGCAACTAATGGTTCTTGTGTTAGCACTGGTTCTTGTGTGGGCAAGAGGGGAGTTAAAGAAGGTTGCTCCCCCTAGTAGCAGACATATTTGTATCTACTGGTTTCTCTTTATCATCAAAAGGATGAATAACATCTGCTGGTTGTGCTGGAGTTGCTGGCTGAGCTGATCTTCTGGTTTTCTTTCCAACGGCTATCCACCGCATGAATAGGTCTGTTTTCTGTTTTCTGGACCTATCAGACTGCATATACTTTTGAAGTCCTTCAAAAGTGATATTTCTTATTCTTTCAACTCGCTCATCATACAATTTAGCCTTCTTTTTGTCATATTTAATCATAAACTTAGCATTTCTTTTTCGTTGAGCCTTTTTGTGTTAATCAATGCTAAGAATCTGGTTGTGAATCTCTAGAAGATCACCAGAGAGGCCTCTGCGATATTCAATTTTCTTCGTCTTCTTTTTAACATAAGCCTCAAACCTGGTATTAAAGGCATCATTGAGTTCATGCTATTTCTTCTGATGTCTCTCTAATTTTCTTTTTAGCTTTCTCTCAATGGTTTGAGAGACAACAAAAGATTCAGCCAGCTCAGTAGAAGCAATATCTTCACTGGGCTTACTACCAGAATCAATATCATCAGCAGATGTGTCAGGCATGCGGGTTTGAGATTCACCAGTACCCCTAGTACCTGCTTCAGTATGAGCGTTGATGGTCTTAGGGTCAGTATATCCTTGACCATTAACATCACCATCATCATCATCACCATCTCTCCTTTACTTCTTGGGAGCCTTTTCATGCTCATGCTTTCCCTCAGATTATTTTCTCTTCTTTGATTTCTTCTACCCCCTTTTTTCATTAGCAAAGGTAGAAGCAGAGCCAGGGGGAACAATTACCTCTAGGTCACTATCAGAATCAGGTAGTGACCAGGCAAAGTTATTACAGTCAGCATCAGCAGGAGATAGTTTAGCACCTAGATCAACACCATGTTTTTGAGACAGAGATTTGAAGTACGAACCTCATTTCTAACCACACCCATGGCAATTTTATCAATATTTACTCTAACATCAGATTGAAGTTCAGCTATTCTGTGCAGAGTCTCAACAAGTCGAAGATAAGCAAAACAGGAACCATATTGGCCATCTGCTGTTCATAGGTTTAACCCTCTCCTCAAGCACGATATTTTTTCATTTAGAACATGAAACCTTGATCTTTCGAGTTTTAGTTCCTCTTGAAGTTTGGTGATATGAGCAGCATATTCATTGTAAGAGAGGATTCATTGATTATGTTCATCTTCTTGTTCTTGGTGTCTCCTGATTGCATCAACTGCTAGGTCATCAAATGCACTAGTCCCAAGAAGTTGTGCTTCAATAGATGAAGTGGTGATACTATTAGCTTACTTAAGTACTTCTCCCACAGAGTCAACAATAGTCTCCTTAATTTTTTTCTGCACAGCTGGTGTGATTTTGACAACAATACGATAGACGACAAGGGTAGATAACCCTTCCATCTCAACAATATCTACTCCACAAGGTGGTGGTAAGGAGTACCATTGTGGGGTGGTGGAGGTGGAAGGTCATTATCAGACTAATCACCATGATCACCATCATTTTTACCTGCACCAGAAGGCTTAGAACCACTAGTATCCTTATTAGCAGAATCAGCACCATCAGCAGTTAGATCCACTCGTGTATCTTTTAAACCAGTAGCATTATGAGGAACTAATTGCTCGTCCTTACTAGTACCTTTATCAACATCACCATCAGAAGAAGAAGATAATGAGAAGGAAGCTGATGATTCAGAAGGTACTGGTGATTCAGGAACATCTTGAATGGTGACCTTACCAGTATTAGGATCAAGTTGAAACTTGAGAGGCCTCCAATGTCCAGGCCATGGAGAAGCAGCAGGAGCCATACCAAAGTAATAATAGTATGGCTGCTCATTTATATTGTCAAGTGTGGCCAACCGCTCATATACTTCATCCCTGGATGGTGCATCCATCTGTTGAAGTAATTCTACCAACTCTTCATCAGGTAACTTGTTGGCTGCAACTAGGGCACTTTGGGTATCTATGGTCCGCTGATCAACCAAAATAGCAATCTTTGGGGCAATGGACACTCCATTATAAACAAATTTGGGAACAACTTCATCTGGATCTGGTACTGTGGGAACAAACTCAGGCTTTTATTCAGTGGTAGCACCCTTAGAAGATTCAGATGTAATAGCAGTATCAGTGCCAGCATCCACATTTGTACCCTAATTAGCAGATTCAAGAACAGTATCAGAAACAATATGTTGATCATCAGTTTCGTTAGACCTAGTATCACCCTTGGACTCGGTATCTGGTGCCTCATCAGAAATAATAATATCACCAATAGTATTTACAGAGATGAAATGCCTGGGAATAGTAGCATCATCATCCAGAGTACCAATATCACTCTTAGGCTCAGTAACTAGTGCATCTTCAGGAAAAATGATATCTTCAGCATCCATAGTACCACCAGCAACATTTGTATCAATGACCCTATCAGGAACTACATCATCAGCAGTAGTTGGGTCATAAGTACTGGGAGCAATCAGAGGAATGACAGTATCATCAACATGAAGGTTTTTCGTATGCCCGAGAGACATATTAAATTGATGTGGCTAATATGTTATGATCCAAGTTGGGTCATACCCAATAACAAGCTTACTGACACTTTAAACGCATTTAATCTTAATGATTGTATCATTAAATGAATACGCGACACTTGGATTTTAGAAAATTGGTTTTCTAAAATATTATTACTTGAGATAAATTATTTGGATAATTTGTATGATAAGGATTTAATTATTTAAAAGATTAAATAGTTATGTTGTGATACATTTTATAAAAGGGTTTATAAAATGTAAGTAACAAATGCATGGTATTTTTGCAACAAGTTTTATAAAATTGAAAGTTACAATTTTAAATAACCCCTCATGGGGGACGGTTTTTGCAAGGACCAAGGAGTCCACCCCATGCTTGATTGTTACTTTTAATATGACACAAGTCCTTATGTGTTTGTGGCTTGACCAAAAAGGGATAAAAACATGCATTCAAACATCAAGTAATAAAAAGAAAACTCTCACTCTTTTCTGCTCAATTCTGGCTGTGACATTTGAGGCACAAGAGGGAGTTCTTGAGTTTATTTGGAAGTTCATTTTCAAGTGTAATTAAATCCTAATCAAAGTACAAGGTGTTGGTGATAAGTTTGGGGTAACAACTTGAGGTTTCATTTTTTTGGAGCTTCATTCATCATCATCTCTTGGGGAACTGCTGGCCGAATTTATTGCAAAGGAAAGGAGTGGGTTTCAAGCTTGGTTAACTAGCTCATTAAGGTTCTAAGGCCTAACCAAATCAAGGGTGTATTGGTGCATTGTTTCATCATCTTAATCATCTTTTTGTTCTTTAAACTCACCCTCAATTAACTTGAGGAGGTATTACTTTCTTCCTTCTTGATATATATATATATATATATATATATATATATATATATATATATATATATATATATATATATGTAAACATTTATCCATGTCTTGATATTAATATGGGATTTAACAAAATAGCTTAACAAATGTACTTGTTCTCTTAATGCTTCTGCTTGCTTTAACTATCTTCATATGGGTTTTATGATTGAGTAAACTACATGAACATGTTGCTAATAACTTGTTAAATTACATTAATGGTATCTAGAGCCGAAGTCTATGGATTATGCTTCTTATATAGTCTTTAAACCCACTATATTTGCATTCTAAGTACATGAATGAAAATGGAATGCAAAAATTGTCGGGTTTGGGTGGGTATGAAGTGTTGGCCGAATTCATGGGAGGTTCTAAAAGGGTTTGGAACTTGCCATTTGGTCATATTTATTGTACGTTGTTGTTCACAATCAAGCCTTGACCTTGTGTTTGGATGGTTGAATGTTTGGTTGATTTAATTCATTCATTTGGTATGTAATATTAATTCATTCATTTAGTTTGTAATATTTATTCATTTGGTTATGTAATTTATTTTATATTTGGTATGTAAAATAGATTAGGTTGTATTTCATTTTCTAGACAAAATGTATTAGGATAATTTTGTAAAAAGATGAAGATGATGAAGACTTCGAAGAACACAAGAAGAAGAATTTCGATGCAAGATTAAGTGGGAGATTTAAAATCTCCTACTTTGTATTATAACCCCTTAACCGGTGGCATTTGCTTTCGACTAAATAAATGTCTACCAAATTGACTTGATTGTGAACATATTTGTTTTGCATGCATGGTTGTTTATTGTGTTTGTATGTTTGCTTGCTACAAGTAAATCACAACTTAACAACAAGCAAAATGACAATTTAATTGGTTAAATTAGACATTATAAACGACATGTAAAAAGACAATTTAATTGGTTAAATTAAAAGTGGCAAAAGGACATTGATAAACGGTTATTAAGAACATGAAAAGGATCACATATATAAAATGGTTTATATCAAGTATTTGGCTTAATTACAAGACATGAAAATGGTTTTTCTTAAGTACCATACACTAAATGCATGTTGGTGTATGGCATAAAAGTTTTCTTAAACTAGAAATAATGAAAACTTAAAATCCCTTATTAACAAGGTAAACAAGTTAAACGCCATCCTTTTGTGTGACACTTAAACATATTAGGGAACTCATAATGGGATGAAGATCACCTAACCGTTATGAGAAAACTAATATGATTAAGGTGAATTTCGCACACTTGTGGGATAAAGGTAACCTAACCACTTGTATGTTAAATTTACACATTTACACAAGTAGGACGACTTGATTTGGAAATCATGAACTTAGGGTTACCCAAGCATGATAAACAAATAGGCGTTGATGGGATAAATATGCCATGCAAAAGGATTGCATGATCTCATAACTTAGAAGTTGCAAAAGGATTGCAATTGTCATATAATGACTACCTAGCTAAATCAAATGACGGGATAAAGGTCACCTAACCGAAATTTGGTTTACCGTTGGATTCTAAAATTTAATTAATATCAATTGGATTTAAAGGGTATTGATTGTTAAATTAAAATTGATACTTAAACAACTTTGTTGAATTTTGTAGATGGCCGCCAATAACAACAACATTCCAAATGCACCAATCAACTTTAACAACCTATCGTTGAGGTCAATCCTTGAAATGGAAAAACTCAACCATACGAATTACATGGATTGGTTTTGCAATCTAAGAATTGTCCTCAAACTTGAGGATAGGGCGTATGTGTTGGAAGACCCCATTCTCGATCAGCCCGACGAGGATGATACGGAAGGCATGGCTTATTGGGATAAGTATTGCACCGATTCGGTGCAAGTCGCTTGGCTTATGCTTGGGACAATGATACCCGAACTCCAAAAGGACTTCGAGCATCATAGTGCATATGACATGATCACACAATTGAAGGAGATGTTCCTTCAACAAGCTTGTGTCAAGCGCTTCCAAACGGTTCGAGCGCTTCATGCATGTCGTATGGATGACTCCCAATCCGTTTCATCTTATGTCCTTAAGATGAAAAGCCTAATTGATCGAGTGAACCGTCTAAATTGCAACGTGTCTAATGAATTAGCCACGGACCTTATCCTTAATTCTTTGTCAAAAAGGTTTGACACATTCGTAATGAATTACAACATGAATGGTTGGGATAACAGCATTGGTGTAGTGACCCGAACTTTTCCATGTTTATATATATATATATTAAATGAAATTGTTATTTACATGATTAAGTGTTTCCAACATGTTAAGCAATCAAACTTGTTAAGACTTGATTAATTGAAATAGGTTTCATATAGACAATTGACCACCCAAGTTGACCGGTGATTCACGAACGTTAAAACTTGTAAAAACTATACGATGACATATATATGGTTATATATATAGTTAACATTATTTTATTATAAGTATGTATCTCATTAGGTATTTTAACAATGAGTTATATACATAAAAATGAGACTATTAATTTAAGAAACTCGAAAACGATATATATAACGATTATCGTTATAACAACGTCTTACTAGGTACGTATGAATCATATTAAGATATTGATACACTTGGTTAATTATTTTAAATGATAATTAAATACATTATTAAGTGTATTAACAATGAAATACATATGTAAAAATAAGACTACTAACTTAATGATTTCGAAACGAGACATATATGTAACGATTATCGTTGTACCGACATTTAACTGTATATATATCATACTAAGATATATTATATATCATAATATCATGATAATATAACAATTTAACATCTCATTTGTTATAATAAACAATGGGTTAACAATATTCAACAAGATCGTTAACCTAAAGGTTTCAAAACAACGTTTACATGTAACGACTAACGATGACTTAACGACTCAGTTAAAATGTATATACATGTAGTGTTTTAATATGTATTCATACACTTTTGAAAGACTTCAAGACACTTATCAAAATACTTCTACTTAACAAAAATGCTTACAATTACATCCTCGTTCAGTTTCATCAACAATTCTACTCGTATGCACCCGTATTCGTACTAGTACAATACACAGCTTTTAGATGTATGTACTATTGGTATATACACTCCAATGATCAGCTCTTAGCAGCCCATGTGAGTCACCTAACACATTTGGGAACCATCATTTGGCAACTAGCATGAAATATCTCATAAAATTACAAAAATATGAGTAATCATTCATGACTTATTTACATGAAAACAAAATTACATATCCTTTATATCTAATCCATACACCAACGACCATAAACACCTACAAACACTTTCATTCTTCAATTTTATTCATCTAATTGATCTCTCTCAAGTTCTATCTTCAAGTTCTAAGTGTTCTTCATAAATTCCAAAAGTTCTAGTTTCATAAAATCAAGAATACTTCCAAGATTGAAAGTTTACTTCCAAGTTTTCTAAATCCATTCCAAGTAATCATCCAAGATCAAGAAACCTTTGTTACTTACAGTAGGTTATCTTTCTAATACAAGGTAATAATCATATTCAAACTTTAATTCAATTTCTATAACTATAACAATCTTATTTCTAGTGGAAATCTTACTTGAAATTGTTTTCGTGTCATGATTCTGCTTCAAGAACTTTCAAGCCATCCAAGGATCCTTTGAAGCTAGATCTATTTTTCTCATTTCCATTAGGTTTATCCAAGGAACTTGAGGTAGTAATGATGTTCATAACATCATTCGATTCATGCATATAAAGCTATCTTATTCGAAGGTTTAAACTTGTAATCACTAGAACATAGTTTAGTTAATTCTAAACTTGTTCGCAAATAAAAGTTAATCCTTCTAACTTGACTTTTAAAATCAACTAAACACATGTTCTATATCTATATGATATACTAACTTAATGATTTAAAACCTGGAAACACGAAAAACACCGTAAAACCGGATTTACGCCGTCGTAGTAACACCGCGGGCTGTTTTGGGTTAGTTAATTAAAAACTATGATAAACTTTGATTTAAAAGTTGTTATTTTGGGAAAATGATTTTTATTATGAACATGAAACTATATCCAAAAATTATGGTTAAACTCAAAGTGGAAGTATGTTTTCTAAAATGGTCATCTAGACGTCGTTCTTTCGACTGAAATGACTACCTTTACAAAAATGACTTGTAACTTATTTTTCCGACTATAAACCTATACTTTTTCTATTTAGATTCATAAAATAGAGTTCAATATGAAACCATAGCAATTTGATTCACTCTAAACGGATTTAAAATGAAGAAGTTATGGGTAAAACAAGATTGGATAATTTTTCTCATTTTAGCTACGTGAAAATTGGTAACAAATCTATTACAACCATAACTTAATCAACTTGTATTGTATATTATATAATCTTGAGATACCATAGACACGTATACAATGTTTTGACCTATCATGTCGACGCATCTATATATATTTCGGAACAACCATAGATACTCTATATGTGAATGTTGGAGTTAGCTATACAGGGTTGAGGTTGATTCCAAAATATATATAGTTTGAGTTGTGATCAATACTGAGATACGTATACACTGGGTCGTGGATTGATTCAAGATAATATTTATCGATTTATTTCTGTACATCTAACTGTGGACAACTAGTTGTAGGTTACTAACGAGGACAGCTGACTTAATAAACTTAAAACATCAGAATATATTAAAAGTGTTGTAAATATATTTTGAACATACTTTGATATATATGTATATATTGTTATAGGTTCGTGAATCAACCAGTAGCCAAGACTTACTTCCCGACGAAGTAAAAATCTGTGAAAGTGAGTTATAGTCCCACTTTTAAAATATAATATTTTTAGGATGAGAATACATGCAGGTTTTATAAATGATTTACAAAATAGACACAAGTACGTGAAACTACATTATATGGTTGAATTATCGAAATCGAATATGCCCCTTTTTATTAAGTCTGGTAATCTAAGAATTAGGGAACAGACACCCTAATTGACGCGAATCCTAAAGATAGATCTGTTAGGCCTAACAAACCCCATCCAAAGTATCGGATGCTTTAGTACTTCGAAATTTATATCATATCCGAAGGGTGTCCCGGAATGATGGGGATATTCTTATATATGCATCTTGTTAATGTCGGTTACCAGGTGTTCACCATATGAATGATTTTTATCTCTATGTATGGGATGTGTATTGAAATATGAAATCTTGTGGTCTATTGTTACGATTTGATATATATAGGTTAAACCTATAACTCACCAACATTTTTGTTGACGTTTAAAGCATGTTTATTCTCAGGTGAATACTAAGAGCTTCCGATGTTGCATACTAAAATAAGGACAAGATTTGGAGTCCATGTTTGTATGATATTGTGTAAAAACTGCATTCAAGAAACTGATTTCGATGTAACATATTTGTATTGTAAACCATTATGTAATAGTCGTGTGTAAACAGGATATTTTAGATTATCATTATTTGATAATCTACGTAAAGCTTTTTAAACCTTTATTTATGAAATAAAGGTTATGGTTTGTTTTAAAAATGAATGCAGTCTTTGAAAAACGTCTCATATAGAGGTCAAAATCTCGCAACGAAATCAATTAATATGGAACGTTTTTAATCAATAAGAATGGGACATTTCAGTTGGTATCCGAGCGTTGATCTTAGAGAACCAGAAAATTTGCATTAGTGTGTCTTATCGAGTTTGTTAGGATGCATTAGTGAGTCTGGACTTCGACCGTGTTTTCTTTAAAAATGATTGCTTAACATTTTTGTTGGAAACTATATATTATTAACATGTATATATTATGTGATATATTAAACTCTTAACATGTTTGATATTGTGTGATAGATGTCTACCTCTAGCACAAATCCCATTGACTCACCTAATAATAACGAAGAGTCGAATATATATTGGACTGATTCACAAGTTCCTGAAGAAGAACCGGAAGAAGAATTAGAACCGGAAGAAGAATCAGAACCGGAAGAGGAGGAACCGGAGGAGGAAATAGAACCGGTGGGGGAAATAATAAAACGGTTAAGTAAACAAAAAATCCTCAACCAACCGACCAAGGTTAATTATGGTCAATGGTGTTTCCGCCAAGGAAGCAAAATATTGGGAGGATTACCAATTCTCCGATGAATCGGATTCCGACGAGAATACTGATGATGTTATAGAAATGACCCCAACTGAATTTAAAAAGGCAAAAGAAAATAATAAGGGAAAGGGCATAAAAATAGAGAAATCTAATTCTAACTCCGATGAACTTTATATGTATCGTCAACCCCCGAAGCCCTTAAGTTGTAACAATGACCCGGGAACCTCTAAACCACCAGGTTTTTCTAAACCGTTGTGGAAAACGACAGCTCGTATTGGGAGAACATCATATATCCCTAGAAACTTGGCAAAACGAACCAAAACCGAAGAAGAAAAAACGAGCGAGTCGGAATAAGATAGTTGTATTCGTGTGGTGTAATATATGTAATATAGTGTGCTTATGCTTTATGATATATGTAAAAATTGCTTGTATTAATAAGTATTTTTTTTTTATGAATCTAACTCTTGACTATTTTACAGTATAAAAACACAAAATGGATAGACAACCCAATATTTTAAGAGACCTACCCAGAGACATGATTGATGAAATCTTGTCTAGAGTCGGTCAGAATTCTTCGGCACAACTATTTACGGTGAAATCAGTTTGTAAGACATTCGAAGAACGTTCCAAGAATGTATTGGTTTATAAGAGACTTTCGTTTGAAAGATGGGGGATATCACATTGGGAAACCCATAAGTTACGATGTGTTTACTTTGACGCATATATTGCGGGGAACCCAAATGCTATTTTACGCAACGGGTTAAGAAATTATTTTGACTCAATGTATCCGAATATAGGACTTCATGATTTAGAAAAAGCGACTAACATGCAACATAAAGAAGCATGCTATGCTTACGGGTTAGTAATGTTCGCTTCTCACCAAAGTGAGAAAAAGAACATCGGGCTACAACTATTAAACAAAATGTTCCCACAAGTGACGGAGTCGGTAATTGGGGTAAGAAATGAGGTTTTTAGGTTATTACGAGACTGTTGGTCATTACGTAACCCTCGTCCCTTTGACGACGTTACAACACTCTGTCTTATCAACGGCCATAACGGTTATGTTCCACAAGACCAAGGATGGGAAGTAGTCCTAGTAAAACCAGAATGCATGACTTGTTTCTGGACGTATGAATTACGTGTCTTTATTGCCTCTGCTGAACGACTTGTGTACTAGCTAGAATTATCTTCACAACTATCTTGTATCAAAGTTATTGTGTGCTATATTTCATGCTTTATGTAAAATAAGCGGTATTGTAAGTTTGTAAAATATTGTATAAAAGTTTAAACGCGAAATATTATTATAATCAGTTTTTCATATAGAATTGTAGTAGTTGAATTGTATATTAGCTACTAAGTATGAACTTAATGGGTAGGTACTACCCGAATTTAAACTTATAAAACGCTAATATGAAGAAAAATCTTTTATAAATGAGTTCATATTATGCTACGAAATACTATTAACTACTCTTAATATTCTGTATGATTAACTTGTTCCATTTGACTATTTTGAAGGAAATGGCACCGACTACTCGACACACCGTGAATATGAATGAAGAGGAATTCCGTACTTTTCTAGCTTCAAACATAGCTGCAGTACAGGCTGCGCTACATACCAACAATAACCTTGGATCTAACACTACAGGAAATCGTGTAGGATGTACCTACAAAGAATTCCCTGCCTGCAAACCTTTGGAATTTGATGGAACCGAAGGACCGATCGAATTGAAACGGTGGACCGAGAAGGTCGAATCGGTGTTTGCCATAAGTAAGTGTACTGAAGAGGACAAAGTGAAGTACGCTACGCATACCTTCACAGGTTCTGCGTTAACATGGTGGAATACCTATCTAGAGCAAGTGGGACAAGATGATGCGTACGCACTACCGTGGTCAGCATTCAAGCACTTGATGAACGAGAAGTACCGTCCCAGAACCGAGGTCAATAAGCTCAAGACAGAACTTAGAGGGTTACGAACCCAAGGATTTGATATTACCACGTACGAAAGACGATTCACAGAATTGTGCCTATTGTGTCCGGGAGCGTTCGAAGATGAGGAAGAGAAGATCGACGCGTTTGTGAAAGGATTACCGGAAAGAATCCAAGAAGATATAAGTTCACACGAGCCCGCCTCCATACAACAGGCATGTAGAATGGCTCACAAACTAGTGAACCAGATTGAGGAAAGAATTAAAGAACAGACGGCTGAAGAGGCCAATGTGAAGCAAGTCAAAAGAAAGTGGGAGGAAAACGGTGATAAGAATCACCAATACAACAACAACAGCAATTACAATAATAATCGCAACAATTATCCCAACAATCGCAACATCAATCGCAACTACAACAAATGGCCCAACAACAACAACAATAACAACAACAACAACAACAACAATCATCCCAACAACAATAACAACCGCTACAACAACAACAATCAGAAGCAGCTATGCCAAAGGTGTGAAAAGTATCACTCGGGGTTCTGCACCAAATTTTGCAACAAGTGTAAAAGAAATGGTCATAGCGCGGCGAAGTGTGAGGTCTACGGACCAGGGGTTAACAGAACGAAAGGAACAAATGGTGTCGGAACGAGTAATGGCGGAGCAAGTAGTGTCGGAGCAAGTTATGCCAATGTAGTTTGTTATAAATGTGGAAAACGGGCCACATTATTAGAAAGTGCCCGAACCAGGAAAACACGAATGGACAAGGCCGCAGAAGAGTTTTCAATATTAATGCGGCAGAGGCACAGGAAGACTCGGAGCTTGTTACGGGTACGTTTCTTATTGACAATAAATTTGCTTATGTTTTATTTGATTCGGGTGTGGATATAAGCTATATGAGTAGAGATTTTTGTGCTAAATTAAGTTGTCCATTGACGCCGTTGGATAGTAAATTTTTACTCGAATTAGCAAACGGTAAATTAATTTCAGCAGATAATATATTCCGGAATCGAGAAATTAAACTGGGTAGCGAAATATTTAAGATTGATTTGATACCAGTTGAGTTAGGGAGTTTTGATGTAATAGTTGGCATGGACTGGCTGAAGAAGGTGAAAGCAGAGATCGTATGTTATAAAAATACAATTCGCATTGTACGAGAAGAAGGAGAACCCTTAATGGTGTACGGAGAAAAGGGCAACATAAAGCTACATCTTATTAGTAATTTGAAGGCACAAAAACTAATAAGAAAAGGTTGCTATGCTATTCTAGCACACGTCAAGAAAGTACAAACTGAAGAAAAGAGCATCAATGATGTTCCCGTCGCAAAAGAATTTCCCGATGTATTTCTGAAATAATTACCGGGACTACCTCCACATCGATCTGTTGAATTTCAAATAGATCTTGTACCAGGAGCTGCACCAATAGCTCGTGCTCCTTATAGACTCGCACCCAGCGATATGAAAGAACTGCAAAGCCAACTGCAAGAACTATTAGAACGTGGTTTCATTTGACCAAGCACATCACCATGGGGAGCTCCTGTTTTGTTTGTCAAGAAGAAGGATGGTACATTTAGGTTGTGTATTGACTACAGAGAGTTGAACAAACTTACCATCAAAAACCGTTATCCACTGCCGAGAATTGACGACTTATTTGATCAACTACAAGGCTCATCGATTTATTCGAAGATCGATTTACGTTCTGGATATCATCAAATGCGAGTAAAGGAGGATGATATTCCAAAAACTGCTTTTAGGACGCGTTATGGTCATTACGAGTTTATGGTTATGCCGTTTGGATTGACTAATGCACCAGCTGTGTTCATGGACCTTATGAACCGAGTGTGTGGGCCATATCTTGACATGTTTGTCATTGTTTTCATTGATGACATACTTATTTACTCAAAGAATGATCAAGAGCACGAAGAATATTTGAGAAAAGTGCTAGAAGTATTGAGGAAAGAAAAACTGTACGCTAAGTTTTCAAAGTGTGCATTTTGGTTGGAAGAAGTTCAATTCCTCGGTCACATAGTGAACAAAGAAGGTATCCAGGTGGACCCAGCAAAGATCGAAATCGTTGAAAAGTGGGAAACCCCAAAAACTCCGAAGCATATACGTCAATTTTTAGGATTGGCTGGTTACTACCGAAGATTCATCCAAGATTTCTCCAAAATAGCAAAACCCTTGACTGCATTAACGCATAAAGGGAAGAAATTTGAATGGAAGGATGAACAAGAGAAGGCGTTTCAATTATTGAAGAAAAAGCTAACTACGGCACCTATATTGTCATTACCTGAAGGGAATGATGATTTTGTGATTTATTGTAACGCATCAAAGCAAGGTCTCGGTTGTGTATTAATGCAACGGACGAAGGTGATTACTTATGCGTCTAGACAATTGAAGATTCACGAGCAAAATTATACGACGCATGATTTGGAATTAGGCGCGGTTGTTTTTGCATTAAAGACTTGGAGGCACTACTTATATGGGGTCAAAAGTATTATATATACCAACCACAAAAGTCTTCAACACATATTTAATCAGAAACAACTGAATATGAGGCAGCGTAGGTGGATTGAATTGTTGAATGATTACGACTTTGAGATTCATTACCACCCGGGGAAGGCAAATGTGGTAGCCGACGCCTTGAGCAGAGAGGACAGAGAACCCATTCGAGTAAAATCTATGAATATAATGATTCACACTAACCTTACTACTCAAATAAAGGAGGCGCAACAAGGAGTTTTAAAAGAGGGAAATTTAAAGGATGAAATACCCAAAGGATCGGAGAAGCATCTTAATATTCAGGAAGACGGAACCCGATAAAGGGCTGAAAGAATTTGGGTACCAAAATTTGGAGATATGAGAGAAATGGTACTTAGAGAATCTCATAAAACCAGATACTCAATACATCCTGGAACGGGGAAGATGTACAAGGATCTTAAGAAACATTTTTGGTGGCCAGGTATGAAAGCCGATATTGCTAAATATGTAGGAGAATGTTTGACGTGTTCTAAGGTCAAAGCTGAACATCAGAAACCATCAGGTCTGCTACAACAACCTAAAATCCTGGAATGGAAATGGGAAAACATTACCATGGATTTCATTACAAAATTGCCAAGGACTGCAAGTGGTTATGATACTATTTGGGTAATAGTTGATCGTCTCACCAAGTCAGCACACTTCCTGCCAATAAGAGAAGATGACAAGATGGAGAAGTTAGCATGACTGTATTTGAAGGAAGTCGTTTCCAGACATGGAATACCAATCTCTATTATCTCTGATAGGGATGGCAGATTTATTTCAAGATTTTGGCAGACATTACAGCAAGCATTGGGAACTCGTCTAGACATGAGTACTGCCTATCATCCATAAACTAATGGGCAGAGTGAAAGGACGATACAAATGCTTGAAGACATGCTACGAGCTTGTGTTATTGATTTCGGAAATAGTTGGGATCGACATCTACCGTTAGCAGAATTTTCCTACAATAACTGCTACCATTCAAGCATTGAGATGGCGCCGTTTGAAGCACTTTATGGTAGAAAGTGCAGGTCTCTGATTTGTTGGAGTGAAGTGGGGGATAGACAGATTACGGGTCCGGAGATAATACAAGAAACTACCGAGAAAATCATCCAAATTCAACAAAGATTGAAAACCGCCCAGAGTCGACAAAAGAGCTACGCGGACAGTAAAAGAAAAGATATAGAGTTTGAAATTGGAGAAATGGTCATGCTTAAGGTTTCACCTTGGAAAGGCGTTGTTCGATTTGGTAAACGGGGGAAACTAAATCCAAGGTACATTGGACCATTCAAGATTATAGATCGTGTCGGACCAGTAGCTTACCAACTGGAGCTACCTCAACAACTCGCGGCTGTACATAACATTTTCCACGTCTCAAATTTGAAGAAATGTTTTGCTAAAGAAGATCTCACTATTCTGTTGGACGAAATCCAAATCAATGAAAAACTTCAATTCATTGAAGAACCCGTCGAAATAATGGATCGTGAGGTTAAGAGACTTAAACAAAACAAGATACCGATTGTTAAGGTTCGATGGAATGCTCGTAGAGGACCCGAGTTCACCTCGGAGCGTGAAGATTAGATGAAGAAGAAATACCCGCATTTATTTCCAGAAGATACGTCAACACCTCCAACTGCTTAAAATTTCGGGACGAAATTTATTTAACGGGTAGGTACAGTAGTGACCCGAACTTTTCCATGTTTATATATATATTAAATGAAATTGTTATTTACATGATTAAGTGTTTCCAACATGTTAAGCAATCAAACTTGTTAAGACTTGATTAATTGAAATAGGTTTCATATAGACAATTGACCACCCAAGTTGACCGGTGATTCACGAACGTTAAAACTTGTAAAAACTATACGATGACATATATATAGTTATATATATAGTTAACATGATTTTATTATAAGTATGTATCTCATTAGGTATTTTAACAATGAGTTATATACATAAAAATGAGACTATTAATTTAAGAAACTCGAAAACGATATATATAACGATTATCGTTATAACAACGTCTTACTAGGTACGTATGAATCATATTAAGATATTGATACACTTGGTTAATTATATTAAATGATAAGTAAATATATTATTAAGTGTATTAACAATGAAATACATATGTAAAAATAAGACTACTAACTTAATGATTTCGAAACGAGACATATATGTAACGATTATCGTTGTACCGACATTTAACTGTATATATATCGTGCTAAGATATATTATATATCATAATATCATGATAATATAACAATTTAACATCTCATTTCTTATAATAAACAATGGGTTAACAGTATTCAACAAGATCGTTAACCTAAAGGCTTCAAAACAACGTTTACATGTAACGACTAACGATGACTTAACGACTCAGTTAAAATGTATATACATGTAGTGTTTTAATATGTATTCATACACTTTTGAAAGACTTCAAGACACTTATCAAAATACTTCTACTTAACAAAAATTCTTACAATTACATCCTCGTTCAGTTTCATCAACAATTCTACTCGTATGCACCCGTATTCGTACTCATATAATACACAACTTTTAGATGCATGTACTATTGGTAATTATACTCCAATGATCAGCTCTTAGCAGCCCATGTGAGTCACCTAACACATGTGAGAACTGAAGGTTTTTAATATGCCCGAGAGGCATATTAAATTAATGTGGCTAATGTGTTGTGATCCAAGTCGGGTCATACCCAATAACAAACTTACCGACACCTTATATGCATTTAATCCTAACGATTGGATCGTTAAATAAATACGCGACACTTGGATTTTAGAAAATCGGTTTTCTAAAATATTATCACTTGAGATAAATTATTTGGATGATTTATATTTGATTATTTATAGGTTTAAATAATTATATTGTGTTATATTTTATAAAAGGTTTATAAAATATATAAGTAGCATAACATTAAATGGGTTTTATACAAGTTTTATAAATAACAAAGTTTATATAAATAACAAAGTTTATTTATAAAATATGGTGAGTGTGGGCTGATTTTGGAGCCCCAAGAAAGACCATCCCATGCTTATTCTTGTTGCTTTCTATAACACAATTCCATATGTGCATGTTCCTTGACTAGAAGTATACATACACATGCAATTTCATCAAGTGAACTAGCAAATAAACTGCACCATTCTGCTGTATTTCAGGCCGTGGGTTTTGAGGTGCAAGAGGGGGTACTTCAAGCTCTTTTAAAGGCTAATTTTAAGTGTCAACAAATCCTAACCAAAGTACTAGGTGTTGGTGTCTTGTTTGGGGTATAATCTCTTGAGGTTTCATCATTTTGAGACTTGTATTCATCATCATTCCAAGTTGCTGCTGACTAAATTTTCACAGCATATACAAGAGGTTTCTAGCTTGGTTTTGTAAGTCTTTAAGTGTGTTAATCCTAACATAACTTAAGGGTGGTGTTGGTGCATCAAAAGCTTGGAGTTCTACACGCTTACTAATCCTCTTCTTCATCTATTTACCTCCTAACTTGGAGTAGGTATAACTCCATAAACTAGCTCTTTTACTTTTGTAAGCATATTATCTTGACTTGATCTATTTTGGGATTCATGTTTAAATGGTTAAACTTTGTAAAGATTGTTTTAATATGCTTCCGCTTTCTATGTTTATAAAAATGATTTTAGACATATACATATATGGATATGGAAACTTGGTAATCTTTTGAATCCCAACAATGGTATCAAGAGCCAAAGTCATAGAAATATGCTTCTTGTATTTGGCTTGTAAACCCATTTTCTTTACAATCTAGTAACATGCATGAAACTAGAAAGTAAAATTTTGGGTTTTGGGTGGGGGTCCTTTTTGGCCGAATTTTTGGGGTTCCAAATGGGTTTTGGAGCTTCAAGTTTGGCCAAGATTTGTTGTTGTTTTGGTTCACAATCATGCCTTGACCTTGTGGTTGGATTTGTGTGTGATTTGGTTGTATTTTGATGATTGTAAATTCATTCATTTGGTTTGTAATAATCTTGTAATTTTGGTGATGTAATTTATTTTATTTGGTATGTAAAATAGATTAGGTTGTAATTACCTTTTCTAGAAAAATGTATTAGGTTATATATTTTGTAAAAAGAAAAGTGAAGATTCAAGAAGATTATAAGATGGAGCATAAGGATGCAAGAGTTAGTGGGAGATTTGTTAATCTCCTACTTTGTGGTCTTAACCCTTTAGGTAACACTTGTTTTGGCTAAACAAGTGTTTACCACTTTGGCATGATTGTGGACTTTTATTTTGCATGCTTGTATGGTTTTGTGTATGTGTTTGGTTGTTACAAGATCTCATGAAACAACTTGCAAAAATGACATTATAATTGGTTATAATTAAAACAACAAAAGACACTAATAAATGGTTATTAGGTACTAGATGCAAAATGTATATAAAATGGTTTATATCAAGTAAAATTTGGTTATTTTACTAATGATATGAAATGGGTTTTTCATTATATACCATACATCAAATGCATGTTGGTGTATGGAAAAATGTTTTCTTAAACTAGAATTTAAGAAAGACTTAAAATCCCTTTAAAACTAAAACAAGGAAAACAAGTTAAACGCCATCCTATTGTGGGACACTTGAACATAGTAGTGAACTCATAATGGGATAAAGGTCACCTAACCGTTATGAGCAAACTAATATGGTTAAGGTAAAATTCACATGCTTGTGGGATAAAGGTCACCTAACCACTTGCATGTTAATTTTACATGTTTACACAAGTAGGACGACTTGATTTGGGAATCATGAACTTAGGGTCACCGAAGCATGAGGAACAAATAGGCGTTGATGGGATAAATATGCCATGCAAAAGGATTGCATGATCCCATAATTTAGAAGTTGCAAAAGGATTGCAATTGTCATATAAATGACTACCTAGCTAAATCAAATAACGTGATAAAGGTGACCTAACCGAAATTTGATTTACCGTTGGATTCTAATATTTAATAAGACAATTATAATATAAAAGGGTATTGTTTATTAAATTTGAAATCAATACTTAAATGAACTTTGTTAATTTTGTAGATGGCCGCTAATAACAACAACAACATGCAAAACGCACCACTTAACCTAAACAACCTATCGTTAAGGTCTCTCCTTGAGAAATACAAACTCAACCATACGAACTTTATGGATTGGTTCCGTAATCTTAGGATTGTCCTCAAACTCGAGGATAAAGCGTATGTGTTCTAGGACCCCATTCCCGATCAACCCGACATGGATGATACGGAGGGCATGGCTTACTATGACAAATATTGTGCCGATTCGGTGCAAGTTGGTTGCCTAATGCTTGGGACTATGATACCCGAACTCCAAAAGGATTTCGAACATCATAGTGCATATGACATGATAACGCAATTGAAGGAGATGTTCCTTCAATAAGCACGTGTCGAGCGCTTCGAAACGGTTCGAGCGCTACATGCATGTCGTATGGATGACACCCAATCCGTCTCCTCCTATGTCCTCAAAATGAAAAGCCTCATTGATCGCGCAAACCGTCTTAACCTCAACATTTCCAATGAGCTAGCCACCGATCTTATCCTAAAGTCCTTGTCAAAGAGGTTTGACCAATTTGTAATTAATTACAATATGAATGGGATGGATAAGACCATCGGTGAGCTTCATTGCATGTTAAGGACGGCCGAAACAAGCATGGGTAAAAGGGCTTCACCCGTGCTAATGATCAATGATGGCGGGTCAAAAGGTAACAACACCTCTAAGCCTAAGGTGGCTAAGAGAAAAGGACCCGCCTATCAAGGCAAGGGAAACGGGAAGATGGTTACCCCAACCAAGAACAAGAACAAAAAGCAAACGGTTATGGAAAAGGCAAACCCCAAGGAAGACCCATGTTTCGGTTGCGGTGAGATGGGTCATTGGAAACGAAACTGTCCGGTCTACCTTAAGGAGTTGAAGGAAAGGAGGGATGCGGGGCAATCCTCAGGTAATATATATATGGTATATATAGAGCTTAGTATTACTTCTTCTAATTCATGGGTATTAGACACTGGATGTGGAACTCACATTTGCAATTCTTTGCAGGGGTTCAAAAGAAGTAACAAGCAAACGGGAACATCAAGTCTCTTCATGGGGAATGGAGCTAAAGTGCAAGTGAAAGCTCAAGGAGACTTTGTGTTAAAACTTCCAAGTGGCATGGAACTTATTTTGAATGATGTTTTGTATGCACCCGACTTGTGTCGAAACATTATTTCTGTTTCCCGTTTGAAACAATATGGTTTTAATGTTAATTTTATTAATGATGATATCCATGTTTGTTTAGATAATGTATTCTATTTCAAGGCTTCGCCTTCAAATGGAATTTATGAATTGGTTCATGATGACACATCATCTAGTAGCTCAATGTACCATACAAGCACCAAGAAACTCAAAAGGGATTTGAGTGATTCCTACTTATGGCATTGTCGCCTTGGTCACATAAACAAGAACCGAATGCATACACTTCAAAAGAATGGACTTTTAAAATCAAATGAGATGGACTCGTTTGATGTATGTGAATCTTGTTTACAAGGCAAAATGACTAAAGCACCTTTCAAAGGGACCTATGAAAGGGCTAAAGACTTATTGGGATTAATACATTCGGATGTGTGTGGACCCTTTAAGCCCATGACTAGGAATGGTGAAAGATACTTTGTTACATTCATTGATGACTTCAGTCGTTTCGGATATGTCTACTTGTTAAGGCATAAGGATGAAACTTTTGAAGCATTCAAAGAATATCAAAACGAAGTACAAGATCAACTCAACAAGACAATCAAGGTACTGCGTACCGATAGAGGAGGTGAATACCTAAGCGATGCTTTCCAAGATCATCTTAGGAGTTGTGGGATTATCTCACAACTTACTCCACCAGGAACACCCCAACTTAATGGAGTTTCCGAAAGGAGGAACCGAACCCTAATGGATATGGTTCGATCTATGATGGCAAGAAGCTCGTTACCTCTGTCATTTTGAGGTTATTGTCTATGCTCCGCGGCTCATATTTTAAATATGGCCCCAACCAAGAAAGTGGAACGAACTCCTCACGAGATGTGGTTTGGAAAACCTCCTTCTCTTTCATACTTGAAAGTATGGGGATGTGAAGCTTATCCAAAGCGCTATAATGCTAATAAGTTGCATTCTCGATCCACGAAGTATATCTTCATAGGATATCCCAAGGATGATATGGGATACTATTTCTATGATCCGACCGAGCAAAATGTATTTGTTGCTCGAAAGGCGGAATTCCTTGAAACTAAGTTCCTAATGGAAGGTAATAGTGAAAGGAAGATAGATCTTGAAGAGGTTCAAGATCAAGTAGATGATACACAATTGGTTGACACTAGCACTCAACATGAAAATGTTGAGAGTGATCAAATGGATGATCAAAATACACAAGACGTTTGCAGATCTGGTAGGATTAGTAATCCTCCTGAGAGATATGGGTTTCTCATGGATGGTTGCTATGTGGTTGATTTGGATGAACCAAAAAACTACCAAGATGCTTTATCAAGGATTGATAAGGATAAATGGCAGGAAGCCATGAACGCTGAGATGCAATCCATGTATGACAACCAAGTTTGGGAACTTGTTGAACAACCTACTGGCTCAAGGCTAGTTGATTGTAAATGGCTTTTCAAGATGAAAACCGACATACATGGAAACTTGGATACATATAAAGCTAGACTTGTAGCAAAAGGTTTCACTCAAACTCAAGGGGTTGACTATGATGAAACTTTTTCGCCTGTGGCAATGCTGAAGTCTATTAGGATATTACTTGCCATTGCTGCTCATTATGATTATGAAATATGGCAAATGGATGTCAAGACCGCTTTCCTAAACGGACATCTTGAGGAAGATGTCTACATGGTTCAGCCTGAAGGTTTTGTTGATCCGAAATATCCTAAGAAGGTATGCAAGTTAAAGAAGTCAATCTATGGATTGAAACAAGCATCTAGAATGTGGAATCGTCGTCTTAATGAGGAGGCCAAGATATTTGGCTTCATTAAAAATGGTGATGAAGCTTGTGTATACAAGAAGGCTAGTGGGAGCACCATTATGTTCCTTGTATTATATGTGGATGATATATTATTATTTGGAAATGATGTTCCGGCAATGCAAGGAGTTAAAACTTGGTTAAGTAAATGCTTCTCCATTAAGGATCTTGGAGAAGCACAATACGTTTTGGGGATTGGGATCTACAGGGATAGATCCAAGAAGCTGATAGGTTTGAATCAAAGTGCATACATTGAAAAGATCTTGAAAAGGTTCAAGATGGAGAACTCTAAGAAAGGTTTGGTACCTATTCATAAGGGAACACTTCTCAGTTCATCTCAGTGCCCCACCACGAAAGATGAACATTAGAGAATGAAGAAAGTCCCATATGCGTCTGCCATTGGGTCAATCATGTATGCAATGATATGCACTAGACCGGATGTGTCATGCGCTCTTAGCCTGACAAGTAGATACCAGAATAACCCAGGAAACAGTCATTGGATTGCTGTTAAAAGTATATTGAAATACCTTAGGAGGACTAAGGATATGTTTCTAATATATGGGTCTGGTGAGGAGGAACTGGCTGTAAAAGGTTACGTGGATGCGAGTTTCCAAACTGATCGAGATGATTCTCGATCACAATCCGGTTATGTCTTCACATTAAATGGTGGTGCGGTCTCTTGGAAGAGTTCAAAACAGGATGTTGTTGCATTATCCACTACAGAGTCGGAGTACATTGCCGCCTCATTGGCAGCTCAGGAAGCTGCATGGATGAAGAAATTCATAGACGACTTAGTAGTGGTCCCATCCATTCAGGACCCTCTTGAGATCTTTTGTGAGAACGAGGGTGCGATTGCTCAAATCAAAGAACCTCGTGCTCACCAAAAGACCCGTCACATTGAGCGGAGATTCAACTACATAAGGTATGAAGTTGAAAAGGGAAAGATATGTATTCGAAAAGTTCACACAGATCTTAACATAGCGGATCCTCTCACGAAGCTCTTACATGGAGCAAAACATACAGGACATGTTTGTGCATTAGGGCTTCGATATTCTAGTGATTGGTCATGATCTGTTTTAAGTATTGTAACGGAACGAAATTATTCAAACTCATAATATAATTATGGTATTAATTTATTTAGAGTCATGTTCCTATTTTGCATATTTTATCCATGAATAAGTAATTATTCTAAATTCCGTAGTCGATCACATTCGTGGGAACAAGTGTGAGGTTTAGACTATTATGAACTTGGATTGGTATACATTCACGGACTGAATGTGGAGCAAGGTTGCTACCAAGGTTCATAGATATTTGTGGGATGCAAATATTGGAAGACCCGCCCTCAAGATTTGCTAAATGGAGCCTTTGTGGTTGATCACATGTAATCTTGAGTAAAGGCGAATATCATTGTATCCTCTGACCTGAGATACATATTGGGTCCGGATAGTTACCAAGTATTGTGCCTTGATTCTTTCCTTCGCTATTCTGAAATATGGTAGTTCATAAGGAAGAGCTCAGGTATAATGCAAGGTATATATTTAGGACGTATGTAGTCAAGAAGGAATTTGTCCCTCTTATTCGTTGAGAGTCAGATGTCTAAGGCCTGATAAAGTTAAATCTAGAAGAGAGTGATCACTCTGTGTCTCTTGGATTAACATGACATCTAGGACGAAAGGATATAATGAAAAGATTCACCTATTCATATTCGAGATGGGAACTCGAAAGGAATGATGTTATTGAATGGCACAAAGTCATAACATATTGGGGGTGATGGACGGTCGTTAGGTGGTATCCATCACTTGCATTAATTTCTTATGTTTCTCGTGCAAGTGGGAGATTGAAGGTATTTCGTATGCCCGAGAGACATATTAAATTAATGTGGCTAATGTGTTGTGATCCAAGTCGGGTCATACCCAATAACAAACTTACCGACACCTTATATGCATTTAATCCTAACGATTGGATCGTTAAATAAATACGCGACACTTGGATTTTAGAAAATCAGTTTTCTAAAATATTATCACTTGAGATAAATTATTTGGATGATTTATATTTGATTATTTATAGGTTTAAATAATTATATTGTGTTATATTTTATAAAAGGTTTATAAAATATATAAGTAGCATAACATTAAATGGGTTTTATACAAGTTTTATAAATAACAAAGTTTATATAAATAACAAAGTTTATTTATAAAATATGGTGAGTGTGGGCTGATTTTGGAGCCCCAAGAAAGACCATCCCATGCTTATTCTTGTTGCTTTCTATAACACAATTCCATATGTGCATGTTCCTTGACTAGAAGTATACATACACATGCAATTTCATCAAGTGAACTAGCAAATAAACTGCACCATTCTGCTGTATTTCAGGTCGTGGGTTTTGAGGTGCAAGAGGGGGTACTTCAAGCTCTTTTAAAGGCTAATTTTAAGTGTCAACAAATCCTAACCAAAGTACTAGGTGTTGGTGTCTTGTTTGGGGTATAATCTCTTGAGGTTTCATCATTTTGAGACTTGTATTCATCATCATTCCAAGTTGCTGCTGACTGAATTTTCACAGCATATACAAGAGGTTTCTAGATTGGTTTTGTAAGTCTTTAAGTGTGTTCATCCTAACATAACTTAAGGGTGGTGTTGGTGCATCAAAAGCTTGGAGTTCTACACGCTTACTAATCCTCTTCTTCATCTATTTACCTCCTAACTTGGAGTAGGTATAACTCCATAAACTAGCTCTTTTACTTTTGTAAGCATATTATCTTGACTTGATCTATTTTGGGATTCATGTTTAAATGGTTAAACTTTGTAAAGATTGTTTTAATATGCTTTCGCTTTCTATGTTTATAAAAATGATTTTAGACATATACATATATGGATATGGAAACTTGGTAATCTTTTGAATCCCAACAAGAACCATCATTTGGCAACTAGCATGAAATATCTCATAAAATTACAAAAATATGAGTAATCATTCATGACTTATTTACATGAAAACAAAATTACATATCCTTTATATCTAATCCATACACCAACGACCAAAAACACCTACAAACACTTTCATTCTTCAATTTTATTCATCTAATTGATCTCTCTCAAGTTCTATCTTCAAGTTCTAAGTGTTCTTCATAAATTCCAAAAGTTCTAGTTTCATAAAATCAAGAATACTTCCAAGATTGCAAGTTTACTTCCAAGTTTTCTAAATCCATTCCAAGTAATCATCCAAGATCAAGAAACCTTTTTTACATACAGTAGGTTATCTTTCTAATACAAGGTAATAATCATATTCAAACTTTAATTCAATTTCTATAACTATAACAATCTTATTTCGAGTGGAAATCTTACTTGAAATTGTTTTCGTGTCTTGATTCTGCTTCAATAACTTTCAAGCCATCCAAGGATCCTTTGAAGCTAGATCTATTTTTCTCATTTCCGGTAGGTTTATCCAAGGAACTTGAGGTAGTAATGATGTTCATAACATCATTCGATTCATACATATAAAGCTATCTTATTCGAAGGTTTAAACTTGTAATCACTAGAACATAGTTTAGTTAATTCTAAACTTGTTCGCAAATAAAAGTTAATCCTTCTAACTTGACTTTTAAAATCAACTAAACACATGTTCTATATCTATATGATATGCTAACTTAATGATTTAAAACCTGGAAACACGAAAAACACCGTAAAACCGGATTTACGCCGTCGTAGTAACACCGCGGGCTGTTTTGGGTTAGTTAATTAAAAACTATGATAAACTTTGATTTAAAAGTTGTTATTCTGAGAAAATGATTTTTATTATGAACATGAAACTATATCCAAAAATTATGGTTAAACTCAAAGTGAAAGTATGTTTTCTAAAATGGTCATCTAGACGTCGTTCTTTCGACTGAAATGACTACCTTTACAAAAACGACTTGTAACTTATTTTTCCGACTATAAACCTATACTTTTTCTGTTTAGATTCATAAAATAGAGTTCAATATGAAACCATAGCAATTTTATTCACTCAAAACGGATTTAAAATGAAGAAGTTATGGGTAAAACAAGATTGGATAATTTTTCTCATTTTAGCTACGTGAAAATTGGTAACAAATCTATTCCAACCATAACTTAATCAACTTGTATTGTATATTATGTAATCTTTAGATACCATAGACACGTATACAATGTTTCGACCTATCTTGTCGACACATCTATATATATTTCAGAACAACCATAGACACTCTATATGTGAATGTTGGAGTTAGCTATACAGGGTTGAGGTTGATTCCAAAATATATATAGTTTGAGTTGTGATCAATACTGAGATACATATACACTGGGTCGTGGATTGATTCAAGATAATATTTATAGATTTATTTCTGTACATCTAACTGTGGACAACTAGTTGTAGGTTACTAACGAGGACAGCTGACTTAATAAACTTAAAACATCAGAATATATTAAAAGTGTTGTAAATATATTTTGAACATACTTTGATATATATGTATATATTGTTATAGGTTCGTGAATCAACCAGTGGCCAAGTCTTACTTCCCGACGAAGTAAAAATCTGTGAAAGTGAGTTATAGTCCCACTTTTAAAATCTAATATTTTTGGGATGAGAATACATGCAGGTTTTATAAATGATTTACAAAATAGACACAAGTACGTGAAACTACATTCTATGGTTGAATTATCGAAATCGAATATGCCCCTTTTTATTAAGTCTGGTAATCTAAGAATTAGGGAACAGACACCCTAATTGACGCGAATCCTAAAGATAGATCTATTGGGCCTAACAAACCCCATCCAAAGTACCGGATGCTTTAGTACTTTGAAATTTATATCATATCCGAAGGGTGTCCCGGAATGATGGGGATATTCTTATATATGCATCTTGTTAATGTCGGTTACTAGGTGTTCACCATATGAATGATTTTTATCTCTATGTATGGGATGTGTATTGAAATATGAAATCTTGTGGTCTATTGTTACGATTTGATAAATATAGGTTAAACCTATAACTCACCAACATTTTTGTTGACGTTTAAAGCATGTTTATTCTCAGGTGAATACTAAGAGCTTCCGCTGTTGCATACTAAAATAAGGACAAGATTTGGAGTCCATGTTTGTATGATATTGTGTAAAAACTGCATTCAAGAAACTGATTTCGATGTAACATATTTGTATTGTAAACCATTATGTAATGGTCGTGTGTAAACAGGATATTTTAGATTATCATTATTTGATAATCTACGTAAAGCTTTTTAAACCTTTATTTATGATATAAAGGTTATGGTTTGTTTTAAAAATGAATGCAGTCTTTGAAAAACGTCTCATATAGAGGTCAAAACCTCGCAACGAAATCAATTAATATGGAACGTTTTTAATCAATAAGAACGGGACATTTCAATTGGCGAATTAGATGCCATGCTTATGACGGCCGAAGCAAGCATGGGTAAAAGGGCTTCACCCGTGCTTATGATCAATGAAGGTGGGTCTAAAAACAATAACACTTCTAAGCTAAAGGTGGATAAGAGGAAAGGACCTGCCTACCAAGGCAAGGGCAAGGAAAAGGGGAAGATGGTTACCCGAACCAACAAGAACAAAAGGAAAAAGGTTGTCGGTAAAGCTAACCCCAAGGAAGATCCGTGCTTTGGTTGCGGTGAAATGGGTCACTGGAAACGCAAATGCCCGATCTACTTAAAGGAGTTGAAAGAAAAGAGGGATGCAGGGCAAACCTCAGGTAATGTATATATGGTATACATTGAGCTTAGTATTACTTCTTCTAATACTTGAGTATTAGACACGGGATGTGGAACTCATATTTGCAATTCTTTGCAGGGGTTCAAAAGAAGTAAACAAGGAGCGGGAACAACAAGTCTCTTCATGGGAAATGGTGCAAAGGTACACGTAGAAGCTGAAGGAGACTTTGTTTTAAAGCTACAAAATGAGTTGGAGCTTGTTTTGAAAAATGTTTTGTATGCTCCTGATTTGACTCGAAACATTATTTCTATTTCCTGTTTAAGACAATGTGGTTATGATTTTAATTTTATTGATGATGATATCCATGTTTCTTTAGATAATGTGTTCTATTATAAGCAAGAAGAAGCTGTTGGAGCAATTACCGCTCTTTCCGGTGAGTTCATATCCGCTCTTGTGCTAGGATCTTTCTTCCCTTAGCGCGAAAGCACTAAGTAAGCAAACTACGTTAATGAAATATGAAAGCGGCTGAAACCTTCTTTAAAGAAGTCCTCTAACTAGATCAGCTAAGTAGGTATCTTTGCTCAATTGATTCTATAACTCACCATAGCAAGGTAAGCTGCTCTGTCTGAGTCGTTACTAACAACCGAGAAGCCAGTCTCTCAGCTGATAGCTCATCGGATCATGCAGCTCCAGAAGGAGCCTGGTAAGACAGTTGAAAGCCCAAACTTGGATGGGAGATCTTGTGAGAAATTCGGGTGCCCACAGCTACTTTAAATGTGAAAGGAGTGAAGTTAGCCTATCAGTAAGCACTCTTTCTACTCTTTAGGAATCCACTGGAAATAGAAGGCTTCGCCTTTGAATGGTATTTATGAATTGGTTCATGATGACACATCATACAATAGCTCAATATACCATGCAAACAACAAGAAACTCAAAAGGGATTTGAGTGATTCCTACTTATGGCATTGTCTCCTTGGTCACATAAACAAGAACCGAATGCATACACTTCAAAAGAATGGCCTTTTGAAATCAAGTGAGCTAGACTCATTTGATGTATGTGAATCTTGTTTAAATGGAAAAATGACTAAAGCACCTTTCAAAGGGACCTATGAAAGGGCTAAAGACTTATTGGGATTAATACATTCGAATGTATGTGGACCCTTTAAGCCCATTACTAGGAATGGTGAAAGATACTTCGTAACTTTCATTGATGACTTTAGTCATTTCGGATATGTCTACTTGTTAAGACACAAGGACGAAACTTTTGAAGCATTCAAGGATTATCAAAACGAAGTATAAAATTAACTCAATAAGACAATCAAGGTACTTCGTACCGATAGAGGAGGTGAATACCTAAGCGATACTTTCCAAGATCATCTTAAAAGTTGTGGAATTATCTCTCAACTCACTCCTCCTGGAACACCTCAACTTAATGGAGTTTTCGAAAGGAGGAACCGAACACTAATGGATATGGTTCGATCTATGATGGCAAGAAGCTCGTTACCTCTATCATTTTGGGGTTATTGTCTATGCTCCACGGCTCGTATTTTAAATATGGCCCCAACCAAGAAAGTGGAATGAACTCCTTATGAGATGTGGTTTGGAAAACCTCCTTCTCTATCATATTTGAAAGTATGGGGATGTGAAGCATATCCTAAGCGCTCCGTCGCTTATAAGCTGAATGCTCGATCCACGAAGTGTGTCTTCATAGAATATTCCAAGGATGATATGGGATACTATTTCTATGATCCAACTGAGCAAAATGTATTTGTTGCTCGAAAGGCGGAATTCCTTGAAACTAAGTTCCTAACGGAAGGTAATAGTGAAAGGAAGATAGATCTTGAAGAGGTTCAAGATCAAGTAAATGATACATAATTGGTTGACACTAGCACTCAACATGAAAATGTTGAGAATGATTAAATGGATGATCAAAGTATATAAGACGTTCACAGATCTGGTAGGATTAGTAATCCTCCTGAGAGATATGGGTTTCTCATGGATGGTTGCTATGTGGTTGATTTGGATGAACCAACAAACTACCAAGATGCTTTATCAAGGATTGATAAAGATAAATGGCAGGAAGCCATGAACTCTGAGATGCAATCCATGTATGACAACCAAGTTTGGGAACTTGTTGTACAACCTGCTAGCTCCAGGCTAGTTGATTGTAAATGGCTTTTCAAGAAGAAAACCGACATACGTGGAAACTTGGATACATATAAAGCTAGACTTGTAGCAAAAGGTTTCACTCAAACTCAAGGGGTTGACTATGATGAAACTTTTTCTCCTGTGGCAATGCTAAAGTCTATTAGGATATTACTTGCCATTGCTGCTCATTATGATTATGAAATATGGCAAATGAATGTCAAGACCGCTTTCCTAAATGGATATCTTGAGGAAGATGTCTATATGGTTCAGCCTGAAGGTTTTGTTGATCCGAAATATCCAAAAAAGGTATGCAAGTTAAAGAAGTCAATCTACGGATTGAAACAAGCATCTAGAATGTGGAATCATCATTTTAATGAGGAGGCCAATAAATTTGGCTTCATTAAGAATGGTGATGAAGCTTGTGTATACAAGAAAGCTAGTGGGAGCACTATCATGTTCCTTGTACTATATGTGGATGATATATTGTTATTTGGAAATGATATTCCGGCAATGCAAGGTGTTAAAACTTGGCTAAGTAAATGCTTCTCCATTAAGGATCTTGGAGAAGCACAATACGTTTTGGAGATTGGGATCTACAGAGATAGATCTAAGAAATTGATAGGTTTGAATCAAAGTGCATACATTGAAAAGATCTTGAAAAGGTTCATGATGGAGAACTCTAAGAAAGGTTTGGTACCTATTCAAAGAGGAACCCTCCTCAGTTCATCTCAGTGCCCCACCACGAAAGATGAACAGGAGAGAATGAAGAAAGTCCCATATGCGTCTGCCATTGGGTCAATCATGTATGCAATGATATGCACTAGACCGGATGTGTCATGCGCTCTTAGCCTGACAAGTGGATACCAGAATAACCCAGGAAACAGTCATTGGATTGTTGTCAAAAGTATATTGAAATACCTTAGGGGGACTAAGGATTTGTTTCTAATATATGGGTCTGGTGAGGAGGAACTCGCTGTAAAAGGTTACGTGGACGCGAGTTTCCAAACTGATCGAGATGATTCTCGATCACAATCCGGTTATGTCTTCACATTAAATGGAGGTGCGGTCTCTTGGAAGAGTTCAAAACAGGATGTTGTTGCTTTATCCACTACAGAGTCGGAGTACATTGATGCCTCATTGGCAGCTCAGGAAGCTGCATGGATGAAGAAATTCATCGATGACTTAGGAGTAGTCCCTTCTATTCATGACCCTCTTGAGATCTTTTGTGACAACGAGGGTGCGATTGCTCAAATCAAGGAACCTCGTGCTCACCAAAAGACCCGTCACATTGAGCGGAGATTCAACTACATAAGGGATGAAGTTGAAAAGGGAAAGATATGTATTCGCAAAGTTCACACAGATCTTAATATAGCAGACCCACTCACGAAGCTCTTACATGGGGCAAAACATCAAGGGCATGTTAGTGCATTAGGGCTTCGATATTCTAGTTATTGGTTGTGATCTATTTTATGTATTGTAATGGAACGAAGTGGTTCAAACTCATTAATATAATTATGGTGTTAATTTATTAATCTTGAGTCATGTTCCTATTTTGCATATTTTATCCATGAATAAATAATTATTCTAAATTCCGTAGTCGATCACATTTGTGGGAACAAGTGTGAGGTCTAGACTATTATGAACTTAGATTGGTATACATTCACAGGCTGAATGTGGGGCAAGGTTGTAGCCAAGGTTCATAAATATTTGTGGGATACAAATATTGGAAGACCCGCTCTCAAGATTTACTAAATGGAGCCTTTGTGGTTGATCATATGTAATCTTGAGTAAAGGTGAATATCATTGTATCCTCTGACCTGAGATACATATTGGGTTCGGATATTTGCCAAGTATTATGCCTTGATTCGTTCCTTCGCTATTCTGAAATATGGTAGTTCATAAGGAAGCGCTCAGGTACATTACAAAGTGTATATCTAAGACGTATGTAATCAAGATGGAATTTTTCCCTCTTATTCATTGAGAGTCAGATGTCTAAGGCCTGATAAAGTTAAATCTAGAAGAGAGTGATCACTCTGTATCTCTTAGATTTAACATGACATCTAGGATGAAAGGATATAATGAAAAGATTCACCTATTCAAATTCGAGATGGGAACTCGAAAGGGATGATGTTATTAAATGGCACTAAGTCATAACATATTGGGGGTGATGGACGGTCGTTAGGTGGTATCCGTCACTTGCATTAATTTCTTATGTTTCTCGTGCAAGTGGGAGATTGAAGGTTTTTCGTATGCCCGAGAGACATATTAAATTGATGTGGCTAATATGTTATGATCCAAGTCGGGTCATACCCAATAACAAGCTTACTGATACCTTAAACGCATTTAATCTTAATGATTGGATCATTAAATGAATACGCGACACTTGGATTTTAGAAAATCGGTTTTGTAAAATATTGTTACTTTAGATAAATTATTTGGATAATTTATATGATAACGATTTAATTATTTAAGAGATTAAATAGTTATGTTGTGATACATTTTATAAAAGGGTTTATAAAATGTAAGTAACAAATGCATGGTATTTTTGCAACAAGTTTTATAAAATTGAAAGTTACAATTTTAAATAACCCCTCATGGGGGACGGTTTTTGCAAGGACCAAGGAGTCCACCCCATGCTTGATTGTTACTTTTAATATGGCACAACTCCTTATGTGTTTGTGGCTTGACCACAAAGGGATAAAAACATGCATTCAAACATCAAGTAATAAAAAGAAAACTCTCACTATTTTCTGCTCAATTCTGGCCATGACATTTGAGGCACGAGGGAGTTCTTGAGATTATTTAGAAGCTCATTTTCAAGCGTAATTAAATCCTAACCAAAGTACAAGGTGTTGGTGATAAGTTTGGGGTATAACAACTTGAGATTTCATTTTTTTGGAGCTTCATTCATCATCATCTCTTAGGGAGCTGCTGGCCGAATTTATTGCAAAGGAAAGGAGTGGGTTTCAAGCTTGATTAACTAGCTCATTAAGGTTCTAAGGCCTAACCAAATCAAGGGTGTATTGGTGCATTGTTTCATCATCTTAATCATCTTTTTGTTCTTTAAACTCACCCTCAATTAACTTGAGGAGGAATTACTTTCTTCCTTCTTGATAGATATATATATATATATATATATATATATATATATATATATATATATATATATATATATATATATATATAAGCATTTATCCATGACTTGATATTAATATGGGATTTAACAAAATAGGTTAACATATGTACTTGTTCTCTTAATGCTTCCGCTTGCTTTAACTATCTTCATATTAGTTTTATGATTGAGTAAACTACATGAACATGTTGCTATGAACTTGTTAAATTCCACCACAACAGTTGTCATCTCCTCATCAGCAATAACATCAGTTGAACCAGTACCAACATTGTCATCAGTACCAGCTGAGGCAGACTCCTTAAGTACATCAGCTTTGCTGCCCTCTGCAATTTAAACATCTGAAACATGCGAACATTTTATGTTAGTAAAAGTAGAACCAAAAAATTTGACTCAACAATTGCATCTAATGTTGGTCTTTGAGGACAAACTGGTATTTTAGTCAGCCCTTCGATTGAGACAGAGTTTGGAATCTGTAAGTGCAGTTGTGACTCTACTGACCTATTGGAAACATATGTTGACTCAGATTGTATAAGAGTTTTGTCTAGTTCAGATATATGAGTGTGACTCTTATCATGATCAAACTTGCAACTAGGCTATGCAGTAGCCTGAGCCGGTTCAATATCATGAGGACCCACCTCAAGTCTGCTTTGGGGGTCAAGTAATTTCTCTACTGGTTGAACTGTCAGCAGAGGATATTTCCTGAAGTATGTTTTTAAAAAATGAGGTAGTGCCTGGTTTGAGGAATATGGGTTGCTATTCCCCGTAACAGTAGTTTTAAAACCAGTCAGCTTGAAAGCAAAGGTTGTGCCTTTAACTCCACTTTCAACAATTGTGCTAGCAGATAAAATATTTTTAATTATGTTAGATATTGATGCTGATTGGTCTAGAGATGCACCAGGTTCCATAGCCAACTCCTTTTCGGAAATAGCAGTTGGGACTCATGCTTTCTCCCCCGTGACATACTTGGAGCCAACATTTTGAACGTTTACATTTTCATGTTACCAATAAATGGATAAGCAACGAATTCCAAAACCCGAAGTGGGTAGTCAGTATATAAGACTAGGGCTGTTCTTTGTTATCAGAGAGCACTAGATTCTAATACAACTACTGCTTTACCAGTTTCTACGATGGTGGCTGTTCCAGTTGTGGTAGCTGGCTTCCTCTTGCGAGTAGATGGCTTTCACTGAGATCCATCCCCCTCAGCTGGTGCAATACAAGAGGCAGTCCAAAGAATAGCTCCACCCTTAGCAACTAGGTATTGTAGCATTGCTGGTGACGGACCAGTATGTGGAGCAGCTGGTTTTTCTTTTGGCATCCCCCTTGTTTCAATTTCAGGTCGATAGAGGGATCAGTGACGCTCCTATAGCCATCACCCAGTTCGTTTTCAAAGACAAGACTTAAAATTCTTGGGAAGAGAATCAATTCACTCAATAGGATGCAACCACCATTTCCCTTAATCTTGTATAGATTTCAGCAGCATAGTCAATATTCGATTGAAGATCAAATTTTAGCTCAAAGTCAGAGCATTGGTCAAAACTAGCCATTTTTTCACTCATACACTGAGTCAGTACACCAAAGAAGTAGTTCCACTGAGGTGGCATGTTCTTCCTCAACGGGCTGTGAGAAGTAACTCCTCCTTCATAGTTGATAAACCATTTGGATTGGCTGAAAAAGTGCAGGAGAGAGAAAATGCCAACTGTCATCGGTAGGCGCATGGGCAGATGTGACATTCTGACACGTTTTCGAGGGGCATCAGACTGTTGATATGACGCTTAACCGTTTTGGATACTCATGACTCCCATTAGGCATTAAATGCAGTAGATTTTAATTCAAATTTGATAAGTTAAAAACCCACAAAATAATTTTTGTAATAAATACAAAATTCTTCGATTACATTTAATATGTCGTGAATTTAATTTAAATCATTGGAATTAAATGAGCTTCAATTAAGGGAATCAATTTAATGTTGTGAACTATTTACTACTTCTTTTTACAAACTTTGACCAATTAAAAGACCTTGCTATGCTGGGTGGTCTGCATACAGGAAGTAGACAGCAAAGTATGTCATACTGGTTTGCCCTATATGCTATAGAACCATCACAACAACAAAGTTGTCTTTAATTTTAAAGTTCCAGCATACCCAGTTCAGAGATGAGATAGATAAAACATTTCTCATTTAAGGGCTTTGTGAATAGATCTGCTAGTTGTTGATCAGTTGATATGAAGTGCAGTTCCACATTTTCTTTTTGAACATGATCCCTTATTAAGTGGTATGGAACGTTAATGTGCTTTGTCATTGAGTGCATCACATGATTGTTGGTACTGGGAATGGCACTGATGTTATCACAGTAGATTAGAGTCTTTGTAACATTAACACCATAGTCCATCAGCTGGCTTTGTATCCATAGAACTTGAGCTGTACAACTACTAGCAGAAACATATTCTGCTTCATCAGTAGATGTGGACACAGTATTTTAGTTATTGCTGGTCCAGCTGACTAGCCTACCACCCAGTAACTGGCGACCACCAGTAGTACTTTTCCTGTCTATTTTACAACCTGAAAAGTCTACATTTAAGTACCCAATTAGTTTAAAATCCTGGTCTTTGGGATACCATAGGCCACGTTTGGGAGTACCTTTTAGGTACCTAAATATCCTTTTCACTGCACGCAGGTGTGACTCTTTAGGATGAGCTTGATATCTAACACAGAGACATGTGGCAAACATAATATCTGGTCTGCTAGCTGTAAGATAAAGTAGGGATCTAATTATACCGATATATTCAGTGATATTGACTGGTTCACCATTGGGATCATCATCTATTTTAATGGATGCTACCATTAGAGTCCCTGTGTCTTTTAAACAGGTCAAACCAAATTTATTTAACATATCTTTGATATATTTATCTTGACTTATAAAGATACCATCATCAAGTTGTTTGATTTCTAATCCAAGATAATATTGCAAATGTCTTTTTAAACTCATTTCATATGTCTTTGACATAAGTTTTGAAAATTCTTGACAATGTTTTTCATTTGTAGAACCATAAATAATATCATCCACATGTATTTGTACCAGTAAGAGATCACCATCTATCTCTTTTGAGAAAAGAGTGGTTACAATTATTCCAACTTTAAAATCTAATCCAGAGAGATACTGATATGGCCAAAACGGACAGTTGTGTTTTAGGGTGAAGTGTCGTCGGGCCGCACGATCGTCGGTCGAGGTCTCCAGTGGGGATGTACCCGTGTTTTAAATTTATAAGGTCGGGGCCTAAATCTACTACTCCTTAGGGTGAGTAAGGGAAGTATGACCTAGGGTCATTTTTAAAGAAGTCTACAGAATCGAACCTAAAACCTAACAAAAATAATTAACAAGGTGTAGTTGTATATCCATTTTGGGTTTTCTAAGTTTCTAAAGGATAAAGTAAATACAGATAGGTAAAATTCGTATTTTAGATAAGGTTAAAGATGTACATGCTATGACTTTATTAGTTACATTGCCGAGTTGTGTAATGACGGGTCATTAATAGTTGATAACCCTTTACCCGTAATATTGGTCCTACCGCCCCTGTTAGAGGACTGACATGTCACTGTGCATAATGTATGCGATATGCTTGAAGATTCTGAATGGGCAGCATCTTCCCTCGATGCCAGAGTTGTAGTGACCCGAACTTTTCCATGATTATATATTAAATGAAATTGATATTTACATGATTAAATGTTTCCAACATGTTAAGCAATCAAACTTGTTAAGACTTGATTATTTGAAATGAGTTTCATGTAGACAATTGACCACCCAGTTTGCCTGATGATTCACGAACATCATAACTTGTGATAATTATATAATCATTTTATTTTTTTATGATGTAAGTTTTTATTTTATATATATATATATATATATATATATATATATATATATATATAAGAAGAAATACAATTAAATCAAAGATATACAAGTAAAACACTATTTGTCACAGTAAAACACTATTTGCTACATTAAAACACTATTTGCTACAGTAAAACACTATTTGTTACAGTAAAACACTATTTGCTACATTAAATTTTCGCTTGCTATATATATATATATATATATATATATATATATATATATATATATATATATATATATATATATATATATATATATATATATATATATATTTATATATATAAGAAGAAATACAATTAAATCAAAGATATACAAGTAAAACACTATTTGCCACAGTAAAACACTATTTGCTACATTAAAACACTATTTGCTACAGTAAACACTATTTGTTACAATAAAACACTATTTGCTACATTAAATTTTCACTTGCTACAGTAAAATACTATTTGCTACTGTAAAATACTATTGCTACAGTAACACAATTTACTCGTATTCAATCCGTATTCGTACTCGTACAATACTCAGCCTCTAGACGTATATACTATTAGTATATACACTTCAATGATCAGCTCTTAGCAGCCTTAATGAGTCACCTAAATATGTGGGAACCATCATTTGGAAACTAACATGAAATATCTAACAAAAATACAAACTAATGGAACCTTATATTCAAGGGTAGGATCATGTTTTTCTTCACCAATCATAACACTTTCATTTTTCAACTTTCATGCATCAAACTTATCTCTCTCTTATTCTCTGTTGATGTTCTATCTTCATCACCTTCATCAAAATCTAGCTCAATCTAGCTCATAAATCCTAACCTAGATCAACTTACAAAATAACTACTCAAGAACACACCAAAAACACTTTCAAGTTTACTAGCTTACTTCCAATCTTGCAAATCCATTTCAAGTAATCATCTAATCTCAAGAAATATTTCTTATTTACAGTAAGATATCTTTTTAATTCAAGGTAATACTCATATTCAAACTTTGATTCAGTTTCTATAACTATAACAATCTTATTTCGAGTGGAAATCTTACTTGAACTTGTTTTCGTGTCATGATTCTGCTTCAAGAACTTTCAAGCCATCCAAGGATCCTTTGAAGCTAGATCTATATTTCTCATTTCCAGTAGGTTTACCTACTAAATTTAAGGTAGTAATGATGTTCATAACATCATTCGATTCATACATATAAAACCATCTTATTCGAAGATTTAAACTTGTAATCACTAGAACATAGTTTAGTTAATTCTAAACTTGTTCGCAAATAAAGTTAATCCCTCTATCTTGACTTTTAAAATCAACTAAACACATGTTCTATATCTATATGATATGCTAACTTAATGATTTAAAACCTGGAAACACGATGAACATCGTAAAACCGGACATACGCCGTCGTAGTGAAACCGGGGGCTGTTTTGGGTTAGAAAAATAAAAACTATCTTAATCTTTGAATTGGAAGTTTGTTTTCTGGAAAAATGATATTTCATATGAACATGATACTATATCCAAAAATCGTGGTTAAACTCAAAGTGGAAGTATGTTTTTCAAAATGGTCATCAAGATGTCGTTCTTTCGACGGAAATGACTACCTCTTTAGTAAATGACTTGTAACCTGTATTTCTGACTATAAACTTATACTTTTTATGTTTAGTTTCATAAATTACAGTTCATTATGAAACCATAGCAAAAACGGATTTAAAACGAAGAAATTATGGGTAAAACAAAGTTGGAAAATTTTACTTGTTGTAGCTACGAAAATTTTACAACAAATCTACACTAATCATATCCTAGCTAACTTATATTGTACTATACATGTATTCTAACATATATTATGTAATTTTGGGATACCATAGACACGTATACAATGTTTTGACATATCATATCGACCCATCTATATATATTATTTGGAACAACCATAGACACTCTATATGCTGTAATGTTCGAGTTCGCTATACAGGGTTGAGGTTGATTCCAAAAATATATTTACTTTGAATTGTGATCTAGCCTGAGACGTGTATACACTGGGTCATAGATTGATTCAAGATAATATATATATTGATTTATTTCTGTACATCTAACTGTGGACAACTAGTTGTAGGTTACTAACGAGAATTGCTAACTTAACAAACTTAAATCATAAAAACGTAATAAAAAATGTTGTGAATATATTTCAATCATACTTTGATATATATGTACACATTTGTTATAGGTTCGTGAATCGACCAGTGGCCAAGTCTTATTTCCAACGAAGGAAAAATCTGTGAAAGTGAGTTATAGTCCCATTTTTAAAATCTAATATTTCTGGGATGAGAATACATGCAGTTTTATAAATGTTTTACGAAATAGACACAAGTAATCGAAACTACATTCTATGGTTGGATTATCTAAATCTAATATGCCCCTTTTAGCTTGGTAGCCTAAGAATTCGGGAACAGTACCCCTAATTGATGTGAATCCTAAAGATAGATCTATGGGCCTAACAAACCCCATCAGAGGTACAGATGCTTTAGTACTTCAATTTTTATACAGACGAGAGGATTCTATTATACAGACGAGAGGATTCTATTTTGGAGATATTCTATATGAATGATTTTACCTTAATGCAGACGAGAGGATTCTGCATGAGGATTATGTTTATAAAATGAAATATTGTGGTCTATTATTATTACAATTTGACATATATAGATTAAACCTATAACTCACCAACATTTTGATGACGTTTTAAGCATGTTTATTCTCAGGTGATTATTAAGAGCTTCCGATGTTGCATGCTAAATTAAGGACAAGAATTAGAGTCAGTATGCTTGTATAATATTGTTTAAAAACTGCATTCGAAGACTTAAGTTATTGTGTAATATTATTGTAAACCATTATGTAATGGTCGAGTGAAAACGCTATATTTTAGATTATCATTATTTGATAATATTCGTAATGTTTTATACCATTATCGATAAAATAAAGGTTATGGTTCGTTTTAAAAACGAATGCAGTCTTTGAAAAACGTCTCATATAGAGGTCAAAACCTCGCAACGAATCCTATTATTATGAAACGTTTATAATTGATATGAACGGGTAATTTTAGTTGGTATCCGAGAGTTGGTCTTAGAGAACTAGAAATTTGCATTAGTGTGTCTTATCGAGTTCGTTAGGATGCATTAGTGAGTCTGGACTTCGACCGTGTTTACTTGAAAAACAATTGCATAACATTTTTTTGTTGGAAACTATATATTGTTAACATGTAAATATTATGTGATATATTAATCTCTTAACGTGTTTGATATTGTGTAATAGATGTCTACCTTTAGTACAAATCCCATCGACTCACCTAATAATAATGAAGAGTCGAATATATATTGGGAAGATTCACAAATTCCCGAAGAGGAACCGGAAGAGGAGGAACCGGAAGAGGAGGAACCGGAAGAGGAGGAACCGGAAGAAGAAATTCCGGAGGGGGAAATATTAGGAACCACAGAAAAATAGATAAATAAAAAAAAATCCTCAACCAATGGACCAAAGTTAATAATGGTCAATGGTGTTTCCGCCAAGGAACCAAAATATTGGGAAAATTACCAATTTTCTGATGAATCGGATTCCGATGAGGATTCCGACGATGTTATAGAAATTACTTCGACCCAATTTGAAAAAGCAAAAGAAAATAATAAGGGAAAGGGCATCAAAATAGAGAAACCTGATTCCAACCCCGATGAATTTTATATGTATCGTCAACACCCGTATTTCTTAAGTTGTAACAATAACCCGGGAACCTCTAAGCCACCAGATGTTTCTAAACCATTTGTGAAAAAAACGGCTCGTATTAGAGGAACATCATATATCCCTAGGAAATTAGCAAAACGAACCAAGTCCGAAGAGGAAGAAACGAGTGAGTCAGAATAAAGGGTTGTAATCATGTTATGTAATATATGTAATGTAGTGTGCTTGTATTTTCATGTTATATGTAAAAATTGCTTGTATTGTTTGTTAATTATCTTTTACGAATCTAATCTTCGTCTATTTTACTGTATAAAAACACACAATGGACGTTAAGGATAGACAACCGAATATTTTAGAAGACCTACCCTGGGACATGATTGATGAAATCTTGTCTAAAGTCGGTCAGAATTCGTTGGCACAATTATTTACGGCAAAATTAGTTTGTAGAATATTTGAAGAACGTTCCAGGCATGTCTTAGTTTATAAAAGGCTTTCATTTGAAAGATGGGATATATCACATTGGGGACACCGTAAGTTACGCCGTGTTTTCATTAAAGCGTTAAATGCGGGGAACCCAAATGCAATTTTACGCTACGGGTTAAGAACCTATTTTGACTCAACATATCCCAATGTAGGACTTCGCGAGTTAGAAAGAGCTTCTTACATGCAACATAAAGAAGCATGTTATGCTTACGGGTTAGTGATGTTCGCTTCTCACCAAAGTGAGAAAAAGAACATCGGATTACAACTTTTAAATAAAACCTTCCCACAAGTGACAGATTCAGTAGTTGGGGTGAGAAACAAGGTTTTTAGATTATTACGGGGCTTTTGGACATTACGAAACCCTCGTCCCTTTGACGACGTTAGAATATGCTATCTTGTCAATGGCCACAACAGTTATGTTCCACAAGACCAAGGATGGGAAGTAGTCTTAGTAAAACCAGAATGCATGACTTGTTTCTGGACTTATGAATTACGTGTTTTTATTGCCTTTGCTGAATGACTTGCGTATTAACTAGGATTGTTGTCACAACTATTTTGTATCAGAGTTATTGTGTGCTATATTTCATAATTTATGTATAATAGCGGTATTGTAAGATATTGTATAAAAGTTTGAACGCGAAATATTATTATAATCAGTTTTTCATATAGAATTGTAGTAGTTGAATTGTATGTTAGCTACTAAGTATGAACTTAACAGGTAGGTACTACCCGAATTAAAAATTATAAAACGCTAATATGAAGAAAAAGCTTTTATAAATAAGTTCATATTATGCTATGAAATACTATTGACTACTCTTAAAATTATATATGATTAACTCAATTCTTGTGGCTATTTTTGAAGGAAATGGCACCGACTACTCGTCAGAATTTGAATATGAGCGAGGAAGATTTCCATGCATTCCTTGCCTCAAACATAGCCGCAGTTCAGGCTGCGATGCAAAACAACAATAATAACTCTGGGTCTAGCAGTGGAGTTAACTCCACAGGAAACCGAGTAGCATGCTCCTACAAGGCTTTCACTACCTGTAAACCTCTAGAATTTGATGGAACTGAAGGACCAGTCGGACTGAAATGATGGACTGAGAAGGTCGAATCTGTGTTTGCTATAAGCAAATGTGCCGAAGAAGACAGGGTTAAGTACGTCACGCATACCTTCACAGGTACTGCGTTAACATGGTGGAACACCTACCTCGAATAGGTGGGACAAGATGCTGCTTATGCACTACCATGGCCAGCATTCAAACACTTGATGAATGAGCAGTATCGTCCCAGAAACGAACTCTATAAGCTCAAGATAGAGCTTAGAGAATTACGAGCGCAAGGATTCGATATTACCACATACGAACGACGATTCACAGAGTTGTGTTTATTGTGTCCAATAGTGTTCGAAGATGAAAAAGAGCAGATCGATGCATTTGTAAAAGGGTTACCAGAGAGAATTCAGGAGGATGTGAGTGCGAGCGCGCCTACCTCAATGAAAAAGGAAAGTCGAATGGCTCACAAACTTATAAATCAGATCGAGGGGAGGATTAAAGAGCAGGCGGCCGAGGAGGCCAAAATGAAACAAGTCAAGAGGAAGTGGGAAGAAAATAGTGACAAGGGTCACCAACACAACAACAGTAACTATCGCTTCAACAGTCAGCCTAACAATCACAACTACAATCGCACCATTTTTCGCAAAAACAAACGCAACAACAACCATCTCAACAACAACAACTACAACAACCGTTCCAACAACAATAACAACCACAACAACAACAATCCCAACAATAACAACAAGGGGTAGAAACCGTGCCTGAGGTGTGAAGTATACCATCCGAATGGGTTCTGCACGACATTTTACACCAAGTGTAAGAGAAATGGTCATAGTGCGATGAAGTGTGAAGTCTACGGACCAATGACTAACAGAATTAAAAGAACAAATAATGTCGCAACAAATAATGTCGGAACAAATAATGCCGCCATTATTTGTTATGGATGTGGGAAACCGGGCCACTTCAGGACTAACTGCCCGAACCAAGGGAATACTAATGGGCAAGGCCACGGAAGAGTCTTTACGAGTACGTTTCTTATTGATGAAAAACCTGCTTATGTTTTATTTGATTCGGGTGCGGATAGAAGCTATATGAGTAGAGATTTTTGTGCTAAATTGAATTGTCCATTAACGCCTTTGGATAATAATTTTTTACTCGAATTAGCAAACGGTAAATTTATTACAGCGGATAAAATATGTCAGAACCGAGAAATTAAATTAGTTGGCGAAACGTTTAAGATTAATTTGATACCAGTAGAGTTAGGGAGTTTCGATGTGATAATTGGCATGGATTGGTTGAAAAAGGAGAGAGCAGAGGTTGTATGTTACAAAAACGTGATTCGCATTGTACGCGAAAAAGGAAAACCCTTAATGGTGTACGGAGAAAAGAGCAACGCGAAGTTAAATCTTATTAGTAGCTTGAAGGCGCAAAAACTAATAAGAAAAGGTTGCTATGTCATTTTAGCACACATCGAGGAAGTCAAAACCGAAGAAAAAAACATCAGAGATGTTCCCGTCGCAAAAGAATTTTCCAATGTATTTCCGAAAGAATTACCGGGACTACCTCCACATCGATCCGTTGAATTTCAAATAGATCTTGTACCCGGAGCTGCACCAATAGCTCGTGATCCATATAGACTCGCACCCAGCAAAATGAAGGAATTACAAAGCCAATTACAAGAACTTTTGGAACGTGATTTCATTCGACCAAGCACATCACCATGGGGAGCTCCTGTTTTGTTTGTCAAGAAGAAAGATGGTACATTTAGATTGTGTATCGACTACCGAGAGTTGAACAAAGTTACCATCAAGAACCGTTATCCACTACCGAGAATCGATGACTTATTCGATCAACTGCAAGGTTCATCGGTTTATTCGTAGATCGATTTATGTTCTGGGTATCATCAAATGAGGGTGAAGGAGGATGATATTCCAAAGACTGCATTTAGAACATGTTATGGTCATTATGAGTTTATGGTTATGCCGTTTAGTTTAACTAACGCGCCAGTCGTGTTCAGGACCTCATGAACCGAGTGTGTGGACCATACCTTGACAAGTTTGTCATTGTTTTCATCAATGACATACTCATTTACTCAAAGAATGATCAAGAGCACGAAGAACATTTGAGAAAAGTGCTAGAGTTGCTGAGGAAATAAAAACTGTACGCTAAGTTTTCAAAGTGTGCATTTTGGTTGGAAAAAGTTCAATTCCTCGGTCACATAGTGAACAAAGAAGGTATTCAGGTGGATCCTGCAAAGATTGAAACCGTTGAAAAGTGGGAAACCCCGAAAACTCCGAAGCATATACGTCAATTTTTAGGATTGGCTGGTTACTACAGAAGATTCATCCAAGATCTTTCCAAAATAGCAAAACCCTTGACTGCATTAACACATAAAGGAAAGAAATTTGAATGGAAGGATGAGCAGGAGAAAGCGTTTCAATTGTTGAAGAAAAAGTTAACTACGGCACCTATATTGTCATTGCCTGAAGGGAATGATTATTTTGTGATATATTGTGATGCCTCAAAGCAAGGCCTCGGTTGTGTATTAATGCAATGAACAAAGGTAATTGCTTATGCGTCTAGACAATTGAATATTCATGAGCAGAATTATATGACGCATGATTTGGAATTAGGCGCGGTTGTTTTTGCATTAAAAACTTGGAGGCACTACTTATATGGGGTCAAAAGTTGAAATGTCCCGTTCTTATTGATTAAAAACGTTCCATATTAATTGATTTCGTTGCGAGGTTTTGACCTCTATATGAGACGTTTTTCAAAGACTGCATTCATTTTTAAAACAAACCATAACCTTTATTTCATAAATAAAGGTTTAAAAAGCTTTACGTAGATTATCAAATAATGATAATCTAAAATATCGTGTTTACACACGACCATTACATAATGGTTTACAATACAAATATGTTACATCAAAATCAGTTTCTTGAATGCAGTTTTTACACAATATCATACAAACATGGACTCCAAATCTTGTCCTTATTTTAGTATGCAACAGCGGAAGCTCTTAGTATTCACCTGAGAATAAACATGCTTTAAACGTCAACAAAAATGTTGGTGAGTTATAGGTTTAACCTATATATATCAAATCGTAACAATAGACCACAAGATTTCATATTTCAATACACATCCCATACATAGAGATAAAAATCATTCATATGGTGAACACCTGGTAACCGACATTAACAAGATGCATATATAAGAATATCCCCATCATTCCGGGACACCCTTCGGATATGATATAAATTTCGAAGTACTAAAGCATCCAGTACTTTGGATGGGGTTTATTAGGCCCAATAGATCTATCTTTAGGATTCGCATCAATTAGGGTGTCTGTTCCCTAATTCTTAGATTACCAGACTTAATAAAAAGGGGCATATTCGATTTCGATAATTCAACCATAGAATGTAGTTTCACGTACTTGTGTCTATTTTGTAAATCATTTATAAAACCTGCATGTATTCTCATCCCAAAAATATTAGATTTTAAAAGTGGGACTATAACTCACTTTCACATATTTTTACTTCGTCGGGAAGTAAGACTTGGCCACTGGTTGATTCACGAACCTATAACAATATATACATATATATCAAAGTATGTTTAAAATATATTTACAATACTTTTAATATATTTTGATGTTTTAAGTTTATTAAGTCAGCTGTCCTCGTTAGTAACCTACAACTAGTTGTCCACAGTTAGATGTACAGAAATAAATCGATAAATATTATCTTGAATCAATCCACGACCCAGTGTATACGTATCTCAGTATTGATCACAACTCAAACTATATATATTTTGGAATCAACCTCAACCCTGTATAGCTAACTCCAACATTCACATATAGAGTGTCTATGGTTGTTCCGAAATATATATAGATGTGTCGACATGATAGGTCGAAACATTGTATACGTATCTATGGTATCTCAAGATTACATAATATACAATACAATTTGATTAAGTTATGGTTGAAATAGATTTGTTACCAATTTTCACGTAGCTAAAATGAGAAAAATTATCCAATCTTGTTTTACCCATAACTTCTTCATTTTAAATCCGTTTTGAGTGAATCAAATTGCTATGGTTTCATATTGAACTCTATTTTATGAATCTAAACAGAAAAGTATAGGTTTATAGTCGAAAAAATAAGTTACAAGTCGTTTTTGTAAAGGTAGTCATTTCAGTCGAAAGAACGACGTCTAGATGACCATTTTAGAAAACATACCTCCACTTTGAGTTTAACCATAATTTTTGGATATAGTTTCATGTTCATAATAAAAATCATTTTCTCAGAATAACAACTTTTAAATCAAAGTTTATCATAGTTTTTAATTAACTAACCCAAAACAGCCCGCGGTGTTACTACGACGGCGTAAATCCGGTTTTACGGTGTTTTTCGTGTTTCCAGGTTTTAAATCATTAAGTTAGCATATCATATAGATATAGAACATGTGTGTAGTTAATTTTAAAAGTCAAGTTAGAAGGATTAACTTTTGTTTGCGAACAAGTTTAGAATTAACTAAACTATGTTCTAGTGATTACGAGTTTAAACCTTCGAATAAGATAGTTTTATATATATGAATCGAATGATGTTATGAACATCATTACTACCTCAAGTTTAGTAGGTAAACCTACTGGAAGTGACAAGAAATGATCTAGCTTCAAAGGATCTTGGATGGCTTGAAAGTTCTTGAAGTAGGATCATGACACAAAAACAAGTTCAAGTAAGATTTTTACTCGAATTAAGATAGTTTATAGTTATAGAAATTGAATCAAAGTTTGAATATGAATATTACCTTGAATAAGAAAGATAACCTACTGTATATAACAAAGGTTTCTTGATCTTAGATGATTACTTGGAATGGATTAAAAAGCTTGGAAGTAAATTAGTAAACTTGAAGGGATTTTTGAAGTGTTCTTGAGGTGTTCTTCCTATGATGATTATAGCTAGATTCTTGAAGTGATTTTTGATGAAGATGATGATTAACTACTGGAAAAATACGTTCATAATAGTGTGTGTGTGTGTTGAGAGAGAATTAGAAAGAGAATTGGAAGTGAAATGGAGTGAATGATGAGTGGTAATTGGTGAGTGGTGAGTGGGGTTAAAAGGAGTTTTAGTTAGTTGACTAGCTCATGGTAGAAGTTAAAATTGATTAGTCATACATGACATAATCAAGAGTGGAATCCCATGCTAGTTCCTATTGGTATATACTCATAGTAAGTACGTTTTGAAGCTGTGTATAATACGGGTAAGAATACGACTAGAATTCTTGATGAAAGAAAAGAATGGAAAAGTAACTGTAACCATTTTCGTTAAGTATGAGTGTTTTGATATATGTCTTGAAGTCTTCCAAAAGTATTTTAATACATCTAAATACACTACTTGTATATACATTTTAACTGAGTCGTTAAGTCATCGTTAGTTATTACATGTAAGTGTTGTTTTGAAACCTTTAAGTTAACGATCTCAATTAATGTTGTTAACCCATTGTTTATTATATCTAATGAGATGTTAAATTATTATATTATCATGATATTATGATATATTAATATATCTTAATATGATATATATACATTTAAATGTCGTTACAACGATAATCGTTACATATATGTCTCGTTTCGAAATCCTTAAGTTAGTAGTCTTGTTTATATGTATATAACTCATTGTTAATATACTTATGGAGATACTTACTTATCATAATGTCATGTTAACCATATGTATACCCATATATATATCGTCATGTCGTTTTTACAAGTTTTAACGTTCGTGAATCGCCGGTCAACTTGGGTGGTCAATTGTCTATATGAAACATATTTCAATTAATCAAGTCTTAACAAGTTTGATTGCTTAACATGTTGGAAACATTTAATCATGTAAATATCAATCTCAATTAATATATATAACATGGAAAAGTTCGGGTCACTACAGTACCTACCCGTTAAATAAATTTCGTCCCGAAATTTTAAGCTGTTGAAGGTGTTGACGAATCTTCTGGAAATAGATGCGGGTATTTCTTCTTCATCTGATCTTCACTCTCCCAGGTGAACTCGGGTCCTCTACGAGCATTCCATCGAACCTTAACAATTGGTATCTTGTTTTGCTTAAGTCTTTTAACCTCACGATCCATTATTTCGACGGGTTCTTCGATGAATTGGAGTTTTTCGTTGATTTGGATTTCATCTAACGGAATAGTGAGATCTTCTTTAGCAAAACATTTCTTCAAATTCGAGACGTGGAAAGTGTTATGTACAGCCGCGAGTTGTTGAGGTAACTCAAGTCGGTAAGCTACTGGTCCGACACGATCAATAATCTTGAATGGTCCAATATACCTTGGATTTAATTTCCCTCGTTTACCAAATCGAACAACGCCTTTCTAAGGTGCAACTTTAAGCATGACCATCTATCCAATTTCAAATTCTATATCTTTTCTTTTAATGTCACCGTAGCTCTTTTGTCGACTTTGGGCGGCTTTCAACCGTTGTTGAATTTGGATGATCTTCTCGGTAGTTTCTTGCATAATCTCCGGACCCGTAATCTGTCTATCCCCCACTTCACTCCAACAAATCGGAGACCTGCACTTTCTACCATAAAGTGCTTCAAACGGCGCCATCTCAATGCTTGAATGGTAGCTGTTGTTGTAGGAAAATTCTGCTAATGGTAGATGTCGATCCCAACTGTTTCCGAAATCAATAACACATGCTCGTAACATGTCTTCAAGCGTTTGTATCGTCCTTTCGCTCTGCCCATCAGTTTGTGGATGATAGGCAGTACTCATGTCTAGACGAGTTCCTAATGCTTGCTGTAATGTCTGCCAGAATCTTGAAATAAATCTGCCATCCCTATCAGAGATAATAGAGATTGGTATTCCATGTCTGGAGACGACTTCCTTCAAATACAGTCGTGCTAACTTCTCCATCTTGTCATCTTCTCTTATTGGCAGGAAATGTGCTGATTTGGTGAGACGATCAACTATTACCCAAATAGTATCAAAACCACTTGTAGTCCTTGGCAATTTAGTGATGAAATCCATGGTAATGTTTTCCCATTTCCATTCCGGGATTTCGTGTTGTTGAAGTAGACCTGATGGTTTCTTATGCTCAGCTTTGACCTTAGAACACGTCAAACATTCTCCTACGTATTTAGCAACATCGGCTTTCATACCCGGCCACCAAAAATATTTCCTGAGATCCTTGTACATCTTCCCCGTTCCAGGATGTATTGAGTATCTGGTTTTATGAGCTTCTCTAAGTACCATTTCTCTCATATCTCCAAATTTTGGTACCCAAATCCTTTCAGCCCTATACCGGGTTCCGTCTTCCCGAATATTAAGATGTTTCTCAGATCCTTTGGGTATTTCATCCTTTAAATTTCCCTCTTTTAAAACTCCTTGTTGTGCCTCCTTTATTTGATTAGTAAGGTTATTATGAATCATTATATTCATAGATTTTACTCGAATGGGTTCTCTGTCCTTCCTGCTCAAGGCATCGGCTACCACATTTGCCTTCCCCGGGTGGTAACAAATCTCAAAGTCGTAATCATTCAATAATTCAATCCACCTACGCTGCCTCATATTCAGTTGTTTCTGATTAAATATGTGTTGAAGACTTTTGTGGTCGGTATATATAATACTTTTGACCCCATATAAGTAGTGCCTCCAAGTCTTTAATGCAAAAACAACCGCGCCTAATTCCAAATCATGCGTCGTATAATTTTGTTCGTGAATCTTCAATTGTCTAGACGCATAAGCAATCACCTTCGTTCGTTGCATTAATACACAACCGAGACCTTGCTTTGATGCGTCACAATAAATCACAAAATCATCATTCCCTTCAGGCAATGACAATATAGGTGCCGTAGTTAGCTTTTTCTTCAATAACTGAAACGCTTTCTCTTGTTCATCATTCCATTCAAATTTTTTCCCTTTATGCGTTAATGCAGTCAAGGGTTTTGCTATTCTGGAAAAGTCTTGGATGAACCTGAAATGTCCCGTTCTTATTGATTAAAAACGTTCCATATTAATTGATTTCGTTGCGAGGTTTTGACCTCTATATGAGACGTTTTTCAAAGACTGCATTCATTTTTAAAACAAACCATAACCTTTATTTCATAAATAAAGGTTTATAAAGCTTTACGTAGATTATCAAATAATGATAATCTAAAATATCCTGTTTACACACGACCATTACATAATGGTTCACAATACAAATATGTTACATCGAAATCAGTTTCTTGAATGCAGTTTTTACACAATATCATACAAACATGGACTCCAAATCTTGTCCTTATTTAAGTATGCGACAGCGGAAGCTCTTAATAATCACCTGAGAATAAACATGCTTAAAACGTCAACAAAAATGTTGGTGAGTTATAGGTTTAACCTATATATATCAAATCATAATAATAGACCACAAGATTTCATATTTCAATACACATCCCATACATAGAGATAAAAATCATTCATATGGTGAACACCTGGTAACCGACATTAACAAGATGCATATATAAGAATATCCCCATCATTCCGGGACACCCTTCGGATATGATATAAATTTGAAAGTACTAAAGCATCCGGTACTTTGGATGGGGCTTGTTGGGCCCGATAGATCTATCTTTAGGATTCGCGTCAATTAGGGTGTCTGTTCCCTAATTCTTAGATTACCAGACTTAATAAAAAGGGGCATATTCGATTTCGATAATTCAACCATAGAATGTAGTTTTACGTACTTGTGTCTATTTTGTAAATCATTTATAAAACCTGCATGTATTCTCATCCCAAAAATATTAGATTTTAAAAGTGAGACTATAACTCACTTTCACAGATTTTTACTTCGTCGGGAAGTAAGACTTGGCCAGTGGTTGATTCACGAACCTATAACAATATATACATATATATCAAAGTATGTTCAAAATATATTTACAACACTTTTAATATATTTTGATGTTTTAAGTTTATTAAGTCAGCTGTCCTCGTTAGTAATCTACAACTAGTTGTCCACAGTTAGATGTACAGAAATAAATCGATAAATATTATCTTGAATCAATCCACGACCCAGTGTATACGTATCTCAGTATTGATCACAACTCAAACTATATATATTTTGGAATCAACCTCAACCCTGTATAGCTAACTCCAACATTCACATATAGAGTGTCTATGGTTGTTCCGAAATATATATAGATGTGTCGACATGATAGGTCGAAATATTGTATACGTATCTATGGTATCTCAAGATTACATAATATACAATACAAGTTGATTAAGTTATGGTTGGAATAGATTTGTTACCAATTTTCACGTAGCTAAAATGAGAAAAATTATCCAATCTTGTTTTACCCATAACTTCTTCATTTTAAATCCGTTTTGAGTGAATCAAATTGCTATGGTTTCATATTGAACTCTATTTTATGAATCTAAACAGAAAAAGTATAGGTTTATAGTCAGAAAAATAAGTTACAAGTCGTTTTTGTAAAGGTAGTCATTTCAGTCGAAAGAACGACGTCTAGATGACCATTTTATAAAACATACTTCCACTTTGAGTTTAACCATAATTTTTGGATATAGTTTCATGTTCATAATAAAAATCATTTTCTCAGAATAACAACTTTTAAATCAAAGTTTATCATAGTTTTTAATTAACTAACCCAAAACAGCCCGCGGTGTTACTACGACGGCGTAAATCCGGTTTTACGGTGTTTTTCGTGTTTCCAGGTTTTAAATCATTAAGTTAGCATATCATATAGATATAGAACATGTGTTTAGTTGATTTTAAAAGTCAAGTTAGAAGGATTAACTTTTGTTTGCGAACAAGTTTAGAATTAACTAAACTATGTTCTAGTGATTACAAGTTTAAACCTTCGAATAAGATAGCTTTATATGTATGAATCGAATGATGTTATGAACATCATTACTACCTTAAGTTCCTTGGATAAACCTACTGGAAAAGAGAAAAATGGATCTAGCTTCAACGGATCCTTGGATGGCTCGAAGTTCTTGAAGCAGAATCATGACACGAAAACAAGTTCAAGTAAGATCATCACTTGAAATAAGATTGTTATAGTTATAGAAATTGAACCAAAGTTTGAATATGATTATTACCTTGTATTAGAATGATAACCTACTGTAAGAAACAAAGATTTCTTGAGGTTGTATGATCACCTTACAAGATTGGAAGTGAGCTAGCAAACTTGAAAGTATTCTTGATCTTATGTAACTAGAACTTGTAGAATTTATGAAGAACACTTAGAACTTGAAGATAGAACTTGAGAGAGATCAATTAGATGAAGAAAATTGAAGAATGAAAGTGTTTGTAGGTGTTTTTGGTCGTTGGTGTATGGATTAGATATAAAGGATATGTAATTTTGTTTTCATGTAAATAAGTCATGAATGATTACTCATATTTTTGTAATTTTATGAGATATTTCATGCTAGTTGCCAAATGATGGTTCCCACATGTGTTAGGTGACTCACATGGGCTGCTAAGAGCTGATAATTGGAGTGTATATACCAATAGTACATACATCTAAAAGCTGTGTATTGTACGAGTACGAATACGGGTGCATACGAGTAGAATTGTTGATGAAACTGAACGAGGATGTAATTGTAAGCATTTTTGTTAAGTAGAAGTATTTTGATAAGTGTATTGAAGTCTTTCAAAAGTGTATAAATACATATTAAAACACTACATGTATATACATTTTAACTGAGTCGTTAAGTCATCGTTAGTCGTTACATGTAAATGTTGTTTTGAAACCTTTAGGTTAACGATCTTGTTAAATGTTGTTAACCCAATGTTTATAATATCAAAAGAGATTTTAAATTATTATATTATCATGATATTATGATGTACGAATATCTCTTAATATGATATATATACATTAAATGTCGTTACAACGATAATCGTTACATATATGTCTCGTTTCAAAATCATTAAGTTAGTAGTATTGTTTTTACATATGTAGTTCATTGTTAATATACTTAATGATATGTTTACTTATCATAATATCATGTTAACTATATATATAACCATATATATGTCATCATATAGTTTTTACAAGTTTTAACGTTCGTGAATCACCGGTCAACTTGGGTGGTCAATTGTCTATATGAAACATATTTCAATTAATCAAGTCTTAACAAGTTTGATTGCTTAACATGTTGGAAACATTTAATCATGTAAATATCAATCTCAATTAATATATATAAACATGGAAAAGTTCGGGTCACTACAGAACCTTCTTTAGTAACCAGCTAGTCCTAAAAACTAGCGTATGTGTTTCGGAGTTTTTGGGGTTTCCCACTTTTCAACAGTTTCTATCTTTGCCGGATCCACCTTAATACCTTCTTTGTTCACTATGTGACCGAGGAATTGAACTTCTTCCAACCAAAATGCACACTTTGAAAACTTAGCGTACAATTCTTCCTTCCTCAATACTTCTAACACCTTTCTCAAATGTTCACCATGTTCTTGGTCATTCTTTGAGTAAATAAGTATGTCATCAATGAAAACAATGACAAACTTGTCAAGGTATGGTCCACACACTCGGTTCATAAGGTCCATGAACACAGCTGGTGCATTAGTTAAACCAAACGGCATGACCATAAACTCGTAATGACCGTAACGTGTTCTGAAAGCAGTCTTTGGAATATCATCTTCTTTCACCCGCATTTGATGATACCCGGAACGTAAGTCAATCTTTGAATAAACAGACGAGCCTTGTAGTTGATCAAATAAGTCGTCGATTCTCGATAGTGGGTAGCGGTTCTTGATGGTAAGTTTGTTCAACTCTCGGTAGTCGATACACAACCTGAATGTACCATCTTTCTTCTTGACAAACAAAACAGGAGCTCCCCACGGTGATGTGCTTGGTCGAATGAAACCACGCTCTAAAAGTTCTTGTAATTGGCTTTGCAGTTCTTTCATCTCGCTGGGTGCGAGTCTGTAAGGAGCACGAGCTATTGGTGCAGCTCCTGGTACAAGATTTATTTAAAATTCAACGGATCGCTGTGGGGGTAATCCCGGTAATTCTTTCGGAAATACATCGGGAAATTCTTTTGCAATGGGAACATCATTGATGCTCTTTTCTTCAGTTTGTACTTTCTCGACGTGTGCTATAACAGCATAGCAACCTTTTCTTATTAGTTTTTGTGCCTTCAAATTACTAATAATATGTAGCTTCGTGTTGCCCTTTTCTCCGTACACCATTAAGGGTTTTCCTTTTTCTCGTATAATGCGAATTGCATTTTTGTAACAAACGATCTCTGCTTTCACTTCTTTCAACCAGTCCATACCGATTATCACATCAAAACTCCCTAACTCTACTGGAATCAAATCAATCTTAAATGTTTCGCTAACCAGTTTAATTTCTCGATTCTGACATATATTATCTGCTGAAATTAATTTACCATTTGCTAATTCGAGTAAAAATTTACTATCCAAAGGCGTCAATGGACAACTTAATTTAGCACAAAAATCTCTACTCATATAGCTTCTATCCGCACCCGAATCAAATAAAACGTAAGCAGATTTATTGTCAATAAGAAACGTACCCGTAACAAGCTCCGGGTCTTCCTGTGCCTCTGCCGCATTAATATTGAAAACTCTTCCGCGGCCTTGTCCATTTGTGTTCTCCTGGTTCGGGCAATTTCTAATAATGTGGCCCGGTTTTCCACATTTATAACAAACTACATTGGCATAACTTGCTCTGACACTACTTGCTCCGCCATTACTCGTTCCGACACCATTTGTTCCTTTCGTTCCATTAACCCCTGGTCCGTAGACCTCACACTTCGCCGCGCTATGACCATTTCTTTTACACTTGTTGCAAAATTTGGTGCAGAACCCCGAGTGATACTTTTCACACCTTTGGCATAGCTGCTTCTGATTGTTGTTGTTGTTGCGGTTATTATTGTTGTTGGGATGATTGTTGTAGTTGCTGTTGTTGTTGTTGTTGTTGTTGTTGGGCCATTTGTTGTAGTTGCGATTGATGTTGCGATTGTTGGGATAATTGTTGCGATTATTGTTGTAATTGCTGTTGTTGTTGTATTGATGATTCTTATCACCGTTTTCATCCCACTTTCTTTTGACTTGCTTCACATTGGCCTCTTCAGCAGTCTGTTCTTTAATTCTTTCTTCAATCTGGTTCACTAGTTTGTGAGCCATTCTACATGCCTGTTGTATGGAGGCGGGCTCATGTGAACTTATATCTTCTTGGATTCTTTCCGGTAATCCTTTCACAAACGCGTCGATCTTCTCTTCCTCATCTTCGAATGCTCCCGGAAACAATAGGCACAATTCTGTGAATCGTCTTTCGTACGTGGTAATATCAAATCCTTGGGTTCGTAACCCTCTAAGTTCTGTCTTGAGCTTATTGACCTCGGTTCTGGGACGGTACTTCTCGTTCATCAAGTGCTTGAATGCTGACCACGGTAGTGCGTACGCATCATCTTGTCCCACTTGCTCTAGATAGGTATTCCACCATGTTAACGCAGAACCTGTGAAGGTATGCGTAGCGTACTTCACTTTGTCCTCTTCAGTACACTTACTTATGGCAAACACCGATTCGACCTTCTCGGTCCACCGTTTCAATCCGATCGGTCCTTCGGTTCCATCAAATTCCAAAGGTTTGCAGGCAGTGAATTCTTTGTAGGTGCATCCTACACGATTTCCTGTACTGCCAGATCCAAGGTTAGTGTTGGTATGTAGCGCAGCCTGTACTGCGGCTATGTTTGAAGCTAGAAAAGTACAGAATTCCTCTTCATTCATATTCACGGTGTGTCGAGTAGTCGGTGCCATTTCCTTCAAAATAGTCAAATGGAACAAGTTAATCATACAGAATATTAAGAGTAGTTAATAGTATTTCGTAGCATAATATGAACTCATTTATAAAAGCTTTTTCTTCATATTAGCGTTTTATAAGTTTAAATTCGGGTAGTACCTACCCGTTAAGTTCATACTTAGTAGCTAACATACAATTCAACTACTACAATTCTATATGAAAAACTGATTGTAATAATATTTCGCGTTTAAACTTTTATGCAATATTTTATAAACTTACAATACCGCTTATTTTACATAAAGCATGAAATATAGCACACAATAATTTTGATACAAGATAGTTGTGAAGATAATTCTAGCTAGTACACAAGTCGTTCAGCAAAGGCAATAAAGACACGTAATTCATACGTCCAGAAACAAGTCATGCATTCTGGTTTTACTAGGACTACTTCCCATCCTTGGTCTTATGGAACATAATCATTATGGTCGTTGATAAGACAGCGTGTTGTAACGTCGTCAAAGGGACGAGGGTTACGTAATGACCAAAAGTCTCGTAATAACCTAAAAACCTCATTTCTTACCCCAATTACCGACTCCGTCAGTTGTGGGAACGTTTTGTTTAATAGTTGTAGCCCGATGTTCTTGTTCTCACTTTGGTGAGAAATGAACATTACTAACCCGTAAGCATAACATGCTTCTTTATGTTGCATGTTAGCCGCTTTTTCTAAATCACGAAGTCCTATATTCGGATATACTGAGTCAAAATAATTTCTTAACCCGTTGCGTAAAATAGCATTTGGGTTCCCCGCAATATATGCGTCAACGTAAACACATCATAACTTATGGATTTCCCAATGTGATATCCCCCATCTTTGGAACGAAAGCCTTTTATAAACCAAGGCATTCTTGGAACGTTCTTCGAATGTCTTACAAACTGATCTCGCCTTAAATAGTTGTGCCGAGGAATTCTGACCGACTCTAGACAAGATTTCATCAATCATGTCTCCGGGTAGGTCTCTTAAAATATTGGGTTGTCTATCCATTTTGTGTGTTTATACTGTAAAATAGACAAGAGTTAGATTCATAAAAAAATACTTATTAATACAAGCAATTTTTACATATATCATAAAGCATAAGCACACTATTTTACATATATTACACCACACAAATACAACTATCTTATTCCAACTCGTTCGTTTCTTCTTGTTCGGTTTTGGTTCGTTTTGCCAAGTTTCTAGGGATATATGATGTTCCCCTAATACGAGCCGTCGTTGTCCACATTGGTTTAGAAAAACCTGGTGGTTTAGAGGTTCCCGGGTCATTGTTACAACTTAAGGACTTCGGGGGTTGAAGATACATATAAAGTTCATCGGGGTTGGAATTAGATTTCTCTATTTTTATGCCCTTTCCCTTATTATTTTCTTTTGTCTTTTTAAATTCAGTTGGGGTAATTTCTATAACATCATCGGAATTCTCGTCGGAATCCGATTCATCGGAGAATTGGTAATCCTCCCAATATTTTGCTTCCTTGGCGGAAACACCATTGACCATAATTAACCTTGGTCGGTTGGTTGAGGATTCTCTTTTACTTAACCGTTTTATTATTTCCCCCACCGGTTCTATTTCTTCTTCCGGTTCCGATTCTTCTTCCGGTTCCGATTCTTCTTCCGGTTCCGACTCTTCTTCCGGTTCCTCTTCGGGAACTTGTGAATCAGTCCAAGAATCATTCCAATTTACATTTGACTCTTCATTATTATTAGGTGAGTCAATGGGACTTGTTCTAGAGGTAGACATCTATCACATAATATCAAACACGTTAAGAGATTAATATATCACATAATATTCATATGTTAAAAATATATAGTTTCCAACAAAAATGTTAAGCAATCATTTTTAAAGAAAACACGGTCGAAGTCCAGACTCACTAATGCATCCTAACAAACTCGATAAGACACACTAATGCAAATTTTCTGGTTCTCTAAGACCAACGCTCTGATACCAACTGAAATGTCCCGTTCTTATTGATTAAAAACGTTCCATATTAATTGATTTCGTTGCGAGGTTTTGACCTCTATATGAGACGTTTTTCAAAGACTGCATTCATTTTTAAAATAAACCATAACCTTTATTTCATAAATAAAGGTTTAAAAAGCTTTACGTAGATTATCAAATAATGATAATCTAAAATATCCTGTTTACACACGACCATTACATAATGGTTTACAATACAAATATGTTACATCAAAATCAGTTTCTTGAATGCAGTTTTTACACAATATCATACAAACATGGACTCCAAATCTTGTCCTTATTTTAGTATGCAACAGCGGAAGCTCTTAGTATTCACCTGAGAATAAACATGCTTTAAACGTCAACAAAAATGTTGGTGAGTTATAGGTTTAACCTATATATATCAAATCGTAACAATAGACCACAAGATTTCATATTTCAATACACATCCCATACATAGAGATAAAAATCATTCATATGGTGAACACCTGGTAACCGACATTAACAAGATGCATATATAAGAATATCCCCATCATTCCGGGACACCCTTCGGATATGATATAAATTTCGAAGTACTAAAGCATCCGGTACTTTGGATGGGGTTTGTTAGGCCCAATAGATCTATCTTTAGGATTCGCATCAATTAGGGTGTCTGTTCCCTAATTCTTAGATTACCAGACTTAATAAAAAGGGGCATATTCGATTTCGATAATTCAACCATAGAATGTAGTTTCACGTACTTGTGTCTATTTTGTAAATCATTTATAAAACCTGCATGTATTCTCATCCAAAAAATATTAGATTTTAAAAGTGGGACTATAACTCACTTTCACAGATTTTTACTTCGTCGGGAAGTAAGACTTGGCCACTGGTTGATTCACGAACCTATAACAATATATACATATATATCAAAGTATGTTTAAAATATATTTACAACACTTTTAATATATTTTGATGTTTTAAGTTTATTAAGTCAGCTGTCCTCGTTAGTAACCTACAACTAGTTGTCCACAGTTAGATGTACAGAAATAAATTGATAAATATTATCTTGAATCAATCCACGACCCAGTGTATACGTATCTCAGTATTGATCACAACTCAAACTATATATATATTTTGGAATCAACCTCAACCCTGTATAGCTAACTTCAACATTCACATATAGAGTGTCTATGGTTGTTCCGAAATATATATAGATGTGTCGACATGATAGGTCGAAACATTGTATACGTGTCTATGGTATCTCAAGATTACATAATATACAATACAATTTGATTAAGTTATGGTTGAAATAGATTTGTTACCAATTTTCACGTAGCTAAAATGAGAAAAATTATCCAATCTTGTTTTACCCATAACTTCTTCATTTTAAATCCATTTTGAGTGAATCAAATTGCTATGGTTTCATATTGAACTCTATTTTATGAATATAAACAGAAAAGTATAGGTTTATAGTCGAAAAAATAAGTTACAAGTCGTTTTTGTAAAGGTAGTCATTTCAGTCGAAAGAACGACGTCTAGATGACCATTTTAGAAAACATACCTCCACTTTGAGTTTAACCATAATTTTTGGATATAGTTTCATGTTCATAATAAAAATCATTTTCTCAGAATAACAACTTTTAAATCAAAGTTTATCATAGTTTTTAATTAACTAACCCAAAACAGCCCGCGGTGTTACTACGACGGCGTAAATCCGGTTTTACGGTGTTTTTCGTGTTTCCAGGTTTTAAATCATTAAGTTAGCATATCATATAGATATAGAACATGTGTGTAGTTAATTTTAAAAGTCAAGTTAGAAGGATTAACTTTTGTTTGCGAACAAGTTTAGAATTAACTAAACTATGTTCTAGTGATTACGAGTTTAAACCTTCGAATAAGATAGTTTTATATATATGAATCGAATGATGTTATGAACATCATTACTACCTAAAGTTTAGTAGGTAAACCTACTGGAAGTGACAAGAAATGATCTAGCTTCAAAGGATCTTGGATGGCTTGAAAGTTCTTGAAGTAGGATCATGACACAAAAATAAGTTCAAGTAAGATTTTTACTCGAATTAAGATAGTTTATAGTTATAGAAATTGAATCAAAGTTTGAATATGAATATTACCTTGAATAAGAAAGATAACCTACTGTATATAACAAAGGTTTCTTGATCTTAGATGATTACTTGGAATGGATTAGAAAGCTTGGAAGTAAATTAGTAAACTTGAAGGGATTTTTGAAGTGTTCTTGAGGTGTTCTTTCTATGATGATTATAGCTTGATTCTTGAAGTGATTTTTGATGAAGATGATGATTAACTACTGGAAAAATACGTTCATAATAGTGTATGTGTGTTGAGAGAGAATTAGAAAGAGAATTTGAAGTGAAATGGAGTGAATGATGAGTGGTAATTGGTGAGTGGTGAGTGGGGTTAAAAGGAGTTCTAGTTAGTTGACTAGCTCATGGTAGAAGTTAAAATTGATTAGTCATACATGACATAATCAAGATTGGAATCCCATGCTAGTTCCTATTGGTATATACTCATAGTAAGTACGTTTTGAAGCTGTGTATAATACGGGTAAGAATACGACTAGAATTCTTGATGAAAGAAAAGAATGGAAAAGTAACTGTAACCATTTTCGTTAAGTATGAGTGTTTTGATATATGTCTTGAAGTCTTCCAAAAGTATTTTAATACATCTAAATACACTACTTGTATATACATTTTAACTGAGTCGTTAAGTCATCGTTAGTCGTTACATGTAAGTGTTGTTTTGAAACCTTTAAGTTAACGATCTCAATTAATGTTGTTAACCCATTGTTTATTATATCTAATGAGATGTTAAATTATTATATTATAATGATATTATGATATATTAATATATCTTAATATGATATATATATACATTTAAATGTCGTTACAACGATAATCGTTACATATATGTCTCGTTTCGAAATCCTTAAGTTAGTAGTCTTGTTTATATGTATATAACTCATTGTTAATATACTTATGGAGATACTTACTTATCATAATCTCATGTTAACCATATGTATACCCATATATATATCGTCATGTCGTTTTTACAAGTTTTAACGTTCGTGAATCGCCGGTCAACTTGGGTGGTCAATTGTCTATATGAAACATATTTCAATTAATCAAGTCTTAACAAGTTTGATTGCTTAACATGTTGGAAACATTTAATCATGTAAATATCAATCTCAATTAATATATATAACATGGAAAAGTTCGGGTCACAACAAAAGTATTATATATACCGATCACAAAATTCTCCAACACATATTTAATCAGAAACAACTTAACATGAGGCAGCGTAGGTGGATTGAATTGTTAAATGATTACGATTTTGAGATTCGTTACCACCCAGGAAAGGCGAATGTGGTAGCCGACGCTTTGAGTAGAAAAGACAGAGAACCTATGCGGGTAAAAGCTATGAATATAATTATTCGTACTAACCTTACTACTCAAATGAAGGAAGCGCAACAGGGAGTTTTAAAAGAGGGAAATTTGAAGAATGAAATACCCAAAGGTTCGGAAAAACATCTTAATATTCGAGAAGACGGAACCCGGTATAAGGCTGAAAGAATTTGGGTACCAAAATTTGGAGATGTGAGAAAAATGGTACTTAAGGATTCACATAAAACCAGATATTCGATACATCCCGGAGCGGGGAAGATGTACAAAGATCTCAAGAAACACTTTTGGTGGCCGGGTATGAAAGCCGATATTGCTAAATACGTAGGAGAATGTTTGACGTGTTCTAAGGTCAAAGCTGAACATCAGAAACCATCAGGTCTACTTCAACAACCTGAAATCCCAGAATGGAAATGGTAAAACATTACCATGGATTTCATTACTATTTTGCCAAGGACTGCAAGTGGTTATGATACTATTTGGGTAATAGTCGATCGTCTTACCAAGTCAGCACACTTTCTGCCAATGAGAGAAGATGATAAAATGGAGAAGTTAGCACGACTATACTTGAAGGAAGTTGTCTCCAGACATAGAATACCAATCTCTATTATCTCTGATAGGGATGGCAGATTTGTCTCAAGGTTTTGGCAAACGTTACAACAATCATTGGGGACTCGTTTAGACATGAGTACTGCCTATCATCCACAAACTAATGGGCAACGTGAAAGGACGATACAGACTCTTGAAGACATGCTACGAGCATGTATTATTGATTTTGGAAACAGTTGGGATCGACATCTACCGTTAGCAGAATTTTCCTATAACAACAGTTACCACTCGAGTATTGAGATGGCACCGTTTGAGGCACTTTATGGCAGAAAGTGAAGGTCTCTGATTTGTTGGAGTGAAGTGGGGGATAGACAAATTATGGGTCCAGAAATTATCCAAGAAACTACCGAGAAAATCATTCAAATTCAACAACGGTTGAAAACCGCTCAAAGTCGACAAAAGAGCTACGCGGACAGTAAAAGAAATGATATAGAATTTGAAATTGGTGACATGGTCATGCTTAAGGTTTCACCTTGGAAAGGCGTTGTTCGATTTGGTAAACGAGGGAAATTAAATCCGAGGTACATTGGACCATTCAAGATTATTGATCGTGTCGGACCAGTAGCTTACCAACTTGAGTTACCTCAACAACTCGCGAGTGTACATAATACCTTCCACGTCTCGAATTTGAAGAAATGCTTTGCTAAAGAAGATCTCACCATTCCATTAGACGAGATTACAATTAACGAAAAACTACAATTCATTGAAGAACCCGTCGAAATAATGGATCTTGAGGTTAAAAGACTTAAGCAAAATAAAATACCAATCATTAAGGTTCGATGGAATGCTCGTAGAGGACTCGAGTTCACCTGGGAGAGTGAAGATCAAATGAAGCTGAAATACCCGCACCTATTTCCAGAAGATGCGTCAACACCTTCAACAACTTAAAATTTCGGGACGAAATTTATTTAACGGGTAGGTACAGTAGTGACCCAAACTTTTCCATGATTATATATTAAATGAAATTGATATTTACATGATTAAATATTTCCAACATATTAAGCAATCAAACTTGTTAAGACTTGATTATTTGAAATGAGTTTCATGGAGACAATTGACCACCCACTTTGCCTGATGATTCACGAACGTCATAACTTGTGATAATTATATAATCGTTTTATTTTTTTATGATGTAAGTTTTTATTTTATATATATATATATAAGAAGAAATACAATTAAATCAAAGATGTACAAGTAAAACACTATTTGTTACAGTAAAACACTATTTGTTACGGTAAAACACTATTTACTACAGTAAATTTTTGCTTTGCTGCAGTAAAATACTATTTGCTACAGTAAAATACTATTTGCTACAGTAAAATACTATTTGCTACAGTAAACACAATTTACTCGTATTCAATCCGTATTTGTACTCGTACAATACCCAGCCTCTAGACGTATATACTATTGGTATATACACTTCAATAATCAGTTCTTAACAGCCTTAATGAGTCACCTAAACATGTGGGAACTATTATTTGGCAACTAGCATGAAATATCTAAAAAAAATACAAACTAATGGAACCTTATATTCAAGGGTAGGATCACGTTTTTCTTCACCAACCATAACACTTTCATTTTTCAACTTTCATGCATCAAACTTATCTCTCTCTTATTCTCCCTTGATGTTCTAATTGTTCTTCATCACCTTCATCAAAATCTAGCTCAATCTAGCTCATAAATCCTAAACTAGATCAACTTATAAAACAACTACTCAAGAACACACCAAAAACACTTTCAAGTTTACTAGCTTACTTTCAATCTTGCAAATCCATTTCAAGTGATCATCTAATCTCAAGAAATCTTTCTTATTTACAGTAAGATATCTTTTTAATTCAAGGTAATACTCATATTCAAACTTTGATTCAATTTCTATAACTATAACAATCTTATTTCGAGTGAAAATCTTACTTGAACTTGTTTTCGTGTCATGATTCTGCTTTAAGAACTTTCAAGCCATTCAAGGATCCTTTGAAGCTAGATCTATATTTCTCATTTTTAGTAGGTTTACCTACTAAAATTAAGATAGTAATGATATTCATAACATCATTCGATTCATACATATAAAACCATCTTATTCGAAGATTTAAACTTGTAATCACTAGAACATAGTTTAGTTAATTCTAAAGTTGTTCGCAAATAAAGTTAATCCCTCTAACTTGACTTTTAAAATCAACTAAATACATGTTCTATATCTATATGATATGCTAACTTAACGATTTAAAACCTGGAAACACGATGAACACCGTAAAACCGGACATACGCCGTCATAGTGAAACCGGCTGTTTTGGGTTAGAAAAATAAAAACTATCTTAATCTTTGAATTGGAAGTTTGTTTTCTGGAAAAATAATATTTCATATGAACATGATACTATATTAAAAAATAATGGGTAAACTCAAAGTAGAAGTATGTTTTTCAAAATGGTCATCAAGATGTCGTTCTTTCGACGGAAATGACTACCTCTTTAGTAAATGACTTGTAACCTACATTTTCGACTATAAACTTATACTTTTTCTTTTTAGTTTCATAAATTACATTTCATTATGAAACCATAGCAACTTGAATCACTCAAAACGGATTTAAAACGAAGAAATTATGAGTAAAACAAAGTTGGAAAATTTTACTTGTTGTAGCTACGAAAATTTTACAACAAATCTACACTAATCAAATCCTAGCTAACTTATATTGTATTATACATGTATTCTAACATATATTATGTAATCTTGGGATACCATAGACACGTATACAATGTTTTGACATATCATATCGACCCATCTATATATATTATTTGAAACAACTATAGACACTCTATATGTTGTAATGTTCGAGTTCGCTATACAGAGTTGAGGTTAATTCTAAAAATATATATACTTTGAGTTGTGATCTAGCCTGAGACATGTATACAATGGGTCGTGGATTGATTCAAGATAATATATATATTGATTTATTTCTGTACATCTAATTGTGAACAACTAGTTGTAGGTTACTAACGAGGACTGCTAACTTAAAAAACTTAAATCATAAAAAAGTAATAAAAAATGTTGTGAATATATTTCAATCATACTTTGATATATATGTACACATTGGTTATAGGTTCGTGAATCGACCAGTGGCCAAGTCTTATTTACAACGAATAAAAAATCTGTGAAAGTGAGTTATAGTCCCATTTTTAAAATCTAATATTTCTGGGATGAGAATACATGCAGTTTTATAAATGTTTTAGGAAATAGACACAAGTAATCGAAACTACATTCTATGGTTGGATTATCTAAATCGAATACGCCCCTTTTTGCTTGGTAGCCTAAGAATTAGGGAACAGTACCCTTAATTGACGCGAATCCTAAAGATAGATCTATGGGCCTAACAAACCCCATCCGAGGTACGGATGCTTTAGTACTTCGATTTTATAAAGACGAGAGGATTCTGTTATACAGATGAGAGGATTCTGTTTTGGGGATATTCTATATGCATCTTGTTAATGTCGGTTACAAGGTGTTCATCATATGAATGATTTTATCTTAATGCAGACGAGAGGATTCTGCTTGAGGATTATGTTTATAAAATGAAATCTTGTGGTCTATTATTATTACAATTTGATATATATAGATTAAACCTATAACTCACCACATTTTGTTGACGTTTTAAGTATGTTTATTCTCAGGTGATTAATAAGAGCTTCCGCTGTTGCATGCTAAATTAAGGACAAGAATTGGAGTCAGCATGCTTGTATAATATTGTTTAAAAACTGCATTCGAAGACTTAAGTTATTGTGTAATATTTTTGTAAACCATTATGTAATGGTCGAGTGAAAACGCTATATTTTAGATTATCATTATTTGATAATCTTCGTAATGTTTTAAACCTTTATCGATAAAATAAAGGTTATGGTTTATTTTAAAAAAGAATGCAGTCTTTGAAAAACGTCTCATATAGAGGTCAAAACCTCGCAACGAAACCAATTAATATGAAACGTTTATAATTGATATGAACGGGACATTTCAAGAGTAACACAGCTACTTGTTAACACCAGACGGCTCTTTTATTATGAGCGACCCAATAAGGCGGCGTATTAATCTATCCACTTAGCCTAAACTTTCTTAAACATAAGCTAAAGTAGAGGGTATCCCTTATCCGAGAGACATGATATGTTTTTGATGCTTTCGTTAACGATTGGTTTATAAAAATCAGTTAGGTTCTTATTTAAAAGAAATCAACCATAAAGGAACTGCATGGCCAGACAGTAGTCTCCATGTGAACGTTCGGTTATCCTAACGGTTCCAATCCTTTATAGGTTTAAACAAAACAGTTCCTATTACTAAAGAATCCCTCAGACGGAGTGCAATGTCTTAAACCGCGTTATGGTGCAATGTACTCTTCAATAGTGAGGTCGTTTCCATAGCCATACATACCAGAGGTATAGAGTACTACAACCAATGTGCCTACTCAATATACGTGCTATGTTTATATGCATAGTAACTACTCTAGCATAGCCTGAGGATGGCCTTGTACTCCTAGTATCAATTAGTGTTTCCATTACAAAAGAACCTCTGTCAGAATCCATAGGTAGGTTGCCTTACTACAACCTTTGTACCTCTAAGAAACGCCCTATGTATCCAGATGATGTGTCTTACCAAGGAGTGACGCAGATAGTGTACTCAGAATCGGGGTTCGGGACTTCCCAATCACAGAGCCGATAACCACGTTCTATTAGTTGAAAAAGCGACTGAGTTTATTCATAATCAGAAAGCATCTCAACAGTATCTCATTACACAATATATTTAGAAAGCGTAACATCTACATCACAACATGCACAAAATATAACTACTTGCTAATCATGGCAATAATATCATCTATCAAAGTAATAAAAGATATTATAAAAAGATAGAGTAAAGATAAAAGTACCAGTATATTAATCGAGTTCCAAAAGTACAAAAGTGACAACTCCGACTCAAGACAGCTTCTTAGTACAATCTTCGGCGTTCGCCTCCGGGTACTTAATTTCCCGCTCGGAGTTGAGAAGGCCTCGAAAGACTATTCCCGAACTAGACTAAATTTGAGAGTGAATTGAAGAAGTGAGAAGTGGAGAGTGTGTTGAATTGGTTGCAAATGAACTCTATTTATAGAAGTTTCTGGCATGGCAGGCTGTTTGTGGCAGCCCATCTGAAATCATGGTTGGCTATCCAGAATCATATCAGGTCGTTTAATAGGCCCATCCATAAGCGTGTAGGGCCATTTTCTGGGCTGGCAGCCCGTTTAATTAGGCCATTTATTGGGCCCCCCATTTCTAATTGGGTCACACGTCCACAAGATAAAGGCATGCCATTTATTTGGAATTGGCAAGCAGTTTGTTTCTAGAAACTTTTCAGGTTTTTGCCATTTTCGCTCTAGATTCTTCGTTTTAAGTCCGTTTTCGCTGATTCTTTTTGCATTGCCTTTGTAATTACCAAATGTACCAATCTAAGAAAATACATACATATTTTTTCAATAAAGTTGATTACTTTATTGAATATGGGCCTGATATCGGAGGTAAAAATGTGACTTTTTAGCCGATATCAAAATATCCCACACTTAGGCTTTGCTTGTCCTCAAGCAAATTTCTTGTTTTAACTTCAAGAAATCTTCCAAAGTTTCCTTTTTAATCAACTAAGCGGTTTGCTTTTTATTATAAGAGCGTAACATAAAATAATCACTGTGTTAGGGTTTGAAGCTATCTCTGTAAGGATGAGGGGAGGTTACATGACTTTTGGCTATCTTTCACTGGTCACTCATTCACACAAGTGTATAAGGTTCCCTATAAATCTAGAATTATGCTCGCTCATAGCCAGTCATATTTGTACCTTTCGTCATAGGCTTGGTCGAGACTCAAATCCTTTGCGTGCTAGGTATGATGGCGGTGATACCCATATCTTATAGCTAATTTGTCAAAAAGGGTTAATGAAGGTGTTTAGAGAGTGGAGTTTTCACTTTTGGTAAAAAGGGTGAGAAGGGTAGAATAGTCCTTTTAAAGATTTTTATCAATATATTTGAAAAAGGGATAGATAGGAGTGCGACTAATTTTGTGAAGCACTTGAGTTCTTTTGAACTTCTTTCTAGGAGTTTCTCCTTGAATTAGGCTCTTGGAACTCCACGTTTTTCATTTTAGAAATTCTGCTCCTTTCTTCAGAATTTTTAATCGAGATGTATCATAACTATTTTTATTTCGAATACCATCTCGAGGAGCTTCCGTTGGTAGTTATTCAAGATTTTTGCCATAATCTTTTTGGTGACTATTTTTGGAATTTTGTACGAGCTAATTTTCATTTTCTGGGTAGAGTAGGTGGTGAAGGTGGATGATGGATGATAAAAGGAAATGAATGAAGAGGTGCGAGTGGTTTCTTGACAAACGGCTAGCTCTTCCAATGTATACCTCTATCACACTTTACTACTAGAAAATGTATATCTGGAGCAAGTTCTGATTCCCAGCACAAACATCGGCACACTCAAGGGAAAATAGTGAAGCAATAAAAATGAATGCTTTTCATGATCTTATTTCGGTTCCTCACCATAATCAATTTAGGTCGAATACGCCAAGTCATGCAATGCTCTTTTAGAGAATCAATTTACCCCAACGAGATTCTTATTTTAGTTAGAACTTACTTTTATTTACAGATGTTTTAGTTTTTCGAAAGTACTTTTTCGTAAAGGCTTTCTTTTTGATTAAAAATATTAAAATTTGGATTAAAAACACAGAATCTTGATAACAAACTTAATACGATAAAACATTACTTTGCTATCCCACACTTAGACGAACATTGTCCCTAATGTTCCTACTGTGGAATCCCACACTTAGGGTTTTTAATAAAGATTTTTCAGAAATAGTTGTCTTAGTGGTTATTTGGGATGGAATCCCACACTTAGTGATAAGCAAGGATGTGATTTATTTGTCTAGAAAATAGAGCTAATGCAGTAAAAACAAGAAACAAGTACCCTTTATTGGCTACTGAGAAAGCGGATTAAGAAGCTGGCTGACTTTGAAGAGGAAGAAAGCTTCGGCAATCTCTCGGCTCTTAGCCTCTAATAGGCTCTTTTTCATTTTCATTCCTTTATTATCTTCTACTTTACTTTATTCATGGGTTGCCTCCCAAGAAGCTCTTTTGTTTAACGTCGTTGGCTCGACCAATACCTTTTCTACCATGGTAAAGTAGACAAATCATCTCTGATGATGTCTTCGTTAAGCTAAGGGTGAACATATCTCAGCGGGTAGATCTTGAGAAAGTGACGGACCAAAAGGTAGAGAAGGTCCGAAATATCTCGTGTCGATCTTCTAAAGGAGAGGTAGTGGGAAGTGATAGCTATGGATAAGTCCTGAAGTCCGACGAGGATGTATTCCATAGCCCTACTGAAGGTCCCATGTACATCAGTCATAGATGCAGTACTGGTGGTGATAGTTTCTCGTCTTAGATGCTCATGTCTGAGGTCCTCAAGTACTGCCAGAAACTGTATCTATATGATCTCAAAATCTACAGAATGGGGATCTCCACAAAAATTGTTGGCAGTTCAGTATAGATTAGTTATCAGTCGAAGCTGAAAGGAGGTAAATAGCAATCCTGAGTCGAGAAGCAAGGTGGCTGCTTTGCGGTAGATCTCACGGCATCCAGATTTGATTGTGAAGCTTGGATCCGTTGACTTATTAAAGATACGTGTGAGCTTGTATGTCACAAATGTGGCAAGGTTAACTCGGTCGGGATCCAAATGGGAGAAAGGATTGTTGCAATGCTCTTCTTCCATAACTGCAACTTCTAACTCTTTGATAATTAGATCCGCAATGTGATCGATAGTAACATACATCACAAGTCTATCTGGTGTGCTCTCGAAATCGTCCTGAGTTAAGAGAATGAAAAGGCTTCAAATGTCTTCGACCATCTATGAACCGGAGTGGGAAGTCAGGCGTCCAATCTAAAGATCCATGTTTCGACGGATGAGGGACAGTAGTGATCTCTGAGTAGTGGAATAAGGAAGCGCCAATCCTGCGAAAGCGTTGTGCACTTTGGTATAGATGATCTTCTGATCTCGACAAAACCTTGTCTCGTGCATGGTACAAACTACTGAATTGTGCTCCCTTCCTCGTTCCTCTCGGAGAATATGATCGTGAAGTGAGATGATAAAGTCCTGAAGTCTCTCTTCCAATAATGACGTATCATCATTGCTTCTCTGTTCGTATCGAGTATACTCATCTTCGATAGCTTTAATCTGCTCCGTTAACCGAGTCTTCAATTCGATCATCGAGTGTCGGATGGCTTCGAGAATAATCTTCAAAGAATTCATCATTATCATAAATGAATGAAATCATATTGGCATGCGTTGATATGATAGGAACTTCGGAAAGTTCTGAAGAAGAGTCCGACTCCTCTTGAGCTGATACTGTCGGGAGGAATAATATTCTATTCCAATCTTAGACCTTGAAACAGAACCTTGTTGAACAAAAAAGAAGAAGTTGGTGACCTGATGACAGGGGAGCCGACGACCGAATCCCCGATGAACAGCGGCCATAACTATAATGGTCCTAAGGTAGCAAAATTCCTTGTCGAGTGTCGACCAAAATATCTAGGCATGGCTGATCATCCTCATCATCATCTGAAGCTAAGTCGTAGGATGGAATATCAATTAAAGTGGCAGGTGAATGAGGTGTGTCTGTGTTCTGGGGTCTTGCTTCTCTACTGATAGGATCAATCTCTATATCTTTTACATCGGTCGGCCCTTCATTTGTTTTACGGAAACGAATCACCAAACCTTTTCTATGATCTTCCATCTCAAGCTGCATAATCTCTTCATCGTGCTCTCAAATAACTACTGAGCTGAGCGGGGTTATATCAGTTTCTTCCTCTGTCTCTTCCATCTATTCCTCAATTTCTTCTACTTTCATTTTCTCTTCAGATTCTTCCTCTTCCTCTATTTCTTCTTCGGGAACCTTTTCTTCCATATATGGATCTTCATCAAATTGTGGCTCAGGTGGCATAATACACATCTCTGTGTCGGTGGCTGATGGTGGAGATTCATCATTGGAAGTGTTCTGGCTGCTGGAAATAGTAAACATCTATTCTTGTTCAAACAAATAGGTAGGTTGGTCAATTTTGAACGTAACACACTCCCTATGTGATCATAAGACCAAGGTTTGATTGTAAACATCAATGACTGTCCTAGTCGTATTCATGAACGGTCGTCCTAAGACGATAGGGGTATTAAGGTCTTCCTTGATGTCCATCACTATGAAATCCGTGTGATAAAAGAATCGGTTAACTTTTACCAAGACATTCTCAACTATTCCTTTGGAATAACGAATTATATGATCAGCGAGTTGGATTGTCATTTTGGTTGGTAACAAGTCTCCTAGCTTTAATCTCTTATAAAGAGAGTAAGTTATAAGATAATGCTTGCTCCTAAATCAGCCAAAGCGTGAATGGTTCTAGATTGGTAGAGAGAACACGGGAATTTGAATCTCCTCATATCTCCTAGTTTTGTGGGTAGAGAGTCTGAAAGGACCCGTTCATATACATTATAAACGATTCACAATAGTTGATTACATCGCGAGGTATTTGACCTCTATATGATACATTTTACAAACATTGCATTCGTTTTTAAAAGACAAACTTTCTTTACAACGAAAGTTGATGGCATGCACACCATTTCATAATACATCAAACTATAATTGGCTTAATAATAATCTTGATGAACTCAATGACTCGAATGCAACGTCTTTCAAAATATGCCATGAATGACTCCAAGTAATATCCTTAAAATGAGCTAATGCACAGCGGAAGATTTCTTTAATACCTGAGAATAAACATGCTTTAAAGTGTCAACCAAAAGGTTGGTGAGTTCACAGGTTTATCATAACAATCATTTCAATATGTTAATAGACCACAAGATTTCCGTTTATAAATATATGTACACTCGCAAGTGTATAAAAGTATTCTATAAGTTGTAGGCACCCGGTAACAAGCCTTAACATTCATGTTTTACCCTCTGAAGTACACCAGATCAGGTGTGTTTAAAATAACCTCGAAGTACTAAAGCATCCCATAGTCAGGATGGGGTTTGTCAGGCCCAATAGATCTATCTTTAGGATTCGCGCCTACCGTACATAGACAAGTAGTTTAATGTTACCAAGCTAAGGGTATATTTCTGGTTTAAACCCACATAGAATTAGTTTTAGTACTTGTGCCTACTTCGTAAAACATTTATAAAACAGCGCATGTATTCTCAGCCCAAAAATATATATTGCAAAAGCAATTAAAAAGGGAGCAAATAAAACTCATAATACTGTATTTTGTAGTAAAAATACATATAACGTCATTTAATAAGTGCAAGGTTGGCCTCAGATTCACGAACGTATCAATATTGAGATTCAATATTGCAGAAAAGTACGTAGACGCAACGTAGATGATAAACACTAGATTGACCTCACGAGCATACCCATGAACCATACCCATCACCTCCATAGCTATAACCTATAATTTCCTTATCTTCGACTCATTCAAAAAAACTATTTTGAAATCACTCGGACAGCACTCCGTCGTAATATTTTATGTATACTAATAATATCTTGAAATAATACAGAGCAAATATATATATATATATATATATATATATATATATATATATATATATATATATATATATATATATATATATATATATATATATATATATATATATATATATATATATATATTTATTTATTTATTTATAAATCAATTGAGAGAGTTTAGAGAAATATATTTTCAAGTTTCTATAAAATAATGTAACCTATTGAATTCTATTTATAATAGATTTTTGAATTATAAAAGTGAATTATTAAAGTATGAATTATTAAAGTGAATTATTAAAGTATGAATTATTAAAGTGAATTATTAAAGTATGAATTATTAAAGTGAATTATTAAAGTGAATTATTAAAGTATGAATTATTAAATTGAATTATTAAAGTATGAATTATTAAAGTTAAAGTAAAGTAAAAGTAAAGTAAAGGTAAAGTTAAAGTATAGTAAAAGTATAAAAAACTATGTATGTATAATACGCGTATAAATATATATAATATTAATTTAAATCGTTATATATATTTAATGAAATAAAATATAAATATCATTATATTTATTATACTGGTTAAGTAATGAGTTGTCAAAAGTGATTCTAGATATTTATAAAAGTTATATACGTTTTAATAATAAAGTTCTTTTTAAACTGAAAACGTCTTTGTACGTTTGAAAATAGATTAATAGAATATTATGGAAACCAATTCTCCACTAACTTTTGTCTAACTTTCGTAAATGACACTTTTTGTTTTTATTTATAAAGAGCTTTACAAATTATTCTGAATATCGTTAAGAGGAATAGATTTTCTCAAATCATAGTGGACCTCTCAACAGAGACTTGTAATCATAATTCAATGTTTCTGATAATTCAATCATTTAATATATATTTTTTCCGTCGAAAATCATATTGAAACAAATACATTCGTGTAAAGTATTATATGTTTAATACTTTATTAATATTCTCAAGTTATAATATATATATACATATACATATCTATTTATATATAACGATTCGTGAATCGTCGGAATTTGGTCGAGGTTATAATGAATGTATGAACACAGTTTAAAATTCTTGATATTTAACTTAACAAACTTTGCTTATCGTGTCTGAATAATATAAAGATTAAAGTTTAAATTTGGTCAGAAATTTCCGGGTCGTCACAGTACCTACCCGTTAAAGAAATTTCGTCCCCGAAATTTGATAGAGGTCGTCATGACTAAAAATGAGAATGTTATTATAACGATTACAGAGTTTTATCATGTTCAAGAAGAATGGATAAAATAATTCGATTACTCGAAGCGTATGAGTGAAGTTATCGTAAATGAATGAAATAAGATAATAGTGATTCGTCGTATCTTTTGACGTCATCACGATTGATCTTCGAAAAGAAAATCATTGTAATCTCTAATGGATTTGATTATTCGGCGATTAAGGAAATTATGATCCTCTTCGAATTAATGCGATAATCCATTTTGATTTCTCTGTCGGATATTTCACTATAAATCCACCTCATTTGTTTTCTTACAACTCACACCTTCTCAACTCATATTTTAAAGTATTTGTCAATATGCTTCATCCAGTGCTGATTCTTGATATACTCCTCACTTTCATATATGTCGCTCTTCTTTTTCATCTGCCTCCGGAAGAATCTATTTACTTCTACTATACTTTTGGTTTTATAGTGTTTTTAGTTCTCCCGTGTCTTTATATTGCTATATGCATTGATATATACGGTTTGTGATTTCTGGGTTGTTGTTGGGTTTTATATCTTCCCTTATATTTCAAAGTCCTTGCTTCTTCTATAATCATTGTCATCCACAGTTAATGCTCTCTTCTATTTGCTATGATTTATACTCCCATTTCTAGTTCGGAGCTTTGTCCTTTCGTTTCTTCTTCTTAAGATTAAGCATCGCTTGTAATGGTCCAGAATTCGCAGATATAAATTTCAGAATGAACATTGTTAATGTTCTAGGAAGGAAATTGTAATGACACGATCTTGACTTGTCAAATTACCAGAATACCTTGAAAAAGGACGAATCATCAAGAAATATTTTCTTGATATTTAGAGATCAAAGAGAATACAAGAGTCGTGTAACATAGCACATGATGACGTTATGATCTGTGAATCATCATGTTTCATTTAGAAACTCAGCATGAATTACTGTAATATAATTACGTTGATCAAGTGTCATTATATTATACTAACTCATGCTTCAGCTCCCAACACTTCTTCAAGAATATTCCTATTTTAAACTCGAATGTTTCAGAATTTAGAAACTAAAATAGTTTCTTTTATGATATAATACAAATAGCCCGAAGAGGTAAATGATTTCAGATAAGAATAATTATAAAAATATCTTCAGAAGCATGGATGATATTTATAATGAAAGATACGATGATATCTTAGAATGTCTAATATCAGAGGATGATGAAGGATATTGTCCGCATGGGGTTTAGAGTCAGGAGCAAGGTATTCGTTAATGACTTCAGCAAGTACTGAATCATTTAGATTCTTTGAAGGCAGGTTCAGCCTTTTTGATTTGTCCACAGCCTCCTTCATACTTTGCTTAATCCATTTTCCAGTTCCAAAGCTTCTCTTTTTCTGAGCTTTGCCAATATACTATCCTTTATCATCCAACTTTTTACTGTTAAGGTCGTTTACAGTTTTTGCTGCTTCATCAGCATTTTTCAAAATTTCGAGAACTGGTTCGCAGTTTATGGTGTTTTTCAGAAATTTCTCATTCAAAGAATGTAAGTCTTGGAGGTAGACGTTGTGTGTATATGTAATTGTTGATGTAGACATGCTGCGAGGTTTCAAAATACTGATTGCTGATTCTCAATAATTGGTATGGCAATTCTTGTTATAAGGTACGAATGAGTATATGATAGGGTTTCAATAATTATAATGATTTTTTTTTTTTTGGAAAGTCAAAGATCAATGAAGTTGTTGGTAAGTTTATTGCTAATGTGGTGAATATAAACGATTCCCCGGTAACGTTGGCGAAAGGGCAACGTATCTATCGAGGTTATAATAAGACTGTTTTGATTGAGAAGTCAAAGATGACTTGCTGGAGCTGTGACAAAACTGTCTATTTTGAAACGGAATTGAAAAGTTATTTTAGCTAGTAAATGCCAAAGGGTCTAACACGGATACGTGTCGAACTATGACTTGGGTTTTAAGAGTTTTTCAGGTGTATAACTGTGGGTAACATATGGTTGGATCATCATCTCGATTGTTCCTTAGTTGAAGTGTCTTCAGGAATTTCGAAGGGTTTGAGCACATATTGTAATCGTTAATACATATGATGTTCTAATACAGTTTTGAAGTCAAAGTATAGCTTTGAAAGATATAGGAATCTAAGAGTGATGATACTGGTTATATTTCGAATTGAATTATGCGATTTCAAAATCAGAATATGTAATTGAATTTGAATGAGTATGATTGTTTTGATTTATATGAAAGAATGGATATTGTTGTGAAAGTAGGGAATATAGTTGATGATTGCTGAATCAGTTTCGAAAAATGTAATATATTAATTGTGAATTTATATATCTCTCGGGTATTACCTACCCGTTAAAAAAATTTTCACAATTAATATTTTGTACAAAAGAAGTTTATTACAGTCTTTATGAAAATATATGTGTATATTTTCTTTAGATGTAATATAGATTTAATGAATTAATATTAAATTAAACTCATTTGTTTTATGGTTGCAACTAGAATTGAGTAATCCCTAAAACTTTATAAATTGCATAAGTATTTCTTCAATAATATTGAAATTATGAATCATTACTTTGTTATTTGTTGGTTTTCGTGAAATTCTTGTGAACTTCGCAAGGTACGAATGATGTTATTTGAAAAGTTTCGAGTACATCGATGATGAAAGTGTAAAATCAAACATATATTCAAATAATACACTTGATTTATTATAAATTGGATTTTTTATTGAATTGAGACAGAGATTGTAATTAACGATGGTTAAGTTACGGACGAAGGACGTACATCATTGCATATTTGTAATATGAATTAACTGAGTAGTTAAGATTCACACATAATAGCTTAGTACGGGAAGATTTATTATGGTTTAAAAATTTATACATATAAAATATACATATAAATCTTTTGATTGGAAATGAGTTAATACTTCATAACTCGTTGATACAATATATTTGTTGTTGATTCGTAATGATGTCCACAATGATTCTTGAACTGACAGAGTTTGTGATGTTACAGGTGCTGTTGATTCTGACGATACTGACGGCACTGACTGTGTTGATGATGCTACGGTCCTGTTGATGCTGTTGGTAAAACAATTCTAGCTTGTAAATCGTACACCATTTTCGATCAAAGTTTCTACTCTACCATCTCCGTTCACTCATCCAATTTACGGTCAGAATTAAATAATCTCTAAGATTTTGGAGATTACATAACTGCCGCAGAGATATCTCTTCAATGTAGTTTGTGAATTAATACTTCATCGTTTGTTGTTGTTGATATTCCTGGATATTTACAGGGCGTATGACGTTGATGTTTGAGATACATATTGTGATGTTGCGGTGTGGGATGTGGATGTTGTTGTTGGTGGTGGTGATGGTACTGTTGGCGTTGCTGATGGCGGTACTGTTTATGATGCTGGTGCTGCTGCTGGTGTTTGTAACCTTTGCACCATATTCTCCAAAGCCACTACCCGAGCGCGTAGCTCGTTGACTTCTTCTATTACACCGGGGTGATTGTCGGTTCGGACGAGCGGATAAATAAAATCTAGAATTTGGTGTAGTATGTAATCGTGACGAGATACTCTAGAAATAAGAGAGAAAATGGTGTTTCGGATAGGTTCGCCGGTAAGTGCTTCAGGTTCTTCGCCAAGAGGCCAATGTGGTGGACGGAAGGGATCACCTTCTTCTTGTCTCCAATGATTAAGGAGGCTACGAACCCATCCCCAATTCATCCAGAATAGATGATGACTAATTGGTTGATCCATTCTGGTCACACTGCTTTCGGAACTTGAGTGGGATTCCATTTCGGAATCCGAGGGACTTGAACTAATGACGAATTCTATTTCGTACTATTGAATAAAGAATTTTTCGATATGAAATGATTTTCCGGCTATCGGGTGGTATTCTAATTATATAGAGCAAAAGGTTTTGTAGATTACGGAGGAATTTACGGAATATGTCAGGCAAAGTGTACAGTAACAGATACGCTAAGATATGAATTAGCAGATACGCTAAGATATGAATTTTGTCTATACACTATTCATGCAATCAATGCAATAAGATGTGTCTAGACTAAGAATGATAAGCAGGTAATTTCCGACAAGAATGATGAGCAAAACTTTTGAAATGCAGACACGGTTGAAGTCCAGACTCACTAATGCATCCTAACGACTATCAGTTAGACACACTAATGCAGACCTGGTTCGCTAAGACCACCGCTCTGATACCAACTGAAAGGACCCGTTCATATACATTATAAACGATTCACAATAGTTGATTACATCGCGAGGTATTTGACCTCTATATGATACATTTTACAAACATTGCATTCGTTTTTAAAAGACAAACTTTCTTTACAACGAAAGTTGACGGCATGCACACCATTTCATAATACATCCAACTATAATTGGTTTAATAATAATCTTGATGAACTCAATGACTCGAATGCAACGTCTTTTAAAATATGCCATGAATGACTCCAAGTAATATCCTTAATATGAGCTAATGCACAGCGGAAGATTTCTTTAATACTTGAGAATAAACATGCTTTAAAGTGTCAACCAAAAGGTTGGTGAGTTCACAGGTTTATCATAACAATCATTTAAATATATTAATAGACCACAAGATTTCCGTTTATAAATATATGTACACTCGCAAGTGTATAAAAGTATTCTATAAGTTGTAGGCACCCGGTAATAAGCCTTAACATTCATGTTTTACCCTCTGAAGTACACCAGACCAGGTGTGTTTAAAATAACCTCGAAGTACTAAAGCATCTCATAGTTAGGATGGGGTTTGTCAGGCCCAATAGATCTATCTTTAGGATTCGCGCATACCGTACATAGACAAGTAGTTTAATGTTACCAAGCTAAGGGTATATTTCTGGTTTAAACCCACATAGAATTAGTTTTAGTACTTGTGCCTACTTCATAAAACATTTATAAAACAGCGCATGTATTCTCAGCCCAAAAATATATATTGCAAAAGCAATTAAAAAGGGAGCAAATGAAACTCACAATACTGTATTTCGTAGTAAAAATACATATAACGTCATTTAATAAGTGCAAGGTTGGCCTCGGATTCACGAACGTATCAATATTGAGATTCAATATTGTAGGAAAGTACGTAGACGCAACGGAGATGATAAACACTAGATTGACCTCACGAGCATACCCATGAACCATACCCATCACTTCCATAGCTATAACCCATAATTTCCTTAGCTTCGACTCATTCAAAAAAACTATTTTGAAATCACTCAGACAGCACTCCGTCGTAATATTTTATGTATACTAATAATATCTTGAAATAATACAGAGCAAATATATATATATATATATATATATATATATATATATATATATATATATATATATATATATATATATATAAATCAATTGAGAGAGTTTAGAGAAATATATTTTCAAGTTTCTATGAAATAATGAAATCTATTGAATTCTATTTATAATAGATTTTTGAATTATAAAAGTGAATTATTAAAGTATGAATTATTAAAGTAAATTATTAAAGTATGAATTATTAAAGTGAATTATTAAAGTATGAATTATTAAAGTGAATTATTAAAGTATGAATTATTAAAGTGAATTATTAAAGTATGAATTATTAAAGTGAATTATTAAATTATGAATTATTAAAGTTAAAGTAAAGTAAAAGTACAGTAAAGGTAAAGTTAAAGTATAGTAAAAGTATAAAAAACTATGTATGTATAATACGCGTATAAATATATATAATATTATTTTAAATCGTTATATATATTTAATGAAATAAAATATAAATATCGTTATATTTATTATACTGGTTAAGCAATGAGTTGTCAAAAGTGATTCTAGATATTTATAAAAGTTATATACGTTTTAATAATAAAGTTCTTTTTAAACTGAAAACGTCTTTGTACGTTTGAAAATAGATTAATAGAATATTATGGAAACCAATTCTCCACTAACTTTTGTCTAACTTTCGTAAATGACACTTTTTGTTTTTATTTATAAATAGCTTTACAAATTATTCTGAATATCGTTAAGAGGAATAGATTTTCTCAAATCATAGTGGACCTCTCAACAGAGACTTGTAATCATAATTCAATGTTTCTGATAATTCAAACATTTAATATATATTTTTTCCGTCGAAAATCATATTGAAACAAATACATTCGTGTAAAGTATTATACGTTTAATACTTTATTAATATTCTCAAGTTATAATATATATATATACATATACATATCTATTTATATATAACGGTTCGTGAATCGTTGGAATTTGGTCGAGGTTATAATGAATGTATGAACATAGTTTAAAATTTTTGAGATTTAACTTAACAAACTTTGCTTATCGTGTCTGAATAATATAAAGATTAAAGTTTAAATTTGGTAGAAAATTTCCGGGTCATCACAAAGTCTCCGACATAGAGTCCAAGAATTTTCCATCAAGCTTAAAGGGGCCAAGCTTTTCAGGCTCCTCCTTTAGTCTTTCAGGATATGGTACACGAACTGGATTCTGCTTGGCCAACTACCTAGTGTTAATATTCTTATTCTTTATCCTTATTGACTGCCTCTGAGGTGCAGGTTCGTCCTTCGGTATAATAGAAACCATTTGTTTAGCTTCCTGTATATGGGGGTTTTGGATGGTATTACTATGCAATCTTCCTTGTAGCCGAGTCTCAAGTTGTTGTGATAAATGTCCGAGCTGCAAATCTAGAATTTTCAGTACCGCAAATTAATTTTTCATGAGTGCCTCCATCTGATCTTGTCTATGATAGGTCAGATCATGTTGAGATTAGAAGAAAAGACAAGTTCGAATGAGATTCGGTAAGAGTGAAGGAGACTCGGTATGAGAGAGAATCAATAAGATTTACATTCCACAGCTTCTAGAACTCAATTACAATGCAATGGCTATTTAATTAGGACTAGTTAGGTTCCTTATATAGCTCTCTTCTAAAGAACCTTCATTTAAGCATATTTCACATTAACACTATACAACTTCGGGGTCCTAACAATCTTTCCCTTAGTGTTAAATGTGAATTTTTTACAATATAATCCTATTGAGTAATCTTGAGAGGTCCAAATGTTAGTTTCCATCCAGACGCCCCACACTTTTCTTGGATCTCCCTCATGTAATGGATATTCATCCATTTCTTTGAAATACCTTCTCTTTCTTTAGCCACGAAGAATCTCAAACTGTCTTGTACGGATTCGGAGTTTCAGATGATCTATGATATGCTTTATGAACTCTCCAAGACCCATTTTCATGTCAATGTCATCAAACTTGCTTTCACGAATTTTAAGATACTTCAGTGCAGCCTTCAGTGTTCCATCTGAATATTTGTTTAGCTCTTCAGTGCGGATGAACACATTCTCTTTCCGAGAATTCACAAATACAAACCCTTCGGGTTCGAATTGCATTTGAAACATTCTCATATCCTTCAGTCCCTCTGTGAATTGATTCGGGCATGTTATTCGAATCTTTTTCCTATTTGCTTCGAGACCTATTTGAAAATCTTCACGTCTCATCAGTTCAATTGTCTCCATCATGTATCTTTTCACAGGTTTCAAAGCTTGAGCCTTAGAAAAAGGTCGAATGGTGATGATACTGAGGTAGTTGTAGATGTGAATGATGTCAAGCATATCTAAATTTTGAAAATCTGCTTCTGTGAACTTGTATTTCTTCTCATCTTCTCTAATAACGTGGAACTGACTGATGACGTCTCTTTTCTCACTTATCTCTACTCCGACTCTAGTAATATTCAACACTTCTGAAATACGATAATTTCTTTGAAGCCACAAATCATCTTCGTTCTTGTTGATATGTTTCCTCCACATAAACTCATACCAATTTCTTTCACTTGCTGGAAGCAATCGTGGACCTATATAAGTAAATCTTTTACTCCTTGGTGTTTCATTAATGCGGAAGATCTTGTATGCATTTTCCTCGATGAATGGGTTTCGTAACGTTATGAAATCATGTTCAACTCCTAATAACAATCTTTGTTCTCGATTCTTAAAGAATATACCGTGGTTGTATTTGAATCTGGAATTCACTGTTTCACTTGATGTAGATGTACCAGAAGTTGAGCTTTCACTAGCTTTAGTTGGATTTGAACTCGATGAAGGTGTAGAATTTGATGAATGATCTGTAAGATTTGTCGTATCATCTGTTGGGGCATTATCATCTTCAATATGATCCAAGATATCATCATCATTTGGATTAACATAAAGATTATCTTCATCTTCATCGGAAGAATCCATTTCATCATCACTTTCTGGATCAGGATTCCCTTCATCCACAATCTCTACATCCTCAGGAATAGAAGATACTGAAGATAATTTGCTTAGAATAACAAATCCATCATGATCTATTTCTTCAAGATAGAAATCACTTAAGTTCAAATCCTCATCTACCAGTCCACTTTCAGCCTCTGAGTGAATAATTGGAATAATGACTTGCTCAGGTTCCTTGTCAACAATATCATCATGAAAAGAAACCGTTTCTGATTCTGTTTGAACCTGTTGAGCTTGAGAAGCTGATGTAGACCTCACACCACCACCCTTAGATGAAATGTTCACCGTTAGATATTCTCCATCTACTCCTATCTCCCCCTCATGGCTATTTTGACATATCATATCGACGCGTCTATATATATTATTTGGAATAACCATAGACACTCTATATGTAGTAATGCATGAGTTAGCTATTCAGGGTTGAGGTTGATTCTACAATAATATATATACTTTGAGTTGTGATCGAGTCTGAGACATGTACACGGGTTATGATACGTATTAAATAATTCGAATATTATATGTGAATTATTGAATTGCTAACTGTGGACTAGTAACTGTGGACTACCAACATTGGACAATTAAAATAAATTAAAATATTGATTATAACATATGAAACTAAAAAATTCTTCAAGTTTGCCACTTGATTTCATCTTAAACCTCATTTGTATCTTGACGATTACAATCTACAATTGAATCCTTTCATGATTCTTGAAAACACCTCAATCGGGAGAATGAATCAACCGCATTTCATCTACGGAAAGAAAGATTATGCATACAGTTATGCACCTGAAAAACTCTCGGAAATTGAGTAAACGTTTAACACGTATCTGTGCTAATTTCCTTTAGTGTTATTATTACCCAAAATAATTTGGTAATTCCTTTCAAGGTAGCAAATTTTGTCACAGCTCCAACAAGTCAACTTCAACTTTTTGTTCGAAACAACCTTATTAATACCTTGATATATATGTGTGCTCTTTTATTGTTATCGGAGAACTTTTTATATTCCACCATATTACCATCAGCGTTTAATCATCTAAAAACATAATTCTCCTTAAACCACCTCGGATTTATAACCGATGATTCAGATATCATAGCATTAAATGCAGAGGAAACAGAAAAATTGTAGATGGTCTAAACGACCAAAAGTTTGATGATAAAGAAGGGAATGTTAGGAAAGCTCGATAGAAAAGTTAGAACTGAAAAACTGATTGAGCAAACTACGAAGGAGTATCTGAACAAATCACAAGGACTAAAACTGTATATTAAGAATCCTGATGATTCTGTTTCTAATGAAATCTTTAGAGAATACTTTGCTTCTGACTCCAAACTCTTGCGGAAGAATTTTCTTCACCATCTTTCGATATTAGAAATTCTAAGATATCATCGTATCTTTCATTATAAATATCCTCCATATTTCTGAAGATATTTTCATAACTGTTCTTATCTGAAATCATTAATCTCTTCGTGCTATCAATGTTACATCATATAGAAACTATTAGTTTCTATATTCTGTAAACTTTTCAGCTTAAAATATGAATGTTATTGAAGTAATGTTGGGAACTGATGCATGAGTTAGTATAATATAATGACACTTGATCAACATGATCATATTACAGTAAGTCATAATGAGTTTCTAATGGAACGTGATGATTCACAGATCATAACGTCATCATGTGCCATGTTACACGACTCTTACATTCTATTTAATCTCCAAACATATCAAGAACATATTTTTCTTGATAGTCCTCTCTTTTCTCTTGAATTCTGGTAATTTAGCCAATGAAGATCGTGCTATCACAATCTCCCTCTTAGAACATTAGTCCTGTTTATTCTGAAATTCGTATCTACGAATTCTGGACCATTACTCGCTTAACTTAAAGTCGAAAAGAGAAAACAAAAATATGAAGCTTCAAAATATAAGGGAGAATATAAAGCCCGATAACAACACATAAATTACAAACCGTGTATATCAATGTTTATCGCAACATAAAGAAACGGGAGAATTAAAAACACTATAACCCTAAGGTAATAGTAGAAGTAAACAGATTACTCTGGTGGCAATTGGAAGAGAAGGATTATTGATACAATAATCAGAATAATATTCAGAATTAGAATGGGATTAAGCATTTTCACAATCTTTTGGATACATGAACTAAGAAAGAAGGTATAGGAATGGTGAGAATAATGGAACGGAAGAGTTTAATTTATAATGGAAATGCCAGACAGAGTAATCGAGGCAAATCACCGTATTTAATTATAGAGATCTTAATTTCCTTACTCGCCAAACAATCAAATCTTTTAGATTTCGAATATTTTCTTTAAATCCCTTGAATTCTGGAAATCCACTATGACCACGTCAAAAGTTAAATCTCTATCTCAATCTTTTGTGATAGCTTCATTCGTACGCTTCACCAAATCAAATAATGATAAAACTCTATTTATCAACTCATATTGTCATGAAAACATTTTTTATTGTTAGCCATGACCACCTTACTCAAATTTCGGGACGAAATTTCTTTAACGGGTAGGTACTGTGACGACCTGAGAATTTCCGACCAAATTTAAACTTAATCTTTATAGGTTTCCGACACGATAAGCAACTTCTGTAAGATTGAGTCTCGAAAACTTTGGGACATTTACATGAATGCATTTGCCCTTTATGACCATTTCCCGATGATTCACGAACAATTGTGTGTAAATAAATATAAATATAAGTATATATAATATTTTGAAATAATAAAAAATAATTTAATCATTTAAACTGAATATGTAAAATAATATATAAAATAATAAAGATGTGATTAAAATAAATATACATGTAAATATATAAGCCTCTATACATAGTTAATGTTATATGTATATTATAATATATATATAAATATTAAATGTTATATTTATGTTATTATATATATATATATATGACATAATTAATAATATGTAATATTAAGTTTGGTTACGGGTTAAAAATATAATTAAATATAATTGTTATAGTTACTTCCAATATTTTTAATATTAAAATCAGTGTTATTATTATTTTCAATATATATATATATATATATATATATATATATATATATATATATATATATATATATATATATATATATATATATATATATATATATATATATATAAAATATATATAAAGTTTGATATATAAATTGTTATTATATTATTATTACTAATATTATTATAATCATTAATAATATTAGTATTATGACAATTAATACTATTATTACTAATATCAAAATCAGTATTATTAATATTATGATATAACATATAGACGTAAAAATTAATACATTTAGTTTGTTACATTTTTAATTCTTTTTTTACAATATATATGTATATATATGTATATAGTTAAGAAATTTTGTTATATATTATTATTACTAATATTATTATCAATATCAATATAATTAATATTACTAGTATAATTATTATAAACTTCGCTAAAATTATTATCATCATGACTTATTATTATTATTAATTCTATTATTATTATAAATAATTATTAATATTATTATTATTATAATTAGTATTTGAGATTATTATGGATATCATTATTAATTATTAATTATCAATTCATTAAAATCATTTATATAATAATCGCACGTACAGATTTGGAAATCAGAGAGTTGTTTCAAGTATCAATCACACTTTATATGATTTAGTTTATATCCTCAAAAGTATTACTTCACTGTATTAATGGTACAAATTATGGAATTATATATCTGATTATTAACTTTAAATATTCTGATTGAGAATTCTGTCCAAAATTCATTACCTGTCCAAATCACGATCCAGTATAATTGTTATTTTATTTTATTTATTTTTCTCTCCATTTTGTTCTTGTCAATTTCATTCTGGAATCCGTTAGCTGTCTATGTCACAAATCAATTGGCATCAATACAACTGTTAAATCATGCACTGGAATCACCCTATATAATTTATACATTACAATTTGTAAAGAAAAACCCAGAAAATCAATCAACCCATTCGCAATATCTCTGTCCTTGCATTTTCAGCCAAATTTCGAATTCAAAACAAATTTCAGAATTTATAAATGCAGACGTCTTTAACATCTCCTACTCAAACTATTTGCAAAGTCTCAAAAGCCAATTCATTATATCAAATTCGAATTCTTGAGTCAAAGTTTCTATTTTCAAAAGTCAAACGCTGTAATTTTGATAAAATTCGAGTTGATCATTGAGTTTCAAGTTAAATTAACGATTTATAAAGTTTCTAGGAGATGTTTGCAACAAAAGTTGTGTTGTGAACTTCAGCTAAAACATTACGAAAATCAAAATCACGTTTTTTTGTGTTCTTCAACCACGAACAACAGACAGTTCGGTTATATATTTATATATTTTTTTTGTTTGTGTTTCTCGCCTTTTATAAATGCAACCAAATAACTATGATTATTTATAGTCTTATTCAAAATAAATTTAATAAAAGAACTGAAAAATTATCGATCACTGGTTGATTTAATTCGTGAAGGGGAAGAAGGAAATAGAGTAAACAGGAAGAGATGGGTTAAATAAAAATAAACGGGTTATTAAAACAGAAAAACAGAAACTGGAGGGTGGTTTAGGGCGTTTGCGGTCATGCGAGAGGTCGGGGGTTCGAGCCCGGTCTCGGACAATTTCATTTTAGAAAAGCTTTTACAAGGGTATACATCTCCATTTTAATTTCTATTATTATTATTATTATTATTATTATCATTATTATTAGTTATTATGATTATTATTATGGTTATTATTATAATTATCATTATTATTATTATTGTTATTATTAGTATTATTATTATTAACATATGTATCATTTAATGAGCTACTACAAAAATTATTATCTTTAGTAATAAAATAGTTACTTTTATAGTTACTACTAATATTAGTATTATTACCGTTATCATTGCTACTAGAAGTATCATTATTATTAACATTATAAGTATCATTAAAATTATCAATATATATAAAATTTTCATAATTATTATTATTATCAAATCTAATAGTATTATTACCCTTATTTTAATATTTTAATGAAGTTAACTAACAAATGACATTCAGATAACATTATGCTTAATACCCCTCATAAAACTATATTAATATCTTAGTTATTAATATATATAAAATGAGTATTCTTAATAAGATATATAGTTTATTAATATATAAATTATATCACTAATAATAATGTATATATTTGTATGATTACAATTATATGTTTTAATATATATACAAATGATATAGGTTCGTGAAACTGCATTATATGGTTGAATGATCGAAGCCGAATATGCCCCTTTTTCTTGGTAACCTAAGAATTAGTAAACCGATCTACTAATTGACGTGAATCCTAAAGATAGATCTATTGGGCCTAACGAACCCCATTCAAATTACCGGATACTTTAGTACTTCGATGTTGTTTTATCATGTCCAAAGGATTTCCCGGAATGATAGGCAATATTTTTATACGCATCTTGTTAATGTCGGTTACCAGGTGTTCAATCCATATGAATGATATTTTTGTCTCTATGCATGAGACGTATTTTTATGAGAACTGAAAATGAAAATCTTGTGGTCTATTAAAATGATGGAAATGAATGATTATGATAAACTAATGAACTCACCAACCTTTTGGTTGACACTTTAAAGCATGTTTGTTCTCAGGTATGAAAGAAATCTTCCGTTGTGCATTTGCTCATTTTAGAGATATTACTTGGAGTCATTCATGATATATTTCCAAAAGACGTTGCATTCGAGTCATTGAGTTCATCTAGATTATTATTAAGACAATTATAGTTGGATATATTATGAAATGGTATGCATGCCGTCAACTTTCAATGTAAAGTAAGTTTGTCTTTTAAAAACGAATGCAATGTTTGTAAAATGTATCATATAGAGGTCAAGTACCTCGCGATGTAATCAACTATTATGAATCGTTTATAATCAATATGGACTTCGTTCGGATGGATTAGGACGGGTTGTTATACTCTAGCGCGAAACATTGCTTGAAGCAAAGTGCATCGAAGAACATCAAGATTAACTTTAGAAAACACACGACTGAAATATTCTTGCTCCAAAGCATCATAATAATTTGGTGAACGTGTGGGTGATGGTGGTAAAGAAACAATAGGAACAACAGCAGTAGCATCGGTTGGAGGCGATGTCAGTGGAAGTGTGTGAGTTGCCGTGATGGCAAATAAGGATATTTGTGCAGTATTATTCTTATATCTAGGGTGATACATACTACTAGTCAAATTCGTGATATCCCCTTCTAATGGAGGTTGGGCAACAACGGGAGTTGTCACCGGAAAAGTTGCTTTCGAAGCATCCGCGTCCATGACTTTAGTCTCATGGGACTCTGACAAAGTAGTAAAACTACCCATCGGTTTAGTTCTCACAGAGATATTGCTATCTTCAACTCCTGAAATCATCAATATACCATGAGGTGGCACATCTCTTTCAGTTAGCGACTCTTCCTCCAGACCCTGAGATTCAAAATTTGAAAGAGAAGTGGTTTGAACCAATGGATCAATTTCTTGAACCAAAGGAATAGTCTGCTGGAAGTCTGATAAATATCCTGAAGGATTGTCATGTTGACTCATTTCCATGGGACGCGGCAGATCTCCCTCATCAAGATAAGCTGGACCTCGAAACCCTGTTGTACGTTGAGGCACAGGAGGATTTCCAGCCGATACGCAGGGTGCCTTTTCAAGATTTTTTGGCTCCCCTTCAGCCGTTCTGGACTTCAATGACTGAGTTTCCTCAATTGATTGAGTCAACGCAGACTATACTGCAGAGGAAGACTTTACTTCCTTAGATGCCCAAGCATCTTGCTGTGTAGGATTTATTATTAAGTCCTGTTTAGATTAGATGGGCTTATTGGTCTTTTTACCATCTATGCATTTAGCTCTCTTGCCTACCGAAGCTTGCGCTTCATTTAGTGCAGGGCTTACTGTTATTATTGGATGTGATATGTAAATGGGTGAGGGTGACCTAATAGGCTCTAGGTCTTGTTCCATATCACCAATGGTTGGAGTAACCCTTTGGCAGACGATTGGTCTCGAAGACCTAGATCTAGTTACTCGTTAGGTTGGCGGAGTCTGAATCATCTCATCAGGCATAAATCGAGTTCTCTTAGGAGAATGTTCAGGAGATGATTCAGTTGCTGATGAATTGATGTCACTGCTTACCTCAGGTGTTGTTGAAAGGGTTGGTTCAATCCTAGATGGCCTAGGTTCCCTGATCCTCACGAGTTGAGCTTGGTGAGCTACCCTAGAACATTTGAGGTTTACCCTAAGTGGAGGATTAGCTGGCCTGGGTGGTTGTACTACAGGTTACTCTACAACCTCTGGGGCTGGAACCGCGACGGGTTCAACTTGTACTTGTTGTACCGGGTTCGGAAGAGGTATTCCTACAGCCTCAAAATATGAACGCATTCAAGCGCCTTGGGGTGAAGCTAGCCCCACTAGCCAATTTGGAATCGGTGCAGTGAACTAATTGTCAGAGATCACCGGAGTATTCATCTTCAACTCCCCAAATCTTTTCATCTGCAATCCATGTGTACCTGGTACAAATATATTTGCATTGCTGCAAGCATTTATAACATCATGGATAAAGATACAGAAAAACCATTCACAATGAATGTATGAACTCCTTGGTTTATCAACTTGGGCCTGAACCAAATCCCATAGAAATTCTACATAGTCAGGAGTCTCTACTCTTGTGAAAGAGTAGAACAATCTCAACATTGGCACAGTCAGGCTATCAGATCCACTCCTGGTCATCAGCAAGCATCTGTTGATGATTGAGAAGATCACATACCACCTTGAGTGCAAGTATTTCTTATGAAACTTAGCCGGTGGAACATTGGTAGCTCCAACATAACCAAGATCAAAGATTGATGACATCATCTGCTGAGTAGCAGGGAAAGCAGGAGCATTCTGTACAAGAGGAAGTTGAAAGATCCTCCTGAAGTCAGCTTTTGTGATACTCCTCATCCCTTGTACCCCTCTTAGTTCAAATTCAAAACGAGCTTGTTCTCCCTCTGGATTAGCAGCAGTAGGTTGTGTAGCTTCCACAAACATAATTGTTCTATTCAGAAGCTCTAGATCTGTCACAGCCACACTGACAGTCGAGCTCATAGCAGGCCATAATGTATGCGTCTCTAGAATTGCAGTCCAGTAGTTGTAGGGAATGTTGGTTTCAGAGTTGATAAAGTGATTGTTCGCCATTTAGCTGTATAAATAAAAAATAGAAGACCACAAGATGTTATCATAAAACACATATCTCTATTCATATTTCCTTTGAAATCCTTTGTATTTTTCCAGATTTTATAATTTTTATGGATTTTCTAAGTTATAAAAACCATTTATTCCAATATGAACAAGCAATTGACAAACATGATACTCTTATAAAAGCATGTTAAGTGTTTCAAGTTGAAAAACACATTATTTTTAAAGTACCAAATTACAGACTCGGTATCATGTCAAGAACAGATTCGGTATCTTCAAAAATCACATATAATCACCCAAACAAGCATATTTAGTCTTATATCATGCAAAAACATTATCATAATCAATTAAAAACACAAACAAATCATAAAAACATGTTAAACATTTGAACAGACTCGGTACTGTAGCAAGAACACATTCGGTATGTATAGAATCCATCAAATACTTAATTAAACATGTAATCAGACTCAGTCAATTGATAGATCAACTAATTTAACATAGATTTGACAAGATTTCATGTTAATTAACTAAATCATAAGAGTTTAATCTAAGAATTAAGAAACTCGACTCAGATTCGGTATAATCAACACTTTTCAAAATTAAGAGTCACAATCATGTTATTTGCAATCTTTTCTTGTTTATAAGTGTGCAATTATCTCAGATCAACAATATGTGTATCTTAGATTCAATTGAAACAAAGAATTACCAAAGATTTTAAGATACAGAAGACAGGATTCGGTAGATTAGGTAGTCTCGGTAAGATTAATCAGATTCGGTATGCAATTAGTAAAAAGTGAGAGAAAGTTTGACTTTAACCCTGCTATTTATAGATACCGAATGTTTTTGAAAACATGAGCTTTACCGAATGGGCCTTATTTACCGAATGCAGTCCATTTTTCAAATTTAAACAAATTCTCTTCAAATTTTGACAAATCTTTATCAAAAATCATTCAAGATTATCACATTTTTAATGAAAAATATTTCAGAGACAATTTTTGAAAATTTTGAACTTACCGAATCTGTGCAGATGGTTGTCAGATTCGATATAATGCTAAAAATAGCATTTATTCAGTAAAATTCAACTCTTTTTGGATTTTAACTTTTTCAATTTTTATGAATTTTCTCAAAACAAGATTTGTATTTAGAAAAACTTTGAATTATGTACAAAGTACACATCTTCAGTGATACCAATTATTAAAACGGGTTGCATACTGAGATGTATACAAGCCTTAGTGAATTATTTCAGATATAAAACAGAGTTTATGAAATTCACTTTTGAAAATCAATTTTTCTTTTCATTTTCTGCCTTTTTCTCCCCCTCAAAATGTGATATACAGAAAGTAAATCAACATTTTGATATGTTCTCAAGAAAATGAATTAAATCCCCCTTGAAATATGATATCAATGAGTTACCTCCCCCTTTCGTAACCATTGAAAAATAAACCCCGGAAATTAACATAAATCTAAAGGTTCCCCCTTAAAAGATGTTATCTAAAGCAGAAGAAATTAGTTGCTCCCCCTAGAAAGTATCTACTCCCCAAAAACACAAGATCTCAAGTATAAGTCCCAAAAGATCTAAGGAATGTTAAGCACTATATTCTACCATGCCAATCTCTTTGATCAAGAACTTTAGCCTAAGTTCATCTAAAGGTTTAGTAAACATGTCAGTTAATTGCACTTTGGTAGGCACAAAGTATAACTCGACATCCCCCTTTTCTACATGGTCCTTAATGAAATGATAACGAATATCTATGTGTTTAGTCTTAGAATGCTGGACCGGGTTGCTTGTAATTGCTATAGCACTTTGAGAATCACAGTAAATTGGGGTCTTAGAAATCTTAAATCCATAGTCCAAAAACTTGTGAACAACAGTGAGCTGCAGCAATATACTCAGACTCAACTGTTGAGAATGACACACAAGTCTGCTTTTTGGATGACCAACCAACTAGCCTATTCCCCAACATCTAAATTGATCCAGATGTGCTTATTCTATCAACATGGTAACCGCCATGATCCGTGATAGGTCAGATCATGTTGAGATTGAGAGAAATGATAAGATAAAGAGAGATTCGGTAGATAGGAATGAGACTCGGTATTAGAGAGAATCGGTACAATTACATTCCACAGCTTCTAGAACTCGGTTACAATGCAATGGCTATCTAATTAAGACTACTTAGGTTCCTTATATAGCCCTCTTCTAAGGAACCTTCATTTAAGCTTATTTTCACATTAACACTATACAACTTCGGGGTCCTAACAATCTCCCCCTTAGTGTTAAATGTGAACTTTACAACATAATCCTATTTAAAACATCTAAAGGAACTTTGTTCCTCTGAAGTGAACTTTAGATTTGAATCCCTTGAGATTCTCATATCTTCGTATATTCACTCTTGTTTTGAGATGACTTTTTAATCTTGTGAGAATGTATTTGACAATCTCAATGTCTTCAGTTGAATAGCATTTATTGATCAATCTCCATCTCATGTACTTGAAAGCATACATCAACGTTCCGTCTGAGTATCTTCTGAAATCTGAGACACTGATGAAGATCTTTGTATAGTGAGAATTGACAAATACAAACCCATATGGACAGTCGCTCACTTCAAGTAAGGACATGTATCTTAGCTCTTCAATCACTTGATTTGGTGGTTTGATTCCGAGCTTTTTGTGTCCAGATTCCAATCCCAACTGAAAATCATGAACTGACATCCATCTCATCGAATCAAGAATAAACCTGTAGACTACCTTCATTGCAGTAGCATGATAAATCGTTGCAGATTCATTCAAGTTAATCAGATAGTTATAAATGAAAATAATGTCATCCATCTTCAGTTTATCAAAATCCGCTTCTGAGAATTGGTAATCCTCATCATCCATTCTTGTAACTTGAAACAATGGCATCTTCACTCCATCCTTATTAATCATCAAAATCTTATTTATGCTTTTAATCTCTGAACTCCGCTAAATTTGAAGTTTCTCTTCATTCTTCAATTTGAATTTGTCACGAACACTCAGATAAGCTTTGAGAAATTCTGGTTTCTTATGATATTTCCAAGCACCCAAAACACTCATTGATGCAGAAAGGACGAGATCAGAAACTCCATAAATTCTATATGCTTGTTGTTCAATGAATGGAGAACGAAGAATACTTTTCTCTTCATCCTCACTCAGTTGGTAATTTGCATCACGTTCAAGAACAATCTCTGCAATTTGAAAAGGAACATTCAAATCGGGAGGAGTCGTGGTATCTTCTTTGCCATTAGAGAAAATATCCTTTTCGAAGTGTATTCCAAATTCGTCAGTTGGAGATATCAAATTAACAAATTGATGATCATTGAATTCATTGGCGACACTCGATGACCCCTTTAAAATATCTTCAATGTTGTCAAAGTTTTGATTGTCCTCTTGAGTTAACTCTATCTCTAATTGATCAGCTGAATCCATAATCATTAACATTCCTGAGTCACCCTCTCTCTAACTTTCCGATTCATCTAGAAAACTTTCACACTGAATTTCTTCAATTTCATCACTAGAATCAGATATATCAACAACATCTTTATCCTTCTGTTGACTAGATGTACCAGCTTCATAAGTTGATCTTTGAAAAACACTGGACCGATAACCACCTTGTCTATTCTCCCCCTCATGAAGATTGTCGGGATCGAAATCATCATGATCAGGCATGTGAATTGGTCCAGGTGACTTGAATGGAGATAAAGGATATACTATCCTTGCTTGCTCAAGATAAATCATCATAGTTTCGCGAACTTCATCAAGATCAATTCATTTAGCAAACTCAGCAAGATAGAGCTCCTCTACCTCATTGTCAGAAAAATATTGTAATCCATATCTATTTGAACTTTGAGAAGGTGACCCTGTTGGTGAAACAACAGTGTAACCATGAACAAAAGCAGCATCAGCAGCAACTGTTGAAGGCGATGTCGGTGGAAGTGTTTGAGTTGCGTGAGGGCAGGTAAGGATGATTGTGCTGTGTTATTCTTATATGTAGGGTTGTACATACTACTAGTCAGATTCGTGTTATCCCCTTCTGATGGAGGTTGGGTAACAACCGGAGTTGTCACCGGCGAAGTTTCTTTCAAAGCATCCGCCTCCATGACTTTGGTCTCATGGGACTCTAACAAAGTAGTAGAACTACCCGTCTGTTTAGTTCTCGCAGAGATATTGCTATCCCTGACTCCTGAAATCATTGATATACCATGAGGTGGCACATCTCTTTCAGTTAAAGACTCTTCCTCCAGACCCTGAGATTCAGAATCCGGAAGAGAAGTGGTTTGAACCAATCACTTTCATGAACCAAGGGAACAGTCGGCTGGAAGTCTGATAAATATCCCGAAGGATTGTCATGTTGACTCGTTTCCATGTGACGTGGCAGATCTTCCTCATCAAGATAAGCCGGACCTCGAGACCCTGTTGTACGTTGAGGTACAGGAGGATTTCCAGCAGATACGCAGGGTACCTTTTCAAGATTTTTCGGCTCCCCTTCGGCTGTTCTGGACTTCAATGATTGAGTTTCCTCAATCGATTGAGTCAACGCACACTTTACTGCAGAGTAAGACTTTACTTCCTTAGATGTCGAAGCACCTTGCTTTGTAGGATTTATTATTAAGTCCTGTTTAGATTGGATGGGCTTAGTGGTCGTTTTACCATCCGTGCGTTTAGAACTCTTGCCTACCGAAGCTTGCGCCTCATTTAGCGTAAGGCTTACTGTTATTCTTGAATGTGATACGGAGATGGGTGAGGGTGACCTAATTGGCTCTAAGTCTTGGTCCGTATCACCACTGGTTGGAGTAACTGTTTGGAGTACGATGGGTGTCGAAGTCCTAGATCTAGTTACTCGTTGGGTTGGCGGAGTCTGAATCATCTCATCAGGCATGTATCGAGTTCTCTTAGGAGAATGGTCAGGAGATGATTCAGATGCTATTGCTGAAGTGTCACTACTTACTTCGGGTGTTGTAGAAAGGGTTGGTTCAATCTTAGTTGGACTAGGTTCCCTGATCCTCACGGGTTGAGCTTGGTGTGCTACCCTAGATCGTTTGAGGTTCACCCTAAGTAGAGGATTAGCTGGCCCGGGTGATTGAACTACAGGTTCCTCTACAACCTCTGGGGCTGGAACCACGGCAGGTTCAACTTGTTCTTGTTGTACCGGGTTCGGAAGAGGTATTCCTACAGCCTGAAAATAAGAAAGCATTCGAGCGTCTTGGGGTTCAGCTAGCCTCACTAGCCAATTTGGAATCGGCGCAGTGAATTGATTATCAGACACCATCGGGGTGTTCATCTTCAGCTCTCCAAACCTTTTCATCTGTAATCCATGTGTACCTGGTACAAAGATATTTGCATTTCTGCAAGCATTGATAGCATCATGGATAAAGATATAGAAAAACCTTTCGCAAGGGATGTATGAACCCCTTGGCTTTTCAACCTATGCTTGAACCAAATCCCAAATAAGTTCTGCATAATCAGGATTCTCTACTCTTGTGAATGAGTAGAAAAGTTTGAGCATCGGCACAGTTAAGCTATCAGATCCACTCCTGGTCATCAGCAAGCATCTGTTGATGATTGAGAAGATCACATACCACCTTGAATACAGATATTTCTTCTGAAACTTAGCTGGTGGAACATTGGTAGCTCCAACATAACCAAGATCAAAGACAGAAGTCATCATTTGCTGAGTAGCAGGAAAAGCAGGAGTATTCTGTACAAGAGGAAGTCTGAATATCCTCCTGAAGTCAGCTTTTGTGAAACTCCTGAATCCTTGTTCTCCCCTCAGTCTAAATTCAAATCTGGCTGGTTTGCCCTGTGGATTAGTAGCATTTGGTTTTGTGGCCTCCACAAATCTGATTGATCTGTTAAGAATATCCAAGTCTGTTTCTGGCACACTAACTGTAGAGCTCAGAGCAGGCCATAAAGTATGCCTCTCTAGAATTGCAGTCCAATATTTGCAGGGAATATTGGTTTCAGAGTTGATAAAGTGATTGTTCGCCATTTAGCTGTATAAATAAGAAATAGAAGACCACAAGATATTTAACAAAAAGCATATATCTCTATTCTTATTTGTCTTTGAAATCCTTTTTATATTTTTAAATTTTAAGATTTTTATGATTTTTCAAAAATATAAAAGACTTTTATTCTCAAATATGAACAAATAATTGACAACCATGACATTCATATGATATTCATCTTAGTACAAAATCATCATGCAAAGTCAATTATATAACACAAGGAATCAGAACAACACTTAGTCAATTTCAGCACAATTCAAGCAGATTCGGTATTTATGAAAACTTTAGATTCTGTAACCAAATAAGCTTGAGTTTTCATATCAGAAAAATATAGAATAAACATGTTAAGTGTTTGAAGATAAAAATCAGAACTTTCAAGGTACCAAGTTTCAGACTCGGTATCAAGAAGGAAAACCAGATTCGGTATCTTCAACAATTAACAGAAAGTCACTCAAACATGCATATTCTATCACATATCATGTAATTTCACAACCATGATCAATCAACCATTCAATTATAAGCATATTAACATGTTAATTGTATGAACAAATTCAGTATCAGGATAAGAACACATTCGGTAGATACAGAATCCATCAAATAAGCAATTAAACATGTAATCAGGCTCGGTCAAATGATAGATCAGTCAATTTAACTCAGATTAGACAAGATTTCATGTTGATTTTCCAAACCAATTAAGTTTAATCAAAGATTAATTGAACTCGACTCAGACTCGGTATAATCAACAAGATTTCAAAAATTAAAGGTCATAATCCAGTTATTTTGATCTTTTCTGGTTGATAAAAACATAATTATCTCAGATCTACAATTATATATCTTAAACATTGATTAAAATGAACAATTACCAAGAATTTGAAGAAACAGAATGACGGACTCGGTAGAATTAGGGAGATTCGGTATAATCAACAGACTCGGTAGGTAATTAATAACAGTAAGAGTAATGTTTGACTTTGACTCTCCTTTTATAGATACCGAATGTAAAATACCGAATGGGCTTTACAGAATGGGCCTAATATACCGAATTCAGTCCAATTTTTCAAAACATTAACAATTTAACTCTAAATCTTGACAAATTGATTTTTCCTCTTGAAATCCATTTTAATCTTTTCATGAAAAACAATTCTGAGACAATTTTTGAAAACTTTGAAATTACCGAATCTGTGCAGTTGGTTGTCAGACTCGGTAAAATGCTAAAAATAGCATTTATTCAGTAAAATTTAAATATTTTTGGATTTTATCTTTTCCAATTTTTATGAATTTTTCAAAATAAGATTTGTACTCAAAAGAACTTTGAATTTTATACAAAGTACAAATCTTCAGTGATACCAATAGTTAACACGGGTTGCATACTGAGATGTATACAAGCCATAGTGAATTATTTCAGATAAAAATAAAGAAATTTTGAATTCACTTTTTGAAAAACAATATTTTTGAATAATTTTCTAATTTTCTCTCTTTTTCTCCCCCTCAAAATTTGATATACAAGAAAGTAAATCAGCATTTTGATTATGTTCCCAAGAAAATGAATTAACTCCCCCTTGAAATAGGATATCAATGAGTTACCTCCCCCTTGCGTAACCATTGAACAAATGTACCTAGGAAGTTATCATTAATCTAAAGGCAGTGCCTTAAAGAAAAATTATCTAAAGCACTGAAACTTAGTTGCTCCCCCTAGAAAATATCTACTCCCCCTAAACACAAGATCCCAAAAATAAGTCCCAACAGATCTAAGGAATATCAAGCACTATACTCTACCATGCCAATCTCTTTGATCAAGAATTTTAGCCTAAGTTCATCTAAAGGTTTAGTGAACATGTCAGCTAATTGCACTTTAGTAGGCACAAAGTATAATTCTACATCCCCTTTCTCTACATGGTCCTTAATGAAATGATAACGAATATCTATGTGTTTAGTTTTAGAATGCTGAACCGGGTTGCTTGTTACTGCAATAGCACTTTGTGAATCACAATAGATCGGGGTCTTAGAAATCTTAAAGCCATAGTCCAAGAGTTGAGTTTGCATCCACAAAACTTGTGAACAACAGTGAGCTGCAGCAATGTACTCAGACTCAGCTGTTGATAAAGACACACAGTTCTGCTTTTTGGATGACCAACCAACTAGCCTATTCCCCAACATCTGAATTGATCCAGATGTGCTTTTTCTATCAACATGGCAACCACCATGATCCGCATCAGTATAAGCAGTGAGATTGAAATCGGATCTATGAGGATACTAGATCCCAAGGTTAGGTGTACCTTTAAGGTATTGAAAAATCCTAACAACCGCTTTGGAGTGAGATTTCTTTGGGTTGGACTGAAAGCGAGCACAGACAGTTACAGCAAGTGTAATGTCTGGTCGACTTGCAGTCTGATACATTAAAGAACCAACCATGCTTTGATAAAGCGTAATATCAAAGGGTTCCCCATTAGTATCAGCATCCAATAATGTTCTCATTGGGGTTGACATTGGTTTTAAAGCAGTCATTTTAAAACGTTTTAGCATATCATTGATATACTTAGTTTGACTGATAAAAATCCCATTTGGTAATTTTTTTACTTGTAACCCCAAGAATAAAGTTAATTGGTCAAGCATGCTCATTTCGAATTTGTTGGCCATAAGGTCACCAAATTCTTTGCATAAGGCCGGGGACGTGGAACTAAAAATAATATCATCAACGTAAATTTGAACCAAGAGAATGTGACCGTGGTTTTTGCGGATGAATAGCGTTGTATCAATCGTTCCACGAGAAAAGCCATTGTTAGCAAATACTTTGTTAAGGTCTCGTACCATGCACGATGTGCTTGCTTCAGACCGTATAAAGCTTTCTCCAAGTAGTAGACGTGGTTTGGATGAATGGGATCGACAAATCCCTCTGGTTGATCAACATAGACTTCCTCTTGAAGATAACCATTCAGAAAAGCAGTTTTGACATCCATTTGAAACACCGTGAACTTCATATGAGAAATAAATGCGAGGAAAAGACGAATTGCCTCAATCCTAGCAACCGGAGCAAACGTTTCATCATAATCAATGCCTTCTTGTTGTCGATATCCTTTGGCCACAAGACGTGCCTTATTTTGAACCACAATTCCATCAGAATCTTTCTTGTTCTTGAAAATCCACTTTACCCCTATTGGTCGTTGACCCGTTGGTCTTGGAACTAATCGCCATACTTTCAATCGTTCAAATTGATTGATCTCGTCTTGCATTGCAACTACCCAGTATGGATCTAGTAAAGCTTGAGCAACCGTTGTTAGTTCAATCTTACTAAGAAAGGCTGTGAATAGACACATATTCTGAGTAGCCCTCGAGTTGACACTGGAGCAGATGCGTCACCAATAATAAGATCTATTGGATGACTTTTAGTCCATCGGGTGTGTGGAAGAGGTTGTACATTAGTGGTATCCATTGAAACATCAACCGTTGTTGACGTTGAGCCTTGATCTGCTTGATCTGATGTAATATTATCTAATGGATTCAATAGAGTATCTGGAGAAACAGCTGGAGTTGTATCAACTGATGAATCTTGAATTGGGTCAAGATTATCAGTAACAGGAGGTTGGAGGGAGGATGAAGAAGCAACAGGTGAATCAGTTGTTGTTGAATCTTCATCAAAAATACTTTGAAGAGTCTCCACAGTAGTTGACTGTGATGGTGTAACCGGTATGGCTTGAACATTTGAATCCCATTGAGGAGTATAAAGACTATCAAACAAGATATCTAGTTCCTCTGAAGTAACCATAGGAACACCCTTCTTCGAGAAAATTGAGTTTTGCGTGGAAAAAGTAGTAGCCAGGTTAGGATCGGGTTTTGAACTGAGTTGTTCAAAAGCCATTCCCGAAAATTCATCGAACTTGACGTTGATGCTCTCTTTAATCATCTTTGTCCGCTTATGATAAACACGATAAGCAACTTTGTTCGAGGAATAACCAAGAAATATGGCCTGATCGCCATGAGGATCAAACTTTCCGAGGCTGTCAAAGTCGTTAAGCACATATCATATACAACCAAAAACACGGAAATATTTGACATTCGGGCGTCTACCATATAATAACTCATATAGAGTTTTATCAAAACGTTTGTTTACAATACAACGATTTTGGGTATAGCATGCAGTTGAAATGGCCTCCCCCCACATTTTTGGAGGTAATTTGGAGTAGGCAAGCATCGTTCGTGCTGCTTCGCACAACGTACGATTACGTCATTCGACGACTCCATTTTGTTGGGGGGTCCGAGCAGCAGAGAACTGATGTTCAATGCCTTAGTCTTTCAAATAACTATCAAGCGGGTCATTCTTAAATTCCGTCCCATTATCAGTTCTGATGCTCTTAACATGTTTGTTAAAAGAGCGTTGAATCTTTTTAATGAATTCAATGATAATGGCGGGGGTTTCTGACTTAGTTCGCAAAAGAAAAATCCATGTAAACCGGGTATAGTCATCAACAATGACAAGCACATGTTTCTTGCCACCGAGGCTAGAAATACGCATGGGCCCACATAAGTCCAAATGCAATAATTGCAAAGACGATGAAGTACTGGGGTTTTGCTTAAGCGGATGATCAGTCCGTTTCAGCTTACCCATCGCACATGATGGACACACATGATGCTTATCATATTGAAAGGTTGGAATACCATCAACTAAATCTTTAGAGACTAGTCGATTGATACCCTTGTAATTCAGGTGTGACATCCGATGATGCCATAACCATGAATTTTCTTTGGTAGAACGAGTGGCCAAACACATAGTTGCATGTGATGGTGCATCATTGAGGTCAATACTATATAGTGAAGCACAACGTTTACCAATAAGAAGATCATTCCCTTCGGTAGATTGCACCGAGCATTGTCGACGTTCAAACAGAACTTGGAGATCTCCATCACAGAATTGGCTCACACTAAATAAACTGCACCCCAAACCCTCAACATATGAAACCCGTTTGATTGTTATGCCATTTTGCACAAAATCTCTGTAACCCGTTATTGTTGCAATCTCATCGTTTCCGAATGTAACCGTTCCTAGGAATTTGTCAATGAAGTTGACAAGCAAGGATTTATCGCCCGTCATGTGTCGAGAACAACCGGAATCGATATACCAAACACAGACGTCAAAACCTTGTAAATGTGAATTTCCTAGAGTTTAGGTACCCAAAGTTTTTTGTGTCCTTTGCGGTTAGTAGCAACAATAAACTCTGGATTAACAACAAACTTTGGATAAATGATGAAATAATCACGTAAAGCGTCATGCAGTTTAGACAATAAAACATCATTTAAAACCACATTACATGAAGCATCATACGCAATATCAATCTTTACATCGTTATCAGAAGTCTTAACACACAATTTATTCTAAGTAGATGTTTTGTTCACAGACAAAAATTGAAAAACATGAGATGATTTCCTAGGCCGACTAGCAGATTGCTTTGGTTTGGTTTCTACTTTCTTAGTCGTGGACTTAGGAACCCATACAGATTTGTAATTCAAGTTTGGATTATGACCTGTGACACGAAAAACACCTTTGTTAGTTAGACGTCCAAACTTTTCAGTTGACACATGAGATGACTGATTTTGCAGAATTTCCAATTTGATTGTATGTTCTTTTGCATCATACTCACTTAGATCAGGTTTAGAACTTGTGTGTGTTGTGGACTTAACTGATTTCTTTAAAAGACTCTCTTTTGAAGTTTTTGACATAGGAATCATAGGAATCCTTTCAGTTAACACAGAACCATTTGGAGAATGAACCTTTTTAACAAAATATTGAGTTGTAGAAACAACTTTCGAACCATGATTGCCAAATTGAGAACGTAGAGGATTTTTAAGAATAGTAATGGGTTTTACATCCTTAGATGTTGTTGTTCCCTTCCCCTTCTTAGTAATCCCACCAGTACATTCAAGCACATTGGTTGCAACATTAGACGTTTGCTTAAGTGTGTTAGCCTGTTTCATTTTAATTATCTTTTCTTTTAAGCTTTTAATCTCAAGACATAATTCTTCAACATAAACTATCACTTCACCCTCCTTAAAAGCATAAGTACATTTTTCTTAGGCAGTGAAGGAAATTTATCACACAAAGCAAGAATTTGTTCTAATGATTGGCACTTAAGTTGCAAGTCAATATTCTCCTGTTCCAGTTGAGCTACTATACGATTCAAATTACGTACAGCAGGCAAATGCAAGTAATAATCATGCAAAGGATGAAGTTGACTTTCAAAATCTATCAAAGGTTCAATGTTCAGTTCATCCGGAGGTTCTACTTTTTCATCTAAAGAATTTTGACCTAGAGAATCTGTCTCAAAGAAGACAGTTAGTTCATGTGCTAGGTATTCACGGAAAACATCATCTGGACATGCAGGTAAAGTTGATAGAATTGGTTTCACATCAAAAATTGGTTCATCAAACACCTCATCTATTGTAGTAATGCTAGAACTAGGTTTGTTAAACACTTCATTCTCGAGCATTAAAATGTATTTCTCTAGCATGAGTGTTGGGATATAAACCAGTCTACGCTTAGGCACATAATCTTCACGTTGCATGTTATTTTCAGTTTCAACAAGATTTTTCAAGAAATCAGGATTCGATTTACCTATCTTAGCATTGATTTTTTCATACATTAAACTAATTTGATGGTATTTCCTAGATTTACGATTTTCAATAATATCATCAAAATCAGCATCAGAAGCATGTACAAAATGCGATGGTAAACCAGCTTGAAAATAATCAGAATGATATAATCCTGGAATCTTTTTGGAAGCATTTTCCAAAATTTTCGGATCTTCATAACCCAACCCCCACTTTTCACCATGAATTGTTTTTGGTCTATTCATGAAAATCGTTTATTTTGAAAGTTCCATATCCATGATAGCTTTTGATTGCTCTGTTCGATAGAGTTTTTCCTCATATCGAGCAAGTTGTGCTTTCTTTTGAAAAGATTCTTTTGACAATAAAGAAATTTCAGTGTTTCTTTTCAATTATGGTGTTTTCCAATTGAACGATTTTCTTGTTTAGTTTTGAAAGTGTGGGTTCATGTTGGTTTTTCAAATCAGAAAGATCTTTTTCTAAAAATTGAACTTTTTCTGCAAGTCGTTCCGATTTTAAGCGATAATCAGTTCTTTCAACTTTAATTGGATGAATTGTCTTTTTCAGATCTTCCAACTCAGTTTCCGTAGAGTTGAGTTGGAGAGTCAATTGTTGCACATCCGTTTGCAATTTGGATGAGGAAGGTCTGGTCTCAGTCATTTTGATTTTATCTTTTAAAACCTTGTTTTCAGATTTTAAGCCTTTGACTTCTTTTGACATTGAGACCAGATTCTTCATCAAGTCATTTTGCATTTTGATAAAATTAGGTGAGATTTCAGATGATTGTACCTCATCATCATCGGATGTTGAGTCAGAATTCTCCATTGCTTCCTTAGCTTTGATGAGCTTTGTCACCTTGCAAACATTTGCATGTTCCACCTCTGAATCTGAATCGTCAGTCCAGTTAAAACAAGTATCATCAACCGGTTTTAGCTCTCCCCCAGTTTCCATAATCTTAGCCATCAACATTTTCTTCTTGTAGTAAGCTGCGTCCTTCTTCTTAGGCATCTTGCACTCAAGAGAGTAATGACCAGCTTTGCCACAATTGAAACAAATTGAATCTTCCTTCTTGGAATCATCAGCACGTTGTTGTTTAGATTGATCAGCTTTCTTGTAGTACGAGGAAGATGATGAGTTTTTGCGTTGATTGCTTGATTTGCCTTTAAACTTGTGTTTGTTCAAGGCTTTTGTGAACATGGCTGCCATCTTGACTAATTCAAGGTGAGAATCATCAACATCAGAAAGATTCAAATCTTCTGAATCAGTTGATTCTTCAACAGGCACTTTCTTGGACAAGCCTTTGGAAGACGTCAATGATTTGCTCTGATTTTTAGCAATTAGGGCAAGTGGATCGCCCGGAGAAGACTCTTTCCCTCCTTCTTGAAGTTTAGACACTTCAGGTTGGTGATGCATAAGAACTCCAACAAGCTCATGAATAGACAACTTGTCAATCTCTTTAGTAGATCGAACAATGGTTCCATAAGGAAGCCAATCAGCATTGAGCTTTTTGAGAAACTTCATGTTGACTTCAACATTTACTTTTATGATCTTGCACCTTTTCAACTCGTTGAGAACACCATTGAAACAACGATAGGTATCCTTTAGTGGTTCATCAGTTTCCTGCTTGAAATCTTCATAGAATCCCAGAGCCTTATTCAATTTAGTAACATCTGACATGTCATAACCTTCTTGCTGTCGTTTGATCTCATCCCATATATCTTTTTCTGTTGTGTGGCTATCAACATTTTCAAACAATTCATACGGGATAGCTTGCATAACAATATTCTTTGCCTCTATGTCACCCTGAGCTCTCTCACGCTTATCACCAGAAAGTTCATAGACTGGATTTGGCATACCAGTATCCGGATGATAATCAACAACTGGACCATCTCTCAGAGAAGCCCAAATGTACTTTTCTTTCTCACCCTTATAGTCTATGTACTGAGTGATACGGTGAAGCCACTGAGTGTACTTGCCATCAAACAACACTGGAGGACGGGAATCTGATCCAATGATCAAAGTATCTTGAGTAGACATCTTGAAAATGAGGTAGATTCGGTAAAGATTCTGTATTACACAAATCTCAGATGAAAAATCGCAACAATCTGATCAGAATGTCAGATTCTATAACAGATTCGGTACTGTAGCAGATTCGGTAAAGTAGCAAATTCTGTAAAGATTCTGTATATCAGATTCTGTAAAAAAAACTAATCAGAAATACAAGAGACACACCCAGATTCAGTATAGATTCGGTAACCACAAGAATTGTAGCCTGTAACCACTTAAAACAATGAATTAAGTGATACAGAAACTCAGATTCTGTATATGATTCGGTAATCAGATTCTGTAAGAATTTGAAGTTCAATCTCAATTCAATCCTTTTGAATTTGATTCTGTAACCTTACTGCACAAGGAAACACGTTAGTATCACACAAAATATCAAAGATACCGAAAGTATAGGATACCAAATGTCAACTGTAGCAGTTGACAATACCGAGTCTAAGTTTAAAACTTAGAAATATGACAGAATCCTTTCTCAAACCACACCAATTAGCTGCGTATGATCAAACCGAATGTGATAGAATCACAATCACACCACAATCTGCAACACTTAATGTAGTGACCCGAACTTTTCCATGTTTATATATATTAATTGAGATTGATATTTACATGATTAAATGTTTCCAACATGTTAAGCAATAAAACTTATTAAGACATGATTAATTGAAATATGTTTCATATAGACAATTGACCACCCAAGTTGACCGGTGATTCACGAACGTTAAAACTTGTAAAAACTATATGATGACATATATATGGATATATATATATAGTTAACATGATACTATGATAAGTAAACATATCATTAAGTATATTAACAATGAACTACATATGTAAAAACAAGACTACTAACTTAATGATTTTTAAACGAGACATATATGTAACGATTATCGTTGTAAAGACATTTAATGTATATATATCATATTAAGAGATATTCATACATGATAATATCATGATAATATAATAATTTAAAATCTCATTTGATATTATAAACATTGGGTTAACAACATTTGACAAGATCGTTAACCTAAAGGTTTCAAAACAACACTTACATGTAACGACTAACGATGACTTAACGACTCAGTTAAAATGTATATACATGTAGTGTTTTAATATGTATTTATACACTTTTAAAAGACTTCATTACACTTATCAAAATACTTCTACTTAACAAAAATGCTTACAATTACATCCTCGTTCAGTTTCATCAACAATTCTACTCGTATGCACCCGTATTCGTACTCGTACAATACACAGCTTTTAGATGTATGTACTATTGGTATATACACTCCAATGATCAGCTCTTAGCAGCCCATATGAGTCACCTAACACATGTGGGAACCATCATTTGGCAACTAGCATGAAATATCTCATAAAATTACAAAAATATGAGTAATCATTCATGACTTATTTACATGAAAACAAAATTACATATCCTTTATATCTAATCCATACACCAACGACCAAAAACACCTACAAACACTTTCATTCTTCAATTTTCTTCATCTAATTGATCTCTCTCAAGTTCTATCTTCAAGTTCTAAGTGTTCATATATTCTACAAGTTCTAGTTACATAAAATCAAGAATACTTTCAAGTTTGCTAGCTCACTTCCAATCTTGTAAGGTGATCATCCAACCTCAAGAAATCTTTGTTTCTTACAGTAGGTTATCATTCTAATACAAGGTAATAATCATATTCAAACTTTGGTTCAATTTCTATAACTATAACAATCTTATTTCAAGTGATGATCTTACTTGAACTTGTTTTCGTGTCATGATTCTGCTTCAAGAACTTCGAGCCATCCAAGGATCCATTGAAGCTAGATCCATTTTTCTCTTTTCCAGTAGGTTTATCCAAGGAACTTAAGGTAGTAATGATGTTCATATCATCATTCGATTCATATATATAAAGCTATCTTATTCGAAGGTTTAAACTTGTAATCACTAGAACATAGTTTAGTTAATTCTAAACTTGTTCGCAAACAAAAGTTAATCCTTCTAACTTGACTGTTCAAATCAACTAAACATATGTTCTATATCTATATGATATTCTAACTTAATGATTTAAAACCTGGAAACACGAAAAACACCGTAAAACCGGATTTACTTAGTCGTAGTAACACCGCGGGCTGTTTTGGGTTAGTTAATTAAAAACTATGATAAACTTTGATTTAAAAGTTGTTATTCTGAGAAAATGATTTTTATTATGAACATGAAACTATATCCAAAAATTATGGTTGAACTCAAAGTGAAAGTATGTTTTCTAAAATGGTCATCTAGACGTCGTTCTTTCGACTGAAATGACTACCTTTAGAAAAACGACTTGTAACTTATTTTTCCGACAATAAACCTATACTTTTTCTGTTTAGATTCATATAACAGAGTTCAATAGGAAACCATAGCAATTTGATTCACTCAAAACGGATTTAAAAATGAAGAAGTTATGGGTAAAACAAGATTGGATAATTTTTCTCATTTTAGCTACGTGAAAATTGGTAACAAATCTATTCCAACCATAACTTAATCAACTTGTATTTTATATTATGTAATCTTGAGATACCATAGACACGTATACAATGTTTCGACCTATCATGTCGACACACTAATATATATTTCGAAACAACCATAGACACTCTATATGTGAATGTTGGAGTTAGCTATACAGGGTTGAGGTTGATTCCAAAATATATATAGTTTGAGTTGTGATCAATAATGAGATACGTATACACTGGGTCGTGGATTGATTCAAGATAATATTTATCGATTTATTTCTGTACATCTAACTGTGGACAACTAGTTGTAGGTTACTAACGAGGACAGCTGACTTAATAAACTTAAAACATCAAAATATATTAAAAGTGTTGTAAATATATTTTGAACATACTTTGATATATATGTATATATTGTTATAGGTTCGTGAATCCACCAGTGGCCAAGTCTTATTTCCCGACGAAGTAAAAATCTGTGAAAGTGAGTTATAGTCCTACTTTTAAAATCTAATATTTTTGGGATGAGAATACATGCAGGTTTTATAAATGATTTACAAAATAGACACAAGTACGTGAAACTACATTCTATGGTTGAATTATCGAAATCGAATATGCCCCTTTTTATTAAGTCTGGTAATCTAAGAATTAGGGAACAGACACCCTAATTGACGCGAATCCTAAAGATAGATCTATTGGGTCTAACAAACCCCATCCAAAGTACCGGATGCTTTAGTACTTCGAAATTTATATCATATCTGAAGGATGTCCCGGAATGATGGGGATATTCTTATATATGCATCTTGTTAATGTCGGTTACCAGGTGTTCACCATATGAATGATTTTTATCTCTATGTATGGGATGTGTATTGAAATATGAAATCTTGTGGTCTATTATTATGATTTGATATATATAGGTTAAACCTATAACTCACCAACATTTTTGTTGACGTTTTAAGCATGTTTATTCTCAGGTGAATACTAAGAGCTTCCGCTGTTGCATACTAAAATAAGGACAAGATTTGGAGTCCATGTTTGTATGATATTGTGTAAAAACTGCATTCAAGAAACTGATTTCGATGTAACATATTTGTATTGTAAACCATTATGTAATGGTCGTGTGTAAACAGGATATTTTAGATTATCATTATTTGATAATCGTGTAGGATGCACCTACAAAGAATTCACTGCCTGCAAACCTTTGGAATTTGATGGAACCGAAGGACCGATCGGATTGAAACGGTGGACCGAGAAGGTCGAATCGGTGTTTGCCATAAGTAAGTGTACTGAAGAGGACAAAGTGAAGTACGCTACGCATACCTTCACAGGTTCTGCGTTAACATGGTGGAATACCTATCTAGAGCAAGTGGGACAAGACGATGCGTACGCACTACCGTGGTCAGCATTCAAGCACTTGATGAATGAGAAGTACCGTCCCAGAACCGAGGTCAATAAGCTCAAGACAGAACTTAGAGGGTTACGAACCCAAGGATTTGATATTACCACGTACGAAAGACGATTCACAGAATTGTGCCTATTGTGTCCGGGAGCATTCGAAGATGAGGAAGAGAAGATCGACGCGTTTGTAAAATGATTACCGGAAAGAATCCAAGAAGATATAAGTTCACACGAGCCCGCCTCCATACAACAGGCATGTAGAATGGCTCACAAACTAGTGAACCAGATTGAAGAAAGAATTAAAGAACAGACTGCTGAAGAGGCCAATGTGAAGCAAGTCAAAAGAAAGTGGGAGAAAAACGGTGATAAGAATCACCAATACAACAACAACAGCAATTACAACAATAATCGCAACAATTATCCCAACAATCGCAACATCAATCGCAACAACAACAAACGGCCCAACAACAACAACAACAACAACAATAACAGCAACTACAACAATCATCCCAACAACAATAATAACCGCAACAACAACAATCAGAAGCAGCTATGCCAAAGGTGTGAAAAGTATCACTCGGGGTTCTGCACCAAATTTTGCAACAAGTGTAAAAGAAATGGTCATAGCGCGGTGAAGTGTGAGGTCTACGGACCAGGGGTTAATAGAACGAAAGGAACAAATGGTGTCGGAACGACTTATGGCGGAGCAAGTAGTGTCGGAGCAAGTTATGCCAATGTAGTTTGTTATAAATGTGGAAAACCGGGCCACATTATTAGAAATTGCCCGAACCAGGAGAACACGAATGGACAAGGCCGCAGAAGAGTTTTCAATATTAATGCGGCAGAGGCACAGGAAGACCCGGAGCTTGTTACGGGTACGTTTCTTATTGACAATAAATCTGCTTACATTTTATTTAATTCGGGTGCGGATAGAAGCTATATGAGTAGAGATTTTTGTGCTAAATTAAGTTGTCCATTGACGCCTTTGGATAGTAAATTTTTACTCAAAATAGCAAATGGTAAATTAATTTCCAGATAATATATGTCGGAATCGAGAAATTAAACTGGTTAGCGAAACATTTAAGATTGATTTGATACCAGTAGAGTTAGGGAGTTTTGATGTGATAATCGGTATGGACTGGTTGAAAGAAGTGAAAGCAGAGATCGTTTGTTACAAAAATGCAATTCGCATTATACGAGAAAAAGGAAAACCCTTAATGGTGTACGGAGAAAAGGGCAACACGAAGCTACATCTTATTAGTAATTTGAAGGCATAAAAACTAATAAGAAAAGGTTGCTATGCTGTTCTAGCACACGTCGAGAAAGTACAAACTGAAGAAAAGAGCATCAATGATGTTCCCATTGCAAAAGAATTTCCCGATGTATTTTCGAAAGAATTACCGGGATTACCCCCACATCGATCCGTTGAATTTCAAATAGATCTTGTACCAGGAGCTGCACCAATAGCTCGTGCTCCTTACAGACTCGCACCCAGCGAGATGAAAGAACTGCAGAGCCAATTACAAGAACTTTTAGAGCGTGGTTTCATTCGACCAAGCACATCACCGTGGGGAGCTCCTGTTTTGTTTGTCAAGAAGAAAGATGGTACATTCAGGTTGTGTATCGACTACCGAGAGTTGAAAAAACTTACCATCAAGAACCGCTACCCTCTACCGAGAATCGACGACTTATTTGATCAACTACAAGGCTCGTCTATTTATTCAAAGATTGACTTACGTTCCGGGTATCATCAAATGCGGGTGAAAGAAGATGATATTCCAAAGACTGCTTTCAGAACACGTTACGGTCATTACGAGTTTATGGTCATGCCGTTTGGTTTAACTAATGCACCAGCTGTGTTCATGGACCTTATGAACCGAGTGTGTGGACCATACCTTGACAAGTTTGTCATTGTTTTCATTGATGACATACTTATTTACTCAAAGAATGACCAAGAACACGGTGAACATTTAAGAAAGGTGTTAGAAGTATTGAGGAAGGAAGAATTGTACGCTAAGTTTTCAAAGTGTGCATTTTGGTTGGAAGAAGTTCAATTCCTCGGTCACATAGTGAACAAAGAAGGTATTAAGGTGGATCCGGCAAAGATAGAAACTGTTGAAAAGTGGGAAACCCCGAAAACTCCGAAACACATACGCCAGTTTTTAGGGCTAGCTGGTTACTACAGAAGGTTCATCCAAGACTTTTCCAGAATAGCAAAACCCTTAACTGCATTAACGCATAAAGGGAAGAAATTTGAATGGAATGATGAACAAGAGAAAGCGTTTCAGTTATTGAAGAAAAAGCTAACTACGGCACCTATATTGTCATTGCCTGAAGGGAATGATGATTTTGTGATTTATTGTGACGCATCAAAGCAAGGTCTCGGTTGTGTATTAATGCAACGAACGAAGGTGATTGCTTATGCGTCTAGACAATTAAAGATTCACGAACAAAATTATACGACGCATGATTTGGAATTAGGCGCGGTTGTTTTTGCATTAAAGACTTGGAGGCACTACTTATATGGGGTCAAAAGTATTATATATACCGACCACAAAAGTCTTCAACAAATATTTAATCAGAAACAACTGAATATGAGGCAGCGTAGGTGGATTGAATTATTGAATGATTACGACTTTGAGATTCGTTACCACCCGGGGAAGGCAAATGTGGTAGCGGATGCCTTGAGCAGGAAGGACAGAGAACCCATTCGAGTAAAATCTATGAATATAATGATTCATAATAACCTTACTACTCAAATAAAGGAGGCGCAACAAGGAGTTTTAAAAGAGGGAAATTTAAAGGATGAAATACCCAAAGGATCGGAGAAGCATCTTAATATTTGGGAAGACGAAACCCGGTATAGGGCTGAAAGGATTTGGGTACCAAAATTTGGAGATATGAGAGAAATGGTACTTAGAGAAGCTCATAAAACCAGATACTCAATACATCCTGGAACGGGGAAGATGTACAAGGATCTCAAGAAACATTTTTGGTGGCCGGCTATAAAAGCCGATGTTTCTAAATACGTAGGAGAATGTTTGACGTGTTCTAAGGTCAAAGCTGAGCATCAGAAACCATCAGGTCTACTTCAACAACCCAAAATCCCGGAATGGAAATGGGAAAACATTACCATGGATTTCATCACTAAATTGCCAAGGACTGCAAGTGGTTTTAATACTATTTGGGTAATAGTTGATCATCTCACCAAATCAGCACACTTCCTGCCAATAAGAGAAGATGACAAGATGGAGAAGTTAGCACGACTGTATTTGAAGGAAGTCGTCTCCAGACATGGAATACCAATCTCTATTATCTCTGATAGGGATGGCAGATTTATTTCAAGATTCTGGCATACATTACAGCAAGCATTAGGAACTTGTCAAGACATGAGTACTGCCTATCATCCACAAACTGATGGGCAGAGCGAAAGGACGATACAAACGCTTGAAGACATGCTACGAGCATGTGTTATTGATTTCGGAAACAGTTGGGATCGACATCTACCGTTAGCAGAATTTTCCTACAACAACAGCTACCATTCAAGCATTGAGATGGCGCCGTTTGAAGCACTTTATGGTAGAAAGTGCAGGTCTCCAATTTGTTGGAGTGAAGTAGGGGATAGACAGATTACGGGTCCGGAGATTATACAAGAAACTACAGAGAAGATCATCCAAATTCAACAACGGTTGAAAACCGCCCAAAGTCGACAAAAGAGCTACGCTGACATTAAAAGAAAAGATATAGAATTTTAAATTGGAGAGATGGTCATGCTTAAAGTTGCACCTTGGAAAGGCGTTGTTCGATTTGGTAAACGAGGGAAATTAAATCCAAGGTATATTGGACCATTCAAGATTATTGATCGTGTCGGACCAGTAGCTTACCGACTTAAGTTACCTCAACAACTCACGGCTGTACATAACACTTTCCACGTTTCGAATTTGAAGAAATGTTTTGCTAAAGAAGATCTCACTATTCCGTTAGATGAAATCCAAATCAACGAAAAACTTCAATTAATCGAAGAACCCGTCGAAATAATGGATCGCGAGGTTAAAAGACTTAAGTAAAACAAGATACCAATTGTTAAGGTTCGATGGAATGCTCGTAGAGGACCCAAGTTCACCTGGGAGCGTGAAGATCAGATGAAGAAGAAATACCCGCATCTATTTCCAGAAGATTCGTCAACACCTTCAACAGCTTAAAATTTCGGGACGAAATTAATTTAACGGGTAGGTACTGTAGTGACCCAAACTTTTCCATGTTTATATATATTAATTGAGATTTATATTTACATGATTAAATTTTTCCAACATGTTAAGCAATCAAACTTATTAAGACTTGATTAATTGAAATATGTTTCATATAGACAATTGACCACCCAAGTTGACCGGTGATTCACGAACGTTAAAACTTGTAAAAACTATATGATGACATATATATGGATATATAAATCATTAACATGATACTATGATAAGTAAACATATCATTAAGTATATTAACAATGAACTACATATGTAAAAACAAGACTACTAACTTAATGATTTTTAAACGAGACATATATGTAACGATTATCGTTGTAAAGACATTTAATGTATATATATCATATTAAGAGATATTCATACATGATAATATCATGATAATATAATAATTTAAAATATCATTTGATATTATAAACATTGGGTTAACAATATTTGACAAGATCGTTAACCTAAAGGTTTCAAAACAACACTTACATGTAACGACTAACGATGACTTAACGACTCAGTTAAAATGTATATACATGTAGTGTTTTAATATGTATTTATACACTTTTGAAAGACTTCATTACACTTATCAAAATACTTCTACTTAACAAAAATGCTTACAATTACATCCTTGTTCAGTTTCATCAACAATTCTACTCGTATGCACCCGTATTCGTACTCGTACAATACACAGCTTTTAGATGTATGTACTATTGGTATATACACTCCAATGATCAGCTATTAGCAGCCCATATGAGTCACCTAACACATGTGGGAACCATCATTTGGCAACTAGCATGAAATATCTCATAAAATTACAAAAATATGAGTAATCATTCATGACTTATTTACATGAAAACAAAATTACATATCATTTATATCTAATCCATACACCAACGACCAAAAACACCTACAAACACTTTCATTCTTCAATTTTCTTCATCTAATTGATCTCTCTCAAGTTCTATCTTCAAGTTCTAAGTGTTCTTCATATATTCTTCAAGTTCTAGTTACATAAAATCAAGAATACTTTCAAGTTTGCTAGCTCACTTCCAATCTTGTAAGGTGATCATCCAACCTTAAGAAATCTTTGTTTCTTACAGTAGGTTATCATTCTAATACAGGGTAATAATCATATTCAAACTTTGGTTCAATTTCTATAACTATAACAATCTTATTTCAAGTGATGATCTTACTTGAACTTGTTTTCGTGTCATGATTCTGCTTCAAGAACTTCGAGCCATCCAAGGATCCGTTGAAGCTAGATCCATTTTTCTCTTTTCCAGTAGGTTTATCCAAGGAACTTAAGGTAGTAATTATGTTCATAACATCATTCGATTCATATATATAAAGCTATCTTATTCGAAGGTTTAAACTTGTAATCACTAGAACATAGTTTAGTTAATTCTAAACTTGTTCGCAAACAAAAGTTAATCCTTCTAACTTGACTATTAAAATCAACTAAACACATGTTCTATGTCTATATGATATTCTAACTTAATGATTTAAAACCTGGAAACACGAAAAACACCGTAAAACCGGATTTACGCCGTCGTAGTAACACCGCGGGCTGTTTTGGGTTAGTTAATTAAAAACTATGATAAACTTTGATTTAAAAGTTGTTATTCTGAGAAAATGATTTTTATTATGAACATGAAACTATATCCAAAAATTATGGTTAAACTCAAAGTGGAAGTACGTTTTCTAAAATGGTCATCTAGACGTCGTTCTTTCGACTGAAATGACTACCTTTACAAAAATGACTTGTAACTTATCTTTCCGACTATAACCCTATACTTTTTCTGTTTAGATTCATAAAATAGAGTTCAATAGGAAACCATAGCAATTTGATTCACTCAAAACGGATTTAAAATGAAGAAGTTATGGGTAAAACAAGATTGGATAATTTTTCTCATTTTAGCTACGTGAAAATTGGTAACAAATCTATTCCAACCATAACTTAATCAACTTGTATTGTATATTATGTAATCTTGAGATACCATAGACACGTATACAATGTTTCGACCTATCATGTCGACACATCTATATATATTTCGGAACAACCATAGACAATCTATATGTGAATGTTGGAGTTAGCTATACAGGGTTGAGGTTGATTCCAAAATATATATAGTTTGAGTTGTGATCAATACTGAGATACGTATACACTGGGTCGTGGATTGATTCAAGATAATATTTATCGATTTATTTCTGTACATCTAACTGTGGACAACTAGTTGTAGGTTACTAACGAGGACAGCTGACTTAATAAACTTAAAACATCAAAATATATTAAAAGTGTTGTAAATATATTTTGAACATACTTTGATATATATGTATATATTGTTATAGGTTCGTGAATCAACCAGTGGCCAAGTCTTACTTCCCGACGAAGTAAAAATCTGTGAAAGTGAGTTATAGTCCCACTTTTAAAATCTAATATTTTTGGGATGAGAATACATGCAGGTTTTATAAATGATTTACAAAATAGACACAAGTACGTGAAACTACATTCTATGGTTGAATTATCGAAATCGAATATGCCCCTTTTTATTAAGTCTGGTAATCTAAGAATTAGGGAACAGACACCCTAATTGACGCGAATCCTAAAGATAGATCTATTGGGCCTAACAAACCCCATCCAAAGTACCGGATGCTTTAGTACTTCGAAATTTATATCATATCCGAATGGTGTCTCGGAATGATGGGGATATTCTTATATATGCATCTTGTTAATGTTGGTTACCAGGTGTTCACCATATGAATGATTTTTATCTCTATGTATGGGATGTGTATTGAAATATGAAATCTTGTGGTCTATTATTATGATTTGATATATATAGGTTAAACCTATAACTCACCAACATTTTTGTTGACGTTTTAAGCATGTTTATTCTCAGGTGAATACTAAGATCTTCTGTTGTTGCATACTAAAATAAGGACAAGATTTGGAGTCCATGTTTGTATGATATTGTGTAAAAACTGCATTCAAGAAACTGATTTCGATGTAACATATTTGTATTGTAAACCATTATGTAATGGTCGTGTGTAAACAGGATATTTTAGATTATCATTATTTGATAATCTACGTAAAGATTTTTAAACCTTTATTTATGAAATAAAGGTTATGGTTTGTTTTAAAAATGAATGCAGTCTTTGAAAAACGTCTCATATAGAGGTCAAAACCTCGCAACAAAATCAATTAATATGGAACGTTTTTAATCAATAAGAACGGGACATTTCACTTAAGATGAATTTAAGTAATGAAGCAGACTCGGTATAACAGTTACGAAACCAAGTGTTGATAAAATCTTCAAAACTTAATGAATTGAAGAAATTGAAATGTCAGAAATGTGATTTAACACCTCACGAACACAACTGAATCCTTAAATCTTCACAAAAATCCAGAATCAAGCTTGAATTAAGCAATACCGAGAGTTTTAGCCACAAACTCTAAAAATCAACTTGATTCTCCATAATTGAAGTTAAAAAGCTGTAATGATGATCGAAACTCTTTCTAAAATACCTAATGCACCTTTGCTGAACTTATCACAAGAATCTGAACGTCAGATTATCAAATTCGATGATACCGAATGTGATTCAAAATACCGAGAGTAATCAGATTCTGTAATCTTCAATCTCTGGATCGATATAGTGATGTAGAATCACTTCCTGGAAGCTCTGATACCAAATGATAGGTCAGATCATGTTGAGATTGAGAGAAATTATAAGATAAAGAGAGATTCGGTTGATAGGAATGAGACTCGGTATTAGAGAGAATCGGTACAATTACATTCCACAGCTTCTAGAACTCAGTTACAATGCAATGGCTATCTAATTAGGACTACTTAGGTTCCTTATATAGCCATCTTCTAAGGAACCTTCATTTAAGCTTATTTTCACATTAACACTATACAACTTCGGGTTCCTAACAATCCGCATCAGTATAATTAGTGAGATTGAAATCAGATCCATGAGGATACCAGATTCCAAGATTAGGTGTACCTTTAAGGTACTGAATAATCCTAACAACCACTTTAAAGTGAGATTTCTTAGGGTTTGACTGATAGCGGGCACAGACAGTTACAGCAAGTGTAATATCTGGTCTACTTGCAGTCAGATACATTAAAGAGCCAACCATACTTCGATAAAGCATAATGTCAAAGGGTTCCCCATTAGCATCAGCATCCACTAAAGTCCTCATTAGGGTTGTCATTGGTTTTAAAGCAGTCATTTTAAAACGTTTTAGCATATCATTGATATACTTTGTTTGACTGATAAAAATTCCGTTTGATAATTGTTTTACTTATAACCCCAAGAAGAAATTAAGCTGATCAAGCATGCTCATTTCAAATTTTTTGGCCATAAGGTCTCCAAATTCTTTGCATAAGGCAGGGGATGTGGAACCAAAAATAATATCATCAATGTAAATTTGAACCAAGAGAATGTGACCGTGGTTTTTACGGATGAATAACGTTGTATCAATTGTTCTATGAGAGAAGCCATTATGCAGCAAATACTTTGTCAAGGTCTAGTACCATACACGGTGCTTGCTTCAGACCATACAAAGCTTTCTCCAAGTAGTAGACGTGGTTTGGATGAATGGGATCGACAAAGCCTTTTGGTTGATCAACATAAACTTCTTCTTGAAGATGACCATTCAAAAAAGCAGTTTTGACATCCATTTGAAACACTGTGAACTTCATATGAGAAGCAAATGCAAGGAAAAGATGAATAGCCTCAATCCTAGCAACCGGAGCAAACGTTTCGTCATAATCAATACCCTCTTGTTGTCTATATCCCTTGGCAACAAGACGTGCCTTATTTTGAACCACAATTCCATCAGAATCCTTCTTGTTCTTAAAAATCCACTAACCCCTATTGGTCGTTGACCCGTTGGTCTTGGAACTAATCACCATACTTTTAAACGATCAAACTGATTGATCTCTTCTTGCATTGCTACCACCCAGATCGGATCTAGTAAAGCTTGAGCAATCGTTGATGGTTCAATATCACTAAGAAAGGCAGTGTATAGACACATATTCCTAGTTGCCCTTCGAGTTGAGACTGGAGCATATGCATCACTAATGATAAGATCAATTGGATGACTTTTAGTCAATCGGTTATTATGTGGAAGAGGTTGTACATCAGTGGTATCCATTGAAACATCAACCGTTGTGGACGTTGAGCCTTTATTCCCTTGATCTGATGTAACACTTTCTAATGGATTCATTTGAGTATCTGGAGAAACAACTGGAGTTGTATCAACGGATGAATCTTGAATTAGTTCAAGATTATCAGTAATAGGAGGTGAGAGGGAGGATGAAGAAACAACAGGTGAATCAGTTGGTGTTGTATCTTCATCAAAAAGACTTGGATGAGTCTCCACAGTAATTGACTGTGATGGTGTAAACGGTACGGCTTGAACATTTGAATTCCATTGAGGAGCATAAAGGATATCAAACAAGATATTCAGTTCCTCTGTTGTTACCGTAGGAACACCATTCTTCAAGAAAATTGAATTTTGCACAAAAGAAGTAGTAGCCAGGTTAGGATCGGGTTCTGAACTGAGTTGTTCAAAAGCCATTCCCGATAACTCATCGAACCTTACATTAATTCTTTCCTTGATCGTCTTTGTCCGTTTGTGATAGACACGATAGGAAACTTTGTTCGAAGAATAACCGAGAAATATGGCCTGATCGCCATGAGGATCAAACTTTCCGAGACTGTCAAAATCATTAAGCACATAACATATACAACCAAAGACACGGAAATATTTGACATTCTGGCGTCTACCATATAATAACTCATAAGGAATTTTATCAAAACGTTTATTAATGATGCAGCGATTTTAGGTATAACAAGCAGTGGAAATGGCCTCTCCCCACATTTTCGGAGGTAGTTTGGAGTAAGCAAGCATCGTTCGAGCTACCTCGCACGATGTACGATTAAGTCATTCGACCACTCCATTCTGTTGTGGGGTTCGTACAGCAGAGAACTGATGTTCAATGCCTTAGTCTTTCAAATAACTATCAAGCAGATCATTCTTAAATTTCGTCCCATTATCAGTTCGAATAGTCTTAACATGTTTGTTAAAGGAATGTCGAGTCTTTTTAATGAACTCAATGATAATGGCGGGGGTTTCTAACTTATTCCACGGAAGGAAAATCCATGTAAATCGGGTATAGTCATCAACAATAACAAGCACATGTTTTCGGCCCCCGAGGCTAGTAATCCTCATGGGTCCACATAAGTCCATATGCAATAATTGCAAGGACGATGAAGTACTGGGGTTTTGCTTAAGCGGATGATTAGTCCATTTTAGCTTACTCATCGCACATGATGGACATACATGATGCTTATCATATTGAAAGCTTGGAATACCATCAACTAAGTCTTTAGAGACTAGTCGATTAATACCCTTGTAATTCAGGTGTGACATCCGGTGATGCCATAACTATGAATTCTCTTTTGTTGAACGAGTAGCCAAACACATGGTTTCATGTGATAGAGCATCATTGAGGTCAATAGTATAAAGTGAAGCACAACATTTACCAACAAGGAGATCGTTTCCATCGGTGGATTGCACCGAGCATTGATGACGTTCAAACAAAACTTTGAGATCTCCGTCACAAAATTGGCTGACACTAAATAAACTGCACCCCAAACCCTCAACATATGAGACCCGTTTGATCGTTATGCCATTTTTCACAAAATCTCCATAACCCGTTATTGCTGCAATCTCATCATTTCCAAATGTAACCGTTCCTAGGAATTTTTCAATGAAATTGACAAGCAAGGATTTATCGCCCGTCATGTTTGAGAGCAACCAGAATCGATATACCAAACACAGACGTCGAAACCCTGTAAACGTTAATTTCCTAGAGTTTAGGTACCCAAAGTTTCTTGGGTCCTCTACGGTTAGTACCAACAATAAACTTTGGATCAACAATGAGATAATCACGTAAAGAATCATTTAAAACCACATTACATGAAGCATTATACGCAATATCAAGTTTTACATCGTTATCAGAAGTCTTAACACACAACTTATTCCATGCACATGTTTTGTTCACAAATGAAAATTGAAAAACATGAGATGATTTCCTAGGTCGACTAGCAGATTGCTTTGGTTTGGTTGCTACTTTCTTAGTCGTGGACTTAGGAACACATACAGATTTGTAAGTCAAATTCAGATTATGACCTGTGACACGAAAAACACCTCTGTTATTTAGACGTCCAAACTTTTCAGTTGACACATGAGATGATTGATTTTGCAAAATTTCTAATTTGATTTTACGTTCCTTTGCATCATACTCACTCAAATCAGGTTTAGGACTCGTGTGTTGTGTAGACTTGACTGATTTTGTTAAAGGACTTTCCATTGATTTATTTTACATTGGAATCTTAGAAATCTTTTTAGTTGACACAGAACCATTTTGAGAATGAACTTTCTTGACAACAAATTGCGTTGAAGGTGCAACTTTTGAAACACATTTACCAAATTGAGAATGTAGTGGGTTTTGAAGAATAGTAATGGGTTTTGCATCCTTAGATGTTGTTATCCCCTTCCCTTTCTTAGTAACCCCACTAACACATTCAGACACATTGGTTCAACAATAGATGATTGCTTAAGTGTGTTAGCCTCTTTCAGTTGAATTATCTTTTGTTTTAAGCTCTTAATCTCAAGACATAATTCCTCTACAGAAACTATCACTTCACCTTCCTTAAAATCATAAGTACATTCTTTCTTAGGAAGTGTAGGCAATTTTTCACACAAAGCAAGCATTTGTTCTAATGATTGACACTTAAGTTGCAAATCAACATTCTCCTTTTCTAGTCTATCTACCTTACGACTCAAAATGTGTAAAGTAGGTACGCTAGCATAAAATTCATTCAAAGGATCAATTGTTGCATCAAGGTCTATCAAGTTTTCAACAGTTGGTTCATCTCGAGGTTCTACCTTTACATCTAAAGCGGTTTGACCTAGAGATTCTGTCTCAAAGAAGACAGTTAGTTCATATGATAGGTCTTCACAGAAAACATTATCAGAACATGCAGGTAAGGCCGGTACAATTAGTTTCACATCAAAAGTTGGTTCATCAAACACCTCATCTATGGCAATAATGCTAGAACTAGGTTTGTTAAACACTTCATTCTCAAGCATTAAAATGTATTTCTCTAGCATGAGTGTTGAGATATAAACTAGTCTACGCTTAGGCACATGATTTTCCCGTTGCATATTCTTTTCAGTTTCAACAAGTTCCTTCAAGAAATCAGGATTTGATTTACCCATTTTAGCATTAATTTTCTCATACATTAAGCTAATTTGATGGTATTTCATAGATTTGCGATTAACAATAATATCATCAAAATCAGCATCAGAAGCATGCACAAAATGAGATGGAAAACCAGCTCGAAAGTAATCAGAATGATATAATCCTGGAATCTTTTTGGAAGCATTATCTAAGATCTGAGGATCTTCAAAACCCAACCCCCACTTTTCACCATGAATCGTTTTTGGTCTATTCATGAAAATTGTTTGTTTTGAAAGTTCCATATCAATGATAGCTTTAGATTGCTCTGTACGATAGAGTTTTTCCTCATATCGAGAAAGTTGAGCTTTCATTTGAAGGGACTCTTTTGACAATGAAGAAATTTCAGTGTTCTTCTTAATTATGGTGTTTTCCAATTGAATAATTTTCTTGTTTAGCTTTGAAATTGTGGGTTCATGTTGAATTTTCAAATCAAAAAGATCTTTTTCTAAAAATTGAACATTTTCTGCAAGTCGTTCCGATTTTAGACGATAATCTGTCCTTTCGACTTTAATCGGATGAATTGATTTTTTATGATCTTCCAACTCAGTTTCTGATTGTAATTCCGATTGTAATTTAGATGAAGATGGTCTGGTCTCAGAAAGTTTGATTTTATCTTTCAAAACCTTATTTTCAGATTTTAAACCTTTAACCTCTTTTGACATTGAGACCAGATTTTTCATCATGTCATTTTGCACTTTTATAAAATCAGGTGGGATTTCGGATGATTGTACCTCATCATCATCAGATATTGAGTCAGAACTCTCCATTGCTTCCTTTGCTTTGATGAGCTTGGTCACCTTGCAAACATTTACATGTTCCATATCTGAATCTGAATATCAGTCCAGTTAAACCAAGTATCATCAATCGGTTTCAGCTCTCCTCCTGTTTCCACAATCTTTGCCATCAATGTTTTCTTCTTGTAGTAAGCTGCATCCTTTTTCTTAGGCATCTTGCACTCACGAGAGTAATGACCAGCTTTACCACAATTGAAATAGATGGAATCATCCTTCTTGAAATCATCAGCACGTTGTGGTTTTGATTGATCAGGTTTCTTGTAGTAGGAGGATGAAGATGAGTTTTTGCATTGATTGCTTGATTTGCCTTTAAACTTGTGTTTGTTCAAGGCTTTGGTGAACATGGCTGCCATATTAACTAATTTAAGGTGAGAATCATCAACATCAGAAAGATTCAACTCTTCAGAATCAGTTGATTCTTCAATAAGCACTTTCTTGGACAAACTTTTCGAAGTTGTAAATGATTTGCTCTTCTTTTTGGCAATGAGAGCAAGAGGATCACTTGGAGACGACTCTTTCCTTCCTTCTTGAAGTTTAGACACTTCAGGTTGGTAATACATAAGAACTCCAACATGCTCATGAATAGTCAATTTGTCAATCTCTTTGGTAGATCGAACAATGGTTCCATATGGAAGCCAATCAACATTGAGCTTTTTGAGAAATTTCATGTTGACTTCAGCATTTACTTTTACAATCTTGCACCTTTTCAACTCATTGAGGACACCATTAAAATGATGGTAGGTATCCTTGAGTGGTTCATCGGGTTCCTGCTTGAAATCTTCATAAAATCCCAGAGACTTATTCAGTTTAGTAACATCTGACATGTCATAACCTTCTTGCTGTCATTTGATCTCATCCCATATATCTTTTGTTGTGGTGTTGCTATCAGCATTTTCAAACAATTCTTACGGGATAGCTTTCATAACAATGTTATTTTCCTCTATGTCACCTTGAGCTCTCTCACTTTTATCACCAGAAAGTTCATACACTGGAATTGGCATATCAGTATCTGGATGATAATCTACAACTGGACCATCTTTCAGAGAAGTCCATATGTACTTTTCCTTCTCACCCTTGTAGTCTATGTACTGAGTGATACGGTGAAGTCACTGAGTGTACTTGCCATAAAATGACACTGGAGGATGGGAATCTGATCCAATGATCAAAGTATCTTGAGTAGACATCTTGTAATTGAGGTAGATTCGGTATTGCACAAATCTAGGATGAAAAATTACAACAATCTAACAAAAATGTCAGATTCGGTATCTGCTTCGGTACTGTAGCAGATTTGGTATAGATTATGTACTGTAGCAGATTCGGTAAATCAGATTCTGTATCAGAAACTGATCAGAAATACAAGTAACACACCCAGATTCAGTATAAATTCGGTAACCATGAGATTTGTTGCCTGAGAACACTTAAAACCAATGAATTAAGTGATACTGAGATCCTGATTCGGTAAATGACTCGGTAGTCAAATTCTGTATGATTTTGAACGCAAACACAATTCAATTTCTTTGAATTAGATTTTGTAACCTTGCTGCATAAGGAAATAAGTTAGTATCACACAAAATATTAAAGTTACCGAATGTATAGGATACCGAATGTTAACTTTAGCAGTTGACAATACCGAGTCTAAGTATGAAAACTTAGAATTTAAACGAATCCTTTCTCAAACCACACCAATTAGCTACTTATGATCAAATCGAATGTGATAGAATCATAAATACACCACAATCTGCAACACTTAATGAGAATTAATAACTTTGAAGCAGATTCGGTATATCAGTTATGATACCGAATGTAGATCAAATCTTCAAAACTTGAAGAATTGATGAAATTAAACTGTCAGAAATGTGATTAAACACCTCACGATCACAACTGAAACCTCAAACCTTTAATAAAATACAGAATCAAGCTGGAATTGATGAATACCGAGAGTTTTAGCCATGAACTCTAAAAATCAACTTGATTCTTCATGATTGATGTTAAAAAGCTGTAATGATGATTAAAACTCTTTCTAATCAACCTAATACACCTTCGCTGAACTTATCACAAGAATCTGAACGTCAGATTATCAAATTCGATTATGCCGAATCTGTTTCAATATACCGAGAGTGCTCAGATTCTATAATCTTCAATCTTTGGATCAATCTAGTGTTGTAATATCATTCCCTGGAAGCTCTGATACCAAATGATAGGTCAGCTCATGTTGAGATTAGAAGAAAAGACAAGTTAGAATGAGATTTGGTAAGAGTGAAGGAGACTCGGTATGAGAGAGAATCAATAAGATTTACATTCCACAGCTTCTAGAACTCAATTAGAATGCAATGGCTATCTAATTAGGACTAGTTAGGTTCCTTATATAGCCCTCTTCTAAGGAACCTTTATTTAAGCATATTTCACATTAACACTATACAACTTCGGGGTCTTAGCAGTCTAGATGCAGTTCTCTGATTCAGCTGGTGCTGTCCTTGAATGAACTTATTCAACTAATCTTCAGTACTCAAGTTAGTTTCTTTTGTAATCTGGTTAGGAGGAAGGTTTTCTTCGGGTGCTGGTCTAGTAAGAGGTAATGGTTGATCGTATGTTAATTGCTGTTGAGGGTAAGGTGGTTGTTGAAAACGAGGTTGGAAAGGTTTATTGTTCCTTTAAAACTGATTATTCCTGGTTTGGTTATACCCAGGGTTTTGCGGACGAGCAGGGTATTGAACGTAATAGACTGATCCGTCAGGGTTATCGTACTCAACTTGGTAATCTTTAATAGGTTACGAGTTAGTACAGTTTGTATAGGCCTGGGCCTGATTAACCTGTTGCGGTTGTGTCTTCAATTCTCCTAGTTGTTTGGCTAGAGATTCCATCTTATTCGTGAGGGATTTAATGGCCTCTTTTAATTATTAAGTGCGGAGAGAGGTGCAGATGATGAAAGGATTTCACCACTGTTCCAGTCATGATGATGCATTATCATATTTTTGAGTAATTCCCATGCTTCGTCTGCTGTTTGATTCATCAGATTCCCTAGAGCTGTTGCATCGATCATCGTTCTATGATTCACTGACTTCTCCAATTGGTGGTTCGGGCATTTCTTCAGTAAGGTTTTGAATCGCTCCCATGCAGTGTACAGAGATTCATCATAACTTTGACGAAAGTTAATGATGTCATTTTTAAGCTTGGTTTGTTTGGATGGGGGAAAGTACTTACTTAGAAACTTCGTAGCCATTTCCTTCCATGTGATGATGGAGTCGTTCTCTAATCCTTCAAACCATGTCTGCGCATGATGAGTGAGAGAATAGGGGAACAAGTATAGCCGGACTATATCTTGACCCACTCCTTGCTGCTTGTAGGAGTTCGAAAGAGAGATAAATTTGTCGAGGTGAGTGTTAGGATCATCGTTCGGTAATCCATGAAATTGACAGTTATTTTGGATAAGCTGCACAATGTGATGTTTTAACTCGAACGAGTGACCTTGGATCTCTGGATATCTGATTGGTCCTCCTCGACCTTCAATCGAGGGTTTGGTATTTTCCGCAAGGGTGACTCGTAGCGCCATTGGATTGAGCTCTCTGAGTCTCTTTCCTTACGTGCTTTAGATATAATAGATTCTGGATCACGTATAGATAGCAACGGTCCTGGTCTAGATCATGTGTGGGTCATACACTTGGTATGCTGTAATTTTAGATAGGGAATTCAAAAAAGATTTTAGAATGGTCCAATTTTATCTAAGCTAAGCCTAAAGTTATTCTAAAGTTAGTCCTAAGGTTAATCTAAGGCAATCTAATCTAAGTTAGAGTTAGTTCTATAGGTATCCTAAAGTAATCTAAGCTAAACTAAGGTTAGTTATTTTTGGCGGGTTTAATTTGTGGTTCTTGTTGCAGATTCCCCTTTTACTTCGGCAACAGAGTTTCGCACTACCGTATTTATCAGACCAAGTGGCCAAAATTACTTACGGAGAGGCAGGATCCTTTTGGTTCCAATATAATTGGAAACTGTTCGAAAAATCCGACAACCAAGTCCGTGTATAATAGTCGTTTTCCTAGACACCACTCAAATTCTTAAAATATAATTGGTTGAAACAGTATTATCTGATAACAGTACTCCTCGGCAATGGCACCAAAAACTAGGTTCTCTACTGATATGGCCAAAACGGATGGTTGTGTTTTAGTGTGCAGTGTCTTCGGGCCACACGACCGTCGGTCGAGGTCTCCTAGCGGGAAAGTACCCGTGTTTTAAATTTATAAGGTCGGGGCCTAAATCTACTACTCCTTAGGGTGAGTAAGGGAAGTATGACCTAGGGTCATTTTTAAAGAAGTCTACAGAATCGAACCTAAAACCTAACAAAAATAATTAACAAGGAGTAGTTGTGATTCCATTTTGGGTTTTCTAAATTTCTAAAGGATAAAGTAAATATAGATAGGTAAAATTCGTATTTCAGTTAAGATTAAAGATGTACATGCTATGATTTCGTTAGTTACATTGCTGAGTTGTATAATGATGGATCATGAATAGTTTATAACCTATACCCATTATATTGGTCCTACCGCCCCTGTCAGAGGACTGACATGTCAATGGGCATAATGTATGCTATAGGCTTGAAGATTCTGAATGAGCAGCAACGCCTCTTCCCTCGACGCCAGAGTAACACAGCTACTTGTTAACACTAGATGGCTCTTTTATTATGAGCGACCCGATAAGTCAGTGTATTAATCTATCCACTTAGCCCAAACTTTCTTAAACATAAGCGAAAGTAGAGGGTATCCCTTATCCTAGAGACGTGATATGTTTCCGATGCTTTCGTTAACGATTGGTTTATAAAGATCAGTTAAGCTCTTATTTAAAATAAATCAACCATAAAGGAACGGCATGGCCAGACAGTAGTCTCCATGTGAACGTTTGGTTATCTTAATGGTTCCAATCCTTTATGGGTTTAAACAAACAGTTCCTATTACTAAAGAATCCCTCAGACGAAGTGCAATGTCTGAGACCGCGTTATGGTGCAATGTACTCTTCAACAATGAGGTCATTTCCATGGCCATACATAGCAAAGGTATAGAGTACTACAACCGCCGTACCTCCTCGATATACGTGCTATGTTTATATGTGTAGTAACTAGTTTAGCATAGCCTGAGGCCAGACTTGTACTCCTAGTATCAATTAGGGTTTCCATTACAAAAGAACCTCTTTCGGAATCCGTAGGGTAGGTTGCCTTACTACAACCATTGTGCCTCTGATAAATTCCCTATGTATTCGGCAGAGGTGTCTTACCAAGGGGTGACATAGATAGTATACTCTGAATCGGGGTTCGCGACTTCCCAATCATAGAGTCGATAACCACGTTCTATTAGTCGAAAAAGCGATTGAGTTTAATCATAATCGGAAAGCATCTCAATAGTATCTCGTTAATCATGACAATAGTATCATATATCAAAGTATTAAAAGACATTATAACATGATAGAGTAAAGTAAAAAGTACCAGTATATTTATCGAGTTCTGAAATTACAAAAGTGACAACTCCGACTCTAGACAGCTTCTTAGTACGATCTTTGGCGTTCGCCTCCAGGTATTTAATTTCCCGGTCGGAGGTGAGAAGGCCTCGAAAGACTATTCCCAAACTAAACTAAATTTGAGAGTGAATTGAAGAAGTGAAAAGTGGAGACTGTGTTGAAATGGTTGCAAATGAACTCTATTTATATAATTTTCTGGCCTGGCAGGCCGTTTGTGGCAGCCCATCTGAAATCATGGCTGGCCGTCCAGAATCATAGCAGGCTGCTTAATAGGCCTGTCCATAAGCCTGTTGGGCCATTTTCTAGGCTAGAAGCCCGTTTAATAAGGTCGTTTATTGGGCTACCCGTTTCCAATTGGGTCACACGTCCACAAGCTAAAGGCAGGCTGTTTATTTGGACTTGGCAGGCCGTTTGTTTCTAGAAACTTTCCTGGTTTTTGCCATTTTCGCTCTAGATTCTTCGTTTTAAGTTTGTTTTCGCTGATTCTTTTTGCATTGCCTTCGTAATTATTAGGACCCCGAAGTATGTATAGTGTTAATGTGAAACAAGCCTAAATGAAGGTTCCTTAGAAGAGGGCTATATAAGGAACCTAAGTAGTCCTAATTATATAGCAATTGTATTGTAACTTAGTTCTAGAAGCTGTGGAATGTAATTTTACCGATTCTCTCTAATACCGGATCTATTCTTCACTTACTGAGTCTCACTCTAACTCATCACATCTTCTAATCTCACCATGATTTGACCTATCATTTGGTATCAGAGCTTCCAGGAAGTGACTGAAAATTACAGAATTTGTACACTCTCGGTTAGATTAAATTAGATTCGGTATATTCAAATTTGATAATCTGACGTTCAGATTCATGTGATAAGTTCAGCGAAGGTTTATTAGATTGATTAGAAAGAGTTTCGATCATCATTACAGCTTTTTAACAACAATTATGGAGAATCAAGTTGATTTTTTGAGTTCATGGCTAAAACTCTCGGTATTAATCAATTCCAGCTTGATTTTGTATTTTTGTGAAGGTTTGTGGTTTCAGTTGTGATTGTGAGGTGTTTGATCAAGTTTTTGACGGTTCAATTTCATCAATTCTTCAAGTTTTGAAGATTCGATCAACACTCGGTATCGTAACTTCCATACCGAGTCTGCTTCAAAGTTGATAATTCGTATTAAGTGTTGCAGATTGTGGTGTGTTAGTGATTCTATCACATTCGATTTGATCATACGCAGCTAATTGGTGTGGTTTGAGAAAGGATTCGATTAAATTTCTAAGATTCTATACTTAGACTTGGTTTGTCAACTGCTACAGTTAACATTCGGTATCCTTCACATTCGGTATCTTTGATATTCTGTGTATTACTAACTTGTTTCCTTGTGCAGCAAGGTTATCGAATCTAATTCAAAGGAATTGGAGTGTGTTTGAGTTCAATGTTTTACAGAATTTAACTACCGAGTCAAATACTGAACTAGAGTCTAGGTATCACTTAATACATTAGTTTTAAGTGTTCTAAGGCTTCAAGTCTTGTGGTTAACAAAGCTATACCATGTGGGTATGTTACATGTGTTACTGATCAGTTTCTGACACAGAATCTGGTTACCGAATCTACTACAGTACCGAATCTTTACCGAATCTGCTACAGTACCGAACTAGATACCGAATCTGACATTTTTGTTAGATTTTTGTGAACCTTCATCTTAGATTTGTGTAATATCAAATCTTTACCGAATCTACCTCAATTTCAAGACGTCTACCCAAGATACATTGATCATTGGATCAGATTCCTGACCTCCAGTGTTGTTTGATGGCAAGTACACACAGTGGCTCTACTATATCACTCAGTACATAGACTACAAGGGTGAGAAAGCAAAGTACATATGGGCTTCTCTGAGAGATGGTCCAGTTTTAGAGTATCATCCGGATACTTGTATGCCAATTTCAGTCTATGAACTTTTTAGTGATAGACGAGAGAGAGCTCAAGGTGACAAAGAGGCAAAGAACATTGTTAGGCAAGCTATCCCATATGAATTGTTTGAAAATGTTGATAGCAACACCGCAGCAAAAGACATATGGGTTGAGATCAAATGACATCAAGAAGGTTATGACATGTCCGATGTTACTAAACTAAATAAGGCTCTAGGATTTTATTAAGATTTCAAGCAAGAACCAGAAGAACCACTCAAGGATACCTACTGTCATTTCAATGGTGTTCTCAATGAGTTGAAAAGGTACAAGATTACAAAAGTACACGCTGAAATCAACATGAAGTTCCTCAAAAAGCTCAATGTTGATTGGCTTCCTTATGGAACCATCGTTCGATCTACCAAAGAGATTGACCAAATGACTATTCATGAGCTTGTTGGAGTTCTTAAGCATTTTCAACCAGAGATGTCTAAACTTCAAGAGGGAAGGAAAGTGTCTTCTCCGGGTGATCCAAGAAAGTGCTTGTTGAAGAATCAACTGATTCTGAAGAGTTGAATCTTTCTGATGTTGATGATTCTCACCTTGAATTAGTCAAGACTACAGCCATGTTCACCAAAGCCTTGAACAAACACAAGTTCAAAGGCAAATCAAGCAATCAACGCAAGAACTCATCTTCTTTCTCCTATTACAAAAAACATGATCAATCAAAACATCAACGTGCGGATGATTCCAAGAAGGAAGATTCAATCTGTTTCAATTGTGGCAAAGCTGGTCATTACTCTCGTGAGTGCAAGATGCCTAAGAAAAAGGATGCAGTATACTACAAGAATAAAATGTTGATGGCAAAGATTGTGGAAACTAGATGAGAGCTGAAACCGGTTGATGATACTTGGTTTAACTGGACTGATGATTCAGATTCAGAGGTGGAACATGCAAACGTTTGCAAGGTGACTAAGCTCATCAAAGCAAAGGAAGCAATGGAGAATTCTGACTCAACATCTGATGATCATGAGGTACAATCAACTGAAATCCTAACTGATTTTCAAAATGCAAAATGACCTGATGAAGAACTTGGTCTCAATGTCAAAAGAAGTTAAAGGTTTAAAATCTGAAAACAAAGTTTTGAAAGATAAAATCTGTAGTGACCCGAACTTTTCCATGTTTATATATATATTAAATGAAATTGTTATTTACATGATTAAGTGTTTCCAACATGTTAAGCAATCAAACTTGTTAAGACTTGATTAATTGAAATATGTTTCATATAGACAATTGACCACCCAAGTTGACCGGTGATTCACGAACGTTAAAACTTGTAAAAACTATACGATGACATATATATGGTTATATATATAGTTAACATGATTTTATTATAAGTATGTATCTCATTAGGTATTTTAACAATGAGTTATATACATAAAAATTAGACAATTAATTTAAGAAACTCGAAAACGATATATATAACGATTATCGTTATAACAACGTCTTACTAGGTACATATGAATCATATTAAGATATTGATACACTTGGTTAATTATGTTAAATGATAAGTAAATATATTATTAAGTGTATTAACAATGAAATACATATGTAAAAATAAGACTACTAACTTAATGATATCGAAACGAGACATATATGTAACGATTATCGTTGTAACGACATTTAACTGTATATATATCATACTAAGATATATTATATATTATAATATCATGATAATATAACAATTTAACATCTCATTTGTTATAATAAACAATGGGTTAACAACATTCAACAAGATCGTTAACCTAAAGGTTTCAAAACAACATTTACATGTAACGACTAACGATGACTTAACGACTCAGTTAAAATGTATATACATGTAGTGTTTTAATATGTATTCATACACTTTTGAAAGACTTCAAGACACTTATCAAAATACTTCTACTTAACAAAAATGCTTACAGTTACATCCTCGTTCAGTTTCATCAACAATTCTACTCGTATGCACCCGTATTCGTACTCGTACAATACACAGCTTTTAGATGTATGTACTATTGGTATATACACTCCAATGATCAGCTATTAGCAGCCCATGTGAGTCACCTAACACATGTGGGAACCATCATTTGTCAACTAGCATGAAATATCTCATAAAATTACAAAAATATGAGTAATCATTCATGACTTATTTACATGAAAACAAAATTACATATCCTTTATATCTAATCCATACACCAACGACCAAAAACACCTACGAACACTTTCATTCTTCAATTTTCTTCATCTAATTGATCTTTCTCAAGTTCTATCTTCAAGTTCTAAGTGTTCTTCATAAATTCCAAAAGTTCTAGTTTCATAAAATCAAGAATACTTCCAAGATTGCAAGTTTACTTCCAAGTTTTCTAAATCCATTCCAAGTAATCATCCAAGATCAATAAACCTTTGTTACTTACAGTAGGTTATCTTTCTAATACAAGGTAATAATCATATTCAAACTTTAATTCAATTTCTATAACTATAACAATCTTATTTCGAGTGGAAATCTTACTTGAAATTGTTTTCATGTCATGATTCTGCTTCAAGAACTTTCAAGCCATCCAAGGATCCTTTGAAGCTAGATCTATTTTTCTCATTTCCAGTAGGTTTATCCAAGGAACTTGAGGTATTAATGATGTTCATAACATCATTTGATTCATACATATAAAGCTATCTTATTCGAAGGTTTAAACTTGTAATCACTAGAACATAGTTTAGTTAATTCTAAACTTGTTCGCAAATAAAAGTTAATACTTCTAAATTGACTTTTAAAATCAACTAAACACATGTTCTATATCTATATGATATGCAAACTTAATGATTTAAAACCTGGAAACACGAAAAACACCGTAAAATCGGATTTACGCCGTCGTAGTAACACCGCGGGCTGTTTTGGGTTAGTTAATTAAAAACTATGATAAACTTTGATTTAAAAGTTGTTATTTTGGGAAAATTATTTTTATTATGAACATGAAACTATATCCAAAAATTATGGTTAAACTCAAAGTGGAAGTATGTTTTCTAAAATGGTCATCTAGACGTCGTTTCTTTCGACTGAAATGACTACCTTTACAAAAATGACTTGTAGCTTATTTTTCCGACTATAAACCTATACTTTTTCTGTTTAGATTCATAAAATAGAGTTCAATATGAAACCATAGCAATTTGATTCACTCAAAACGGATTTAAAATGAAGAAGTTATGGGTAAAACAAGATTGGATAATTTTTCTCATTTTAGCTACGTGAAAATTGGTAACAAATCTATTCCAACTATAACTTAATCAACTTGCATTGTATATTATGTAATCTTGAGATACCATAGACACGTATACAATGTTTTGTCCTATCATGTCGACACATCTATATATATTTCGGAACAACCATAGACACTCTATATGTGAATGTTGGAGTTAGCTATACAGGGTTGAGGTTGATTCCAAAATATATATAGTTTGAGTTGTGATCAATACTGAGATATGTATACACTGGGTCGTGGATTGATTCAAGATAATATTTATCGATTTATTTATGTACATCTAACTGTGGACAACTAGTTGTAGGTTACTAACGAGGACAGCTGACTTAATAAACTTAAAACATCAAAATATATTAAAAGTGTTGTAAATATATTTTGAACATACTTTGATATATATGTATATATTATTATAGGTTCGTGAATCAACCAGTGGCCAAGTCTTACTTTTCGACGAAGTAAAAATCTGTGAAAGTGAGTTATAGTCCCACTTTTAAAATCTAATATTTTTGGGATGAGAATACATGCAGGTTTTATAAATGATTTACAAAATAGACACAAGTACGTGAAACTACATTCTATGGTTGAATTATCGAAATTGAATATGCCCCTTTTTATTAAGTCTGGTAATCTAAGAATTAGGGAACAGACACCCTAATTGACGCAAATCCTAAAGATAGATCTATTGGGCCTAACAAACCCCATCCAAAGTACCGGATGCTTTAGTACTTCGAAATTTATATCATATCCGAAGGGTGTCCCGGAATTGTGGGGATATTCTTATATATGCATCTTGTTAATGTCGATTACCAGGTGTTCACCATATGAATAATTTTTATCTCTATGTATGGGATGTATATTGAAATATGAAATCTTGTGGTCTATTGTTACGATTTGATATATATAGGTTAAACCTATAACTCACCAACATTTTTGTTGACGTTTTAAGCATGTTTATTCTCAGGTGATTATTAAGAGCTTCCGCTGTCGCATACTTAAATAAGGATGAGATTTGGAGTCCATGCTTGTATGATATTGTGTAAAAACTGCATTCAAGAAACTTATTTTATTGTAACATATTTGTATTGTAAACCATTATGTAATGGTCGTGTGTAAACAGGATATTTTAGATTATCATTATTTGATAATCTACGTAAAGCTTTTTAAATCTTTATTGATGAAATAAAGGTTATGGTTTGTTTTAAAATGAATGCAGTCTTTGAAAAACGTCTCATATAGAGGTCAAAACCTCGCAACGAAATCAATTAATATGGAACGTTTTTAATCAATAAGAACGGGACATTTCAGTTGGTATCCGAGCGTTGGTCTTAGAGAACCAGAATTTTGCATTAGTGTGTCTTATCGAGTTTGTTAGGATGCATTAGTGAGTCTGGACTTCGACCGTGTTTACTTGAAAAATGATTGCTTAACAAATTTTATTGGAAACTATATATTTTTAACATGTGAATATTATGTGATATATTAATCTCTTAACGCGTTTGATATTATGTGATAGATGTCTACCTCTAGAACAAGTCCCATTGACTCACCTAATAATAATGAAGAGTCAAATGTAAATTGGAATGATTCATGGACTGATTCACAAGTTCCCGAAGAGGAACCGGAAGAAGAGTCGAAACCGGAAGAAGAATCGGAACCGGAAGAAGAATCGGAACCGGATGAAGAAATAGAACCGGTGGGGGAAATAATAAAACGGATAAGTAAATGAAAATCCTCAACCAACCGACCAAGGTTAATTATGGTCAATGGTGTTTCCGCCAAGGAAGCAAAATATTGGGAGGATTACCAATTCTCCGATGAATCGGATTCCGACGAGAATTCCGATGATGTTATAGAAATTACCCCAACTGAATTTAAAAAGGAAAAAAAAAATAATAAGAGAAAGGGCATAAAAATAGAGAAATCTAATTCCAACCCCGATGAACTTTATATGTATCGTCAACCCCCGAAGTCCTTAAGTTGTAACAATGACCCGGGAACCTCTAAACCACCAGGTTTTTCTAAACCAATGTGGAAAACGACGGCTCGTATTAGGGGAACATCATATATCCCTAGAAACTTGGCAAAGCGAACCAAAACCGAAGAAGAAGAAACGAGCGAGTCGGAACAAGATAGTTGTATTCATGTGGTGTAATATATGTAATATAGTGTGCTTATGCTTTATGATATATGTAAAAAAAATTGCTTGTATTAATAAGTATTTTTTTTTATGAATCTAACTCTTGTCTATTTTACAGTATAAAAACACAAAATGGATAGACAACCCAATATTTTAAGAGACCTACCCGGAGACATGATTGATGAAATCTTGTCTAGAGTCGGTCAGAATTCTTCGGCACAACTATTTAAGGCGAGATCAGTTTGTAAGACATTCGAAGAACGTTCCAAGAATGCCTTGGTTTATAAAAGGCTTTCGTTCGAAAGATGGGGGGATATCACATTGGGAAATCCATAAGTTACGATGTGTTTACTTTGACGCATATATTGCGGGGAACCCAAATGCTATTTTACGCAATGGGTTAAGAAATTATTTTGACTCAATATATCCGAATATTGGACTTCGTGATTTAGAAAAAGCGGCTAACATGCAACATAAAGAAGCATATTATGCTTACGGATTAGTAATGTTCGCTTCTCACCAAAGTGAGAACAAGAACATCGGGCTACGACTATTAAACAAAACGTTCCCACAAGTGACGGAGTCGGTAATTGGGGTAAGAAATGAGGTTTTTAGATTGTTACGGGACTGTTGGACATTACGTAACCCTCGTCCCTTTGACGACGTTACAACACGCTGTCTTATCAACGGCCATAATGGTTATGTTCCACAAGACCAATGATGGGAAGTAGTCCTATTAAAACCAGAATGCATGACTTGTTTCTGGACGTATGAATTACGTGTCTTTATTGCCTTTGCTGAATGACTTGTGTACTAGCTAGAATTATCTTCACAACCATCTTGTATCAAATTTATTGTGTGCTATATTTCATGCTATATGTAAAATAAGCAGTATTGTAAGTTTGTAAAATATTATGTAAAAGTTTGAACGCGAAATATTATTATAATCAGTTTTTCATATAGAATTGTAGTAGTTGAATTGTATATTAGCTACTAAGTATGAACTTAACGGGTAGGTACTACCCGAATTTAAACTTATAAAACGCTAATATGAAGAAAAAGCTTTTATAAATGAGTTCATATTATGCTACGAAATACTATTAACTACTCTTAATATTCTGTATGATTAACTTGTTCCATTTGACTATTTTGAAGGAAATGGCACCGACTACTCGACACACCGTGAATATGAATGAAGAGGAATTCCGTACTTTTCTAGCTTCAAACATAGCTGCAGTACAGGCTGCGCTACATATCAACAATAACCTTGGATGTAGTAGTACTGGAAATCGTGTAGGATGCACCTACAAAGAATTCACTGCCTGAAAACCTTTAGAATTTGATGGAACCGAAGGACCGATCGGATTGAAACGGTGGACCGAGAAGGTCGAATTGGTGTTTGCCATAAGTAAGTGTACTGAAGAGGACAAAGTGAAGTACGCTACGCATACCTTCACAGGTTCTGCGTTAACATGGTGGAATACCTATCTAGAGCAAGTGGGACAAGACGATGCGTACGCACTACCGTGGTCAGCATTCAAGCACTTGATGAACGAGAAGTACCATCCCAGAACCGAGGTCAATAAGCTCAAGACATAACTTAGAGGGTTACTAACCCAAGGATTTGATATTACCATGTACGAAAGACGATTCACAGAATTGTGCCTATTGTGTCCGGGAGCGTTCGAAGATGAGGAAGAGAAGATCGACGCGTTTGTGAAAGGATTACCAGAAAGAATCCAAGACGATATAAGTTCACATGAGCCCGCCTCCATACAACAGGCATGTAGAATGGCTCACACACTAGTGAACCAGATTGAGGAAAGAATTAAAGAACAGACGGCTGAAGAGGCCAATGTGAAGCAAGTCAAAAGAAAGTGGGAGGAAAACGGTGATAAGAATCACCAATACAACAACAACAGCAATTACAATAATAATCGCAACAATTATCCCAACAATCGCAACATCAATCGCAACTACAACAAATGGCCCAACAACAACAACAACAACAACAACAACTACAACAATCATCCCAACAACAATAACAACCGCAACAACAACAACAATCAGAAGCAGCTATGCCAAAGGTGTGAAAAGTACCACTCTGGGTTCTGCACCAAATTTTGCAACAAGGGTAAAAGAAATGGTCATAGCGCGGCGAAGTGTGAGGTCTACGGACCAGGGGTTAACAGAACGAAAGGAACAAATGGTGTCGGAACGAGTAATGGCGGAGCAAGTAGTGTCAGAGCAAGTTATGCCAATGTAGTTTGTTATAAATGTGGAAAACCGGGCCACATTATTAGAAATTGCCCGAACCAGGAGAACACGAATGGACAAGGCCGCGGAACAGTTTTCAATATTAATGCGGCAGAGGCACAGGAAGACCCGGAGCTTGTTACGGGTACATTTCTTATTGACAATAAATCTGCTTACGTTTTATTTGATTCGGGTGTGGATAGAAGCTATATGAGTAGAGATTTTTGTGCTAAATTAAGTTGTCCATTGACGCCTTTGGATAGTAAATTTTTACTCGAATTAGCAAATGGTAAATTAATTTCAGCAGATAATATATGTCGGAATCGAGAAATTAAACTGGTTAGCGAAACATTTAAGATTGATTTGATACCAGTAGAGTTAGGGCGTTTTGATGTGATAATCGGTATGGACTGGTTGAAAGAAGTGAAAACAGAGATCGTTTGTTACAAAAATACAATTCGCATTATACAAGAAAAAGGAAAACCCTTAATGGTGTACGGAGAAAAGGGCAACACGAAGCTACATCTTATTAGTAATTTGAAGGCACAAAAACTAATAAGAAAAGGTTGCTATGATGTTCTAGCACACGTCGAGAAAGTACAAACTGAAGAAAAGAGCATCAATGATGTTCCCATTGCAAAAGAATTCCCCGATGTATTTCCGAAAGAATTACCGGGATTACCCCCACATCGATCCGTTGAATTTCAAATAGATCTTGTACCAGGAGCTGCACCAATAGCTCGTGCTCCTTACAGACTCGCACCCAGCGAGATGAAAGAACTGCAAAGCCAATTACAAGAACTTTTAGAGCGTGGTTTCATTCGACCAACCACATCACCGTGGGGAGCTCCTGTTTTGTTTGTCAAGAAGAAAGATGGTACATTCAGGTTGTGTATCGACTACCGAGAGTTGAACAAACTTACCATCAAGAACCGCTACCCACTACCGAGAATCAATGACTTATTTGATCAACTACAAGGCTCGTTTGTTTATTCAAAGATTGACTTACGTTCCGGGTATCATCAAATGCGGGTGAAAGAAGATGATATTCCAAAGACTGCTTTCAGAACACGTTACGGTCATTACAAGTTTATGGTCATGCCGTTTGGTTTAACTAATGCACCAGCTGTGTTCATGGACCTTATGAACCGAGTGTGTGGACCATACCTTGACAAGTTTGTCATTGTTTTCATTGATGACATACTTATTTACTCAAAGAATGACCAAGAACACGGTGAACATTTGAGAAAGGTGTTAGAAGTATTGAGGAAGGAAGAATTGTACGCTAAGTTTTCAAAGTGTGCATTTTGGTTGGAAGAAGTTCAATTCCTCGGTCACATAGTAAACAAAGAAGGTATTAAGGTGGATCCGGCAAAGATAGAAACAGTTGAAAAGTGGGAAACCCCGAAAACTCCGAACACATATGCCAGTTTTTAGGACTAGCTGGTTACTACAGAAGGTTCATCCAAGACTTTTCCAGAATAGCAAAACCCTTGACTGCATTAACGCATAAAGGGAAGAAATTTGAATGGAATGATGAACAAGAGAAAGCGTTTCAGTTATTGAAGAAAAAGCTAACTACGGCACCTATATTGTCATTGCCTGAAGGGAATGATGATTTTGTGATTTATTGTGACGCATCAAAGCAAGGTCTCGGTTGTGTATTAATGCAACGAACGAAGGTGATTACTTATGCGTCTAGACAATTGAAGATTCACGAACAAAATTATACGACGCATGATTTGGAATTAGGCACGGTTGTTTTTGCATTAAAGACTTGGAGGCACTACTTATATAGGGTCAAAAGTATTATATATACCGACTACAAAAGCCTTCAACACATATTTAATCAGAAACAACTGAATATGAGGCAGCGTAGGTGGATTGAATTGTTGAATGATTATGACTTTGAGATTCGTTACCACCCGGGGAAGGCAAATGTGGTAGCCGATGCCTTGAGCAGAAAGGACAGAGAACCCATTCGAGTAAAATCTATGAATATAGTGATTCACACTAACCTTACTACTCAAATAAAGGAGGCGCAACAAGGAGTTTTAAAAGAGGGAAATTTAAAGGATGAAATACCCAAAGGATCGGAGAAGCATCTTAATATTCGGGAAGACAGAACCCGGTATAGGGCTGAAAGAATTTGGGTACCAAAATTTGGAGATATGAGAGAAATGGTACTTAGGGAAGCTCATAAAACCAGATACTCAATACATCCTAGAACGGGGAAGATGTACAAGGATCTCAAAAAACATTTTTGGTGGCCGGGTATGAAAGCCGATGTTGCTAAATACGTAGGAGAATGTTTGACGTGTTCTAAGGTCAAAGCTGAGCATCAGAAACCATCAGGTCTACTTCAACAACCCGAAATCCCGGAATAGAAATGGGAAAACATTACCATGGATTTCATTACTAAATTGCCAAGGACTTCAAGTGGTTATGATACTATTTGGGTAATAGTTGATCGTCTCACCAAGTCAGCACACTTCCTGCCAATAAGAGAAGATGACAAGATGGAGAAGTTAGCACGACTGTATTTGAAGGAAGTCGTCTCCAGACATGGAATACCAATCTCTATTATCTCTGATAGGGATGGCAGATTTATTTCAAGATTCTGGCAGACATTACAGCAAGCATTGGGAACTCGTCTAGACATGAGTACTGCCTATCATCCACAAACTGATGGGCAGAGTGAAAGGATGATACAAACGCTTGAAGACATGCTACGAGATTGTGTTATTGATTTCGGAAACAGTTGGGATCGACATCTACCGTTAGCAGAATTTTCCTACAACAACAGCTACCATTCAATCATTGAGATGGCGCCGTTTGAAGCACTTTATGGTAGAAAGTGCAGGTCTCCGATTTGTTTGAGTGAAGTGGGGGATAGACAGATTACGGGTCCGGAGATAATACAAAAAACAACCGAGAAAATCATCCAAATTCAACAAAGATTGAAAACCGCCCAGAGTCGACAAAAGAACTACGCGGACAGTAAAAGAAAAGATATAGAGTTTGAAATTGGAGAAATGGTCATGCTTAAGGTTTCACCTTGGAAAGGCGTTGTTCGATTTGGTAAACGGGGGAAACTAAATCCAAGGTACATTGGACCATTCAAGATTATAGATCGTGTCGGACCAGTAGCTTACCAACTGGAGCTACCTCAACAACTCGCGGCTGTACATAACACTTTCCACGTCTCAAATTTGAAGAAATGATTTGCTAAAGAAGATCTCACTATTCCGTTAGACGAAATCCAAATCAATGAAAAACTTCAATTCATTGAAGAACCCCTCGAAATAATGGATCGTGAGGTTAAGAGACTTAAACAAAACAAGATACCGATTGTTAAGGTTCGATGGAATGCTCGTAGAGGACCCGAGTTCACCTGAGAGCGTGAAGATCAGATGAATAAGAAATACCCGCATTTATTTCCAGAAGATACGTCAACACTTCCAACTGCTTAAAATTTCGGGACGAAATTTATTTAACGGGTAGGTACTGTAGTGACCCGAACTTTTCCATGTTTATATATATATTAAATGAAATTGTTATTTACATGATTAAGTGTTTCCAACATGTTAAGCAATCAAACTTGTTAAGACTTGATTAATTGAAATATGTTTCATATAGACAATTGACCACCCAAGTTGACCGGTGATTCACGAACGTTAAAACTTGTAAAAACTATACGATGACATATATATATGGTTATATATATAGTTAACATGATTTTATTATAAGTATGTATCTCATTAGGTATTTTAACAATGAGTTATATACATAAAAATGATACTATTAATTTAAGAAACTCGAAAATGATATATATAACGATTATCGTTATAACAACGTCTTACTAGGTACATATGAATCATATTAAGATATTGATACAATTGGTTAATTATGTTAAATGATAAGTAAATATATTATTAAGTTTATTAACAATGAAATACATATGTAAAAATAAGACTACTAACTTAATGATTTCGAAACGAGACATATATGTAACGATTATCGTTGTAACAATATTTAACTATATATATATCATACTAAGATATATTATATATCATAATATCATGATAATATAACAATTTAACATCTCATTTGTTATAATAAACAATGGGTTAACAACATTCAACAAGATCGTTAACCTAAAGGTTCCAAACAACATTTACATGTAACGACTAACGATGACTTAACGACTCAGTTAAAATGTATATACATGTAGTGTTTTAATATGTATTCATACACTTTTGAAAGACTTCAAGACACTTATCAAAATACTTCTACTTAACAAAAATGCTTACAGTTACATACACAGCTTTTAGATGTATGTACTATTGGTATATACACTCCAATGATCAGATCTTAGCAGCCCATGTGAGTCACCTTACACATGTGGGAACCATCATTTGGTAACTAGCATGAAATATCTCATAAAATTACAAAAATATGAGTAATCATTCATGACTTATTTACATGAAAACAAACTTACATATCCTTTATATCTAATCCATACACCAACGACCAAAAACACCTACAAATACTTTCGTTCTTCAATTTTCTTCATCTAATTGATCTCTCTCAAGTTCTATCTCCAAGTTCTAAGTGTTCTTCATAAATTCCAAAAGTTCTAGTTTCATAAAATCAAGAATACTTCCAAGATTGCAAGTTTACTTCCAAGTTTTCTAAATCCATTCCAAGTAATCATCCAAGATCAAGAAACCTTTGTTACTTATAGTAGGTTATCTTTCTGATACAAGGTAATAATCATATTCAAACTTTAATTCAATTTCTATAACTATAACAATCTTTTTTCGAGTGGAAATCTTACTTGAAATTGTTTTCGTGTCATGATTCTGCTTCAAGAACTTTCAAGCCTTCCAAGGATCCTTTGAAGCTAGATCTATTTTTCTCATTTCCAGTAGGTTTATCCAAGGAACTTGAGGTACTAATGATGTTCATAACATCATTCGATTCATACATATAAAGCTATCTTATTCGAAGGTTTAAACTTGTAATCACTAGAACATAGTTTAGTTAATTCTAAACTTGTTCGCAAATAAAAGTTAATCCTTCTAACTTGACTTTTAAAATCAACTAAACACATGTTCTATATCTATATGATATGCTAACTTAATGATTTAAAACCTGAAAACACGAAAAACACCGTAAAACCGGATTTACGCCGTCGTAGTAACACCGCGGGCTGTTTTGGGTTAGTTAATTAAAAACTATGATAAACTTTGATTTAAAAGTTGTTATTCTGGGAAAATGATTTTTATTATGAACATGAAACTATATCCAAAAATTATGGTTAAACTCAAAGTGGAAGTATGTTTTCTAAAATGGTCATCTAGACGTCGTTCTTTCGACTGAAATGACTACCGTTACAAAAATAACTTGTAGCTTATTTTTCCGACTATAAACCTATACTTTTCTGTTTAGATTCATAAAATAGAGTTCAATATGAAACCATAGCAATTTGATTCACTCAAAACGGATTTAAAATGAAGAAGTTATGGGTGAAACAAGATTGGATAATTTTTCTCATTTTAGCTACGTGAAAATTGGTAACAAATCTATTCCAACCATAAATTAATCAACTTGTATTGCATATTATGTAATCTTGAGATACCATAGACACGTATACAATGTTTCGACCTATCATGTCGACACATCTATATATATTTCGGAACAACCATAGACACTCTATATGTGAATGTTGGAGTTAGCTATACAGGGTTGAGGTTGATTCCAAAATATATATAGTTTGAGTTGTGATCAATACTGAGATACGTATACACTGGGTCGTGGATTGATTCAAGATAATATTTATCGATTTATTTATGTACATCTAACTGTGGACAACTAGTTGTAGGTTACTAACGAGGACAGCTGACTTAATAAACATAAAACATCAAAATATATTAAAAGTGTTGTAAATATATTTTGAACATACTTTGATATATATGTATATATTGTTATAGGTTCGTGAATCAACCAGTGGCCAAGTCTTACTTTTCGACGAAGTAAAAATCTGTGAAAGTGAGTTATAGTCCCACTTTTAAAATCTAATATTTTTGGGATGAGAATACATGCAGGTTTTATAAATGATTTACAAAATAGACACAAGTACGTGAAACTACATTCTATGGTTGAATTATCGAAATCGAATATGCCCCTTTTTATTAAGTCTGGTAATCTAAGAATTAGGGAACAGACACCCTAATTGACGCGAATCCTAAAGATAGATCTATTGGGCCTAACAAACCCCATCCAAAGTATCGGATGCTTTAGTACTTCGAAATTTATATCATATCCGAAGGGTGTCCCGGAATGATGGGGATATTCTTATATATGCATCTTGTTAATGTCGATTACCAGGTGTTCACCATATGAATAATTTTTATCTCTATGTATGGGATGTATATTGAAATATGAAATCTTGTGGTCTATTGTTACGATTTGATATATATAGGTTAAACCTATAACTCACCAACATTTTTGTTGACGTTTTAAGCATGTTTATTCTCAGGTGATTATTAAGAGCTTCCGCTGTCGCATACTTAAATAAGGACGAGATTTGGAGTCCATGCTTGTATGATATTGTGTAAAAACTGCATTCAAAAAACTTATTTTATTGTAACATATTTGTATTGTAAACCATTATGTAATGGTCGTGTGTAAACAGGATATTTTAGATTATCATTATTTGATAATCTACGTAAAGCTTTTTAAATCTTTATTTATGAAATAAAGGTTATGGTTTATTTTAAAATGAATGCAGTCTTTGAAAAAGATCTCATATAGAGGTCAAAACCTCGCAACGAAATCAATTAATATGGAACGTTTTTAATCAATAATAACGGAACATTTCAAAATCAAACAAAATGAGACCATAACTTCATCATCCAAATCACAATTGGAGATGAATAGATTGAAAGTCCAACTCAGCTCTACGGAAACTGAGTTGGAAGAACTTTGATAGTGCTCTAAATGAACATATATTTAGTATCAATATCCTTCTAATATGTAAAGCTTTTAGTTACTATTGTTCTATTTTTATGTAATAATCGTTTAAATAAATAAGTGCGAAGACAAAAGAAGAAAACAACGATTTGAAGACGCAAATGACCAAAAAGCTCAAACGTACAAGTTACAATCCAAGTGGTTCCATTTATTGAAGAGAAACGTCTAAAAATTACAAGAGTACAAGTCGCGAAACGCAAAGTACAAGATATCTAAGCGTACGAAAAGGCGTTCGAAAATCCGGAACCGGGACATAAACCGAGCATCAACGCGCGAGTCAACGGAGCGAAAATTACAAGTCAACTATGCACAAGAATATAATATAATATATATATATATATAATTAATATAAATTATATATTATATATATATATATATATATATATATATATATATATATATATATATATATATATATATATATATATATATATTTAATAAATATGTCGACAAGCTAGAAAACAAAAAATATGTGAGCTGGATCTGACGGCCATGCGATCGCATGGGAAATAGGCGTAAAACCCATGCGAGTGCATGAGCCCATGCGAGTGCATGAGATTTGCACTAAAACCCTATGCACTCGCATGGTCATCAGAATTAGGAATTATGCCTATAAAAGGCAGGCATCTGCTCGCCGAATAAAGCACCCCTTTTCCAAACTCTTTCTCTCATTTTATATTTATATTTATATTTTATAATTATAATTTTAATTTTAAGTTAATAATAAGGTTATTGTAAGAAATGTTTTACGGGTTTTAAAGTCGGAACTCTGTCCGTGTAACGCTACGCGATAAATAATCACGGTAAGCTATGTTCTTCCTTTTTAAATTAATGTCTCGTAACTAAGTTATTATTATGCTTATTTGAGCCAAAGTAATCGTGATGTTAGACTAAATATTAAGACGGGGTTATTAGATTTTGTACCATAATTAAGGTTTGGACAAGAGACCGACACTTGTGGACATTGGACTATTGACTATTAATAGATAGTGGGTATTGTCTAATCGAATGACAACTCAGTAGAATCTGTCGAACCTATCTTCAAATTAGTTAATCTAATAATTATTAAAATGATTATGTATGTTCTATTTAGTGACGTTTATACGACATCTTTTACGATCATTTATTTAATTATTCGGGTTGGGTAATTGATTATTCATTCTGATTAAGTGGGTAAATTAATATTCATATCTCATTAAAACAGGGGTGGATTACATACAAGGATAATTGGTGTAATTGTTAACAAAGTATTAAAACCTTGGATTACACACAGTCGATAACTAGGTGTAATTATTAAACAAAGTATTAAAACCTTATTACAGTTCGAATCCCTAATTAGTTAGAATATTTGACTTCGGGAATAAGGTTAATTTGACGAGCATTTTATAATTATGACCGATGGACTATTATGGACAAAAACTAGATAGGTATCAAATAAACCAGGACAAAGGACAATTAACCCGGGTAACAATTAGTTAAAATCAAAACGTCAAACATCATGGTTACGGAAGCTTAAATAAGCATAATTGTTTTATTTTATATCTCATCGTACTTTTATTTACTGTCATTTATTTATTTGTCATTTTAAATATTGTTATTTATTTTACTCATTTTAATTATCGTCATTTATCTTTACGCTTAAAATATAAAATCGACAAACCGGTCATTAAACAGTAAAACCCCCCTTTTATATAATATTATTACTACTTATATAAATAAATAAAACTTGTGTAAATTGTATCGTATTTCGTAATAAAAATAATACTATTTCGTACCCCACCTCTCATAACATCAAGTTTTTGGCGCCGCTGCCGGGGAAGCGAAACCGAAACGCTATATTTTTACGCTATATTCTAAAAAAAATATATTAGTTTTTATGATATTTTTATAAAAATATAATATTTCTCATTTTGTAAAAATATTTTGTTAAAAATACAAAAATATAAAAAAAAAGAAAAAAAATATATATATATATTTTTAAGAGTTTGTTTAAAATATATAAAATTATAAAGTATTTCTATTTTTTATTTTAGTTTTTAAAGTATAAGTTTTTATTTATTTTATATAAATATTTTATAAGTTAAAAACAGAAAAAAAAAAAAAGGAAAAAAAAGTAGTAAAAAGTATTCGGGTCGTACTGTAGCAGCCCAAAACATTTGGCCTGGTATCCACTGCCATGCGACCACATGGAAAAACAACTAACACCTCATGCGATCGCATGAGGTGATTTGACTGGTCTGGTATCCTAGTCTGTACGATTAGGGTTATGTATTAATAATTATTATTAATAATTAATTATAATTAGGGTTTTTAATTTAATAATATTTAGTTTTAGTTGTGTTTAAATTAGTTTTATCAATTCCTTCCTCTACTCTCAATGAAAGCAATTTTCAAGAACTCTCGGTGGGTGGAGAATTTTTTCTCAACTCGTGGTTAGAGGGACGACTTCTCTTCTATTCTAGGGTAGAGGAAGGATTGTCTACATCTCACCTCCCCCATACCTCGCATGCGCGGGATTGGGTATTGTTGTTATTGTTATTGTTGTTGTTGTTGTTAGTTTTATCAATTATAAATTGATACTTTTATAAAATAAATAATATAAAAATAATATTTTTATAAAATTGTATTTTTATAACATTAAACTTATTTTATATTTTGTTTTTTTTAGTTAAAGCGTAATGGTATATTTTTCGTTCGTAATTTAGTTTTTGCCGTAGTATTTTATATTTCTAGATTTTTAGGCTTTGCTGTAAAATCTCTTAAGTGCTTTTTCTTTAGACTAAGATTTAGGTGCTTTAGAATTTTGCGACGCCGTTTTAAGATTTTAGTACTTTTTAAGTTATTGCCGTTTTGGATATAGAATTCTTTTTAAGCTTTAATACATTTAGGCGCAACTTTTTAGATTTAGTTTTTAGACTTTTAAGTTTCGACATTTTTCTTTCTTATTTTTATTTTTCGACCATTTATTTTTCGACGTTTTTCGACGCGCTCTTTTTCTTTCTTATTTCTCGACGCTATAGTTTTTAGGACATAGAATTTTCTATTTCTTCTTTAAAATTTCAAAACGAAAAATTATTTTAAGCGGTTAAATTGATAGACATACAAAATTTTCTGGTTCGTAGTAATAGTTGGATTTGTTAGTGGCGAGTTGTGGGCTTCCGATTTAAAGGGTCCTGGCTACCTGCTGCATCTATTAGCTATTCAAAACGTGGGCATAATCAGAAAAGTCTATTAATTTGATAACTTATATAATTTTTATCTTTTTTAACTAATAGGATATTCAGTGAATGCGCTGAGCAAAACGTTCACCACCTTTCATACGTTCACCACCTGTAACTCGATCAAGACATCTAGCCAATATTGTCGCCGTTGATTTTTCTTTAGAATCGTCATCTAGTCAACCAAGTACTCCAATTCAAATTTCTGATAATCCATTTTTTGAACCCGAATTCAAAATTGAAAACCCGGAGGATATTCAAGGACAATTCCAAGATCCTGAACCACTAATCATTCCTACTGAACCACAAACCGTTAAATCAGAATTCTCTAGTGATTCGTATTCAACAAATTCAATTATGAAAGTAACAGAACCTCTAAGTATAGAAGACCGAATGAGAGCCACAAGCACGGGCCAAGGTCACGCTATTATTAAGCCAGATATTAATGCGCCAGATTATGAAATCAAAGGACAAATCCTACACATGGTAACTAAGCAATGCCATTATAGTGGTACACCAAAAGAAGATCCAAATGAACATCTTTGAACATTTAATAGGATCTGTACTCTATTCAAAATCAGAGAAGTTGAGGATGAACAGATCTATCTCATGTTGTTTCCTTGGACTTTAAAGGGAGAAGCCAAAGATTGGTTAGAATCGTTACCTGAAGGGGCGATTTATACATGGGATGTTTTAGTTGAAAATTTTCTTAAACAATTCTTTCCGGCATCTAAAGCCGTGAGACTTCAAGGAGAAATTGTTACGTTCACACAAAAGCCAAATGAAACTCTATATGAGGCATGGACAAGATTTGGAAAATTATTGAGAGGATGTCCTCAGGACGGTTTAGATACTTATCAAATAGTACAAATATTCTACCAAGGATGCGATATTAATACACGAAAAGACATTGACATAACAGCTGGTGGTTCTATTATGAAGAAAACCGCAACTGAAGCTTACAAAATTATTGATAACACAGCCTCCCACTCACATGAGTGGCACCAGGAAAAAGATATTTTTCGTTCATCTAAAGCGGCTATAGCCGATTCTAGCCATGACTTTGATTCCGTTTCCGCAAAAATAGATGTTTTTGAGAGACGAATGGAAAAGATGACTAAAGATATTCTCGCAATACGAATCAGTTGTGAGCAATGCGGTGGACCACACTTAACGAAAGATTGTCACATCGAGCAAACGATGGAACAACGTGAGAATGTTTCCTACATGAACCAAAGGCCGGGAAATAATTATCAGAATAATTATCAACCGCCAAGGCCAAACTTTAATCGAAATCAAAACATTCTTTACAATCCAAATGGGCCAAACAATAACTCGTACAACCAACAAGGTCTGAATTACCAACCAACTCAAAACAACACTTTCAATCAACAAAGACCCGGCTTATATAAACCACCACAACAAATAGAAGAGAAAAAGCCAAATCTAGAAGAAATGATGGCAAAGCTAATGGAATCTCAAACACAATTTATTACATCTCAAACCCAAACAAATGAGAGGTTTGATCAGTCATTAAGAATTCAACAAGCTTCCATTTTGAATCTAGAAAAACACGTAGGTACTCTTGCTAGCATGATGAGTGAGAGGGAATAAGGAAAGCTAGCGAGTAATACTGAAGTAAATCCTCGGAATGAGAATGTTATTATGGTGTCAACAAATTTTGAAAAACCAGCATCAGAAGATGGGAAGGTTTTCGATGTGAGTAACAATGAAGAAGTTACAACACCACCACCACCCGAGTATGTAAAACCAATGGTGGCACCATACAGACCACCCATCCCGTTTCCAAGAAAAGGAGTTAAGTATGAGCAAGTGATAGGTAATAAAGTTTGTGATACCTCTGGAAAGAAGAAGAAGAATAAGAAAGTGCAAGAAATAAAAATCGTAAAGATAAACCCGGTGAAGACAGTTCCACCAAAACCTCCACCCAGGGTGGGTGATCCGGGTGAATTTATTGTTCCTTGTTTACTTAGTGATTGTGTCATGTATGATGCACTAGCAGATTTAGGTGCAACTATGAGTGTTATGCCTCTTTCATTATATAAGAGATTAGGAGTAGATGAGTTAAGTCCAACAGAGATGAGTGTTCGACTCTTTGATCAAACCATTAGGCACCCAGTTGGAATTGCTGACAACCTACCCGTTCATGTGGGTAATTTAACCTTTCTAGTCGAATTTATTGTCATTGACATAGAAGAGGACTCACACATTCCTCTAATATTAGGTCGACCATTCTTAGCATCCACAAGGGCGTTATTTGATGTAAGAAAAGGTAGAATGACACTTAGTAATGATAAAAAAGCAATTACCTTTGTGAGTCGAAAGTCTAAATCTCCACCAACCAAAACCGTTGAATAAACAAAAATGATTGGTAAGAACCATGTTGTTTTACCAACTCCAATGGTAGTGCTTAACAATAATAAAACTCCTAAGTATGAGGAAGATGAAGTAAACCCTAATGATGACCTGATAACAAAGAATCCCGTTGTTGATACAAAATTAAATGACCCCGTTATTAATAGTTCAATGAAGAAACTTATTAAACGGATTCGCGATGCTAGAACCAAGGGGAACTTTAAGTTATGTAACCGGTTAGTATCCAATCTATCGCCTAAAAAAGGCAAAACTAGTTGAATTTGTGGATATTACACAGGAATCCGACTAATGGCTTAAAGCAAAAGTCACAGATATGCAAGTTGATTATGGTCCAAAAGAAATTGACAATGAAGTTAATCACAAATTCGACACCACAGCTACCTAAGTGTGGGGAGATTCAGATTTTCTAAAAAGAAAATGCTGTCTAGAGTTAGTTGTTCTGTTCTCGTGTAGTTTCGAGAATGGAATACGATTGGTCTTTTCCACTAGCAGACACTAAAGAACTAGTTTTCTTCCCCCATTCTGAATTTTTGTTTTGTAGGTTTTGTATTAATTTAATACGCATTTTTAAATTTAATTTTTGTGTGATTTTAAAAAAACAAAAAATTACTTTATTTCATTAAGTTTAAAAAATGATTTCTAAAATTCATCGTAAGTTGAAGACTGTGTCATGGAACCAAAATTGCTTTACCCGAGGGCGGGGCGAAAAATTTTGTTATCATTATTGTAGTGACCCGAACTTTTCCATGTTTATATATATTAATTGAGATTGATATTTACATGATTAAACGTTTCCAACATGTTAAGCAATCAAACTTGTTAAGACTTGATTAATTGAAATAGGTTTCATATAGACAATTGACTACCCAAGTTGACCGGTGATTCACGAACGTTAAAACTTGTAAAAACTATATGATGACATATATATGGTTATATATATAGTTAACATGATATTATGATAAGTAAACATATCATTAAGTATATTAACAATGAACTACATATGTAAAAACAAGACTACTAACTTAATGTTTTTTTAAACGAGACATATATGTAACGATTATCGTTGTAACGACATTTAAATGTATATATATCATATTAAGATATATTAATATATCATAATATCATGATAATATAATAATTTAACATCTCATTAGATATAATAAACAATGGCTTAACAACATTAATTGAGATCGTTAACTTAAAGGTTTCAAAACAACACTTACATGTAACGACTAACGATGACTTAACGACTCCGTTAAAATGTATATACATGTAGTGTATTTAGATGTATTAAAATACTTTTGGAAGACTTCAAGACATATATCGAAACACTCATACTTAACGAAAATGGTTACAGTTACTTTCCCATTCTTTTCTTTCATCAAGAATTCTAGTCGTATTCTTACCCGTATTATACACAGCTTCAAAACGTACTTACTATGGGTATATACCAATAGGAACTAGCATGGGATTCCACTCTTGATTATGTCATGTATGACTAATCAATTTTAACTTCTACCATGAGCTAGTCACCTAACTAGAACTCCTTTTAACCCCACTCACCACTCACCAATTAACACTCATCATTCACTCCATTTCACTTCCAAATCTCTTTCTAATTCTCTCTCAACACACCCACACTATTATGAACGTATTTTTCCAGTAGTTAATCATCATCTTCATCAAAAATCACTTCAAGAATCAAGCTATAATCATCATAGGAAGAACACTTCAAGAATACTTCAAAAATCCCTTCAAGTTTACTAATTTACTTCCAAGCTTTCTAATCCATTCCAAGTAATCATCTAAGATCAAGAAACCTTTGTTATATACAGTAGGTTATCTTTCTTATTCAAGGTAATATTCATATTCAAACTTTGATTCAATTTCTATAACTATAAACTATCTTAATTCGAGCAAAAATCTTACTTGAACTTGTTTTTGTGTCATGATCCTACTTCAAGAACTTTCAAGCCATCCAAGATCCTTTGAAGCTAGATCATTTCTTGTCACTTCCAGTAGGTTTACCTACTAAACTTGAGGTAGTAATGATGTTCATAACATCATTCGATTCATATATATAAAACTATCTTATTCGAAGGTTTAAACTCGTAATCACTAGAACATAGTTTAGTTAATTCTAAACTTGTTCGCAAACAAAAGTTAATCCTTCTAACTTGACTTTTAAAATTAACTAAACACATGTTCTATATCTATATGATATGCTAACTTAATGATTTAAAACCTGGAAACACGAAAAACACCGTAAAACCGGATTTACGCCGTCGTAGTAACACCGCGGGCTGTTTTGGGTTAGTTAATTAAAAACTATGATAAACTTTGATTTAAAACTTGTTATTCTGAGAAAATGATTTTTATTATGAACATGAAACTATATCCAAAAATTATGGTTAAACTCAAAGTGGAAGTATGTTTTCTAAAATGGTCATCTAGACGTCGTTCTTTCGACTGAAATGACTACCTTTACAAAAACGACTTGTAACTTATTTTTCCGACTATAAACCTATACTTTTTCTGTGTAGATTCATAAAATACAGTTCAATATGAAACCATAGCAATTTGATTCATTCAAAACGGATTTAAAATGAAGAAGTTATGGGTAAAACAAGATTGGATAATTTTTATCATTTTAGCTACGTGAAAATTGGTAACAAATCTATTCCAACCATAACTTAATCAACTTGTATTGTATATTATGTAATCTTGAGATACCATAGACACGTATACAATGTTTCGACCTATCATGTCGACACATCTATATATATTTCGGAACAACCATAGACACTCTATATGTGAATGTTGGAGTTAGCTATACAGGGTTGAGGTTGATTCCAAAATATATATAGTTTGAGTTGTGATCAATACTGAGATACGTATACACTGGGTCGTGGATTGATTCAAGATAATATTTATTGATTTATTTCTGTACATCTAACTGTGGACAACTAGTTGTAGGTTACTAACGAGGACAGCTGACTTAATAAACTTAAAACATCAAAATATATTAAAAGTGTTGTAAATATATTTTGAACATACTTTAATATATATGTATATATTGTTATAGGTTCGTGAATCAACAGTGGCCAAGTCTTACTTCTCGACGAAGTAAAAATCTGTGAAAGTGAGTTATAGTCCCATTTTTAAAATCTAATATTTTTGGGATGAGAATACATGCAGGTTTTATAAATGATTTACAAAATAGACACAAGTACGTGAAACTACATTCTATGGTTGAATTATCGAAATCGAATATGCCCCTTTTTATTAAGTCTGGTAATCTAAGAATTAGGGAACAGACACCCTAATTGACGCGAATCCTAAAGATAGATCTATTGGGCCTAACAAACCCCATCCAAAGTACCGGATGCTTTAGTACTTCGAAATTATATCATATCCGAAGGGTGTCCCGGAATGATGGGGATATTCTTATATATGCATCTTGTTATTGTCGGTTACCAGGTGTTCACCATATGAATGATTTTTATCTCTATGTATGGGATGTGTATTGAAATATGAAATCTTGTGGTCTATTATTATGATTTGATATATATAGGTTAAACCTATAACTCACCAACATTTTTGTTGACGTTTTAAGCATGTTTATTCTCAGGTGATTATTAAGAGCTTCCGCTGTCGCATACTTAAATAAGGACGAGATTTGGAGTCCATGCTTGTATGATATTGTGTAAAAACTGCATTCAAGAAACTTATTTTGTTGTAACATATTTGTATTGTAAACCATTATGTAATGGTCGTGTGTAAACAGGATATTTTAGATTATCATTATTTGATAATCTACGTAAAGTTTTTTAAACCTTTATTGATGAAATAAAGGTTATGGTTTGTTTTAAAATGAATGCAGTCTTTGAAAAACGTCTCATATAGAGGACAAAACCTCGCAACGAAATCAATTAATATGGAACGTTTTTAATCAATAAGAACGGGACATTTCAGTTGGTATCAGAGCGTTGGTCTTAGAGAACCAGAAAATTTGCATTAGTGTGTCTTATCGAGTTTGTTAGGATGCATTAGTGATTCTGGACTTCGACCGTGTTTTCTTTAAAAATGATTGCTTAACATTTTTGTTGGAAACTATATATTTTTAACATATGAATATTATGTGATATATTAATCTCTTAACGTGTTTGATATTATGTGATAGATGTCTACCTCTAGAACAAGTCCCATTGACTCACCTAATAATAATGAAGAGTCAAATGTAAATTGGAATGATTCGTGGACTGATTCACAAGTTCCCGAAGAGGAACCGGAAGAAGAGTCGGAACCGGAAGAAGAATCAGAACCGGAAGAAGAATCGGAACCGGTGGGGGAAATAATAAAACGGTTAAGTAAAAGAGAATCCTCAACCAACCGACCAAGGTTAATTATGGTCAATGGTGTTTCCGCCAAGGAAGCAAAATATTGGGAGGATTACCAATTCTCCGATGAATCGGATTCCGACGAGAATTCCGATGATGTTATAGAAATTACCCCAACTGAATTTAAAAAGGCAAAAGAAAATAATAAGGGAAAGGGCATAAAAATAGAGAAATCTAATTCCAACCCCGATGAACTTTATATGTATCGTCAACCCCCGAAGTCCTTAAGTTGTAACAATGACCCGGGAACCTCTAAACCACCAGGTTTTTCTAAACCAATGTGGAAAATTACGGCTCGTATTAGGGGAACATCATATATCCCTAGAAACTTGGCAAAACGAACCAAAACCGAAGAAGAAGAAACAAGCGAGTCGGAATAAGATAGTTGTATTCGTGTGGTGTAATATATGTAATATAGTGTGCTTATGCTTTATGATATATGTAAAAATTGCTTGTATTAATAAGTATTTTTTTTTATGAATCTAACTTTTGTCTATTTTACAGTATAAAAACACAAAATGGATAGACAACCCAATATTTTAAGAGACCTACCCGGAGACATGATTGATGAAATCTTGTCTAGAGTCGGTCAGAATTCCTCGGCACAACTATTTAAGGCGAGATCAGTTTGTAAGACATTCGAAGAACGTTCCAAGAATGATTTGGTTTATAAAAGGCTTTCGTTCGGAAGATGGGGGATATCACATTGGGAAATCCATAAGTTACGATGTGTTTACTTTGACGCATATATTGCGGGGAACCCAAATGCTATTTTACGCAACGGGTTAAGAAATTATTTTGACTCAGTATATCCAAATATAGGACTTCGTGATTTAGAAAAAGCGGCTAACATGCAAAATAAAGAAGCATGTTATGCTTACGGGTTAGTAATGTTCGCTTCTCACCAAAGTGAGAACAAGAACATCGGGCTACAACTATTAAACAAAACGTTCCCTCAAGTGACGGAGTCGGTAATTGAGGTAAGAAATGAGGTTTTTAGGTTATTACGAGACTGTTGGTCATTACGTAACCCTCGTCCCTTTGACGACGTTACAACACGCTGTCTTATCAACGGCCATAACGGTTATGTTCCACAAGACCAAGGATGGGAAGTAGTCCTAGTAAAACCAGAATGCATGACTTGTTTCTGGACGTATGAATTACGTGTCTTTATTGCCTTTGCTGAACGACTTGTGTATTAGCTAGAATTATCTTCACAACTATCTTGTATCAAAGTTATTGTGTGCTATATTTCATGCTTTATGTAAAATAAGCGGTATTGTAAGTTTGTAAAATATTGTATAAAAGTTTGAACGCGAAATATTATTATAATCAGTTTTTCATATAGAATTGTAGTAGTTGAATTGTATATTAGCTACTAAGTATGAACTTAACGGGTAGGTACTACCCGAATTTAAACTTATAAAACGCTAATATGAAGAAAAAGCTTTTATAAATGAGTTCATATTATGCTACGAAATACTATTAACTACTCTTAATATTCTGTATGATTAACTTGTTCCATTTGACTATTTTGAAGGAAATGGCACCGACTACTCGACACACCGTGAATATGAATGAAGAGGAATTCCGTACTTTTCTAGCTTCAAACATAGCCGCAGTACAGGCTGCGCTATATACCAACAATAACCTTGGATCTGGCAGTACAGGAAATCGTGTAGGATGCACCTACAAAGAATTCACTGCCTGCAAACCTTTGGAATTTGATGGAACCGAAGGACCGATCGGATTGAAACGGTGGACCGAGAAGGTTGAATCGGTGTTTGCCATAAGTAAGTGTACTGAAGAGGACAAAGTGAAGTACGCTACGCATACCTTCACAGGTTCTGCGTTAACATGGTGGAATACCTATCTAGAGCAAGTGGGACAAGATGATGCGTACGCACTACCGTGGTCAGCATTCAAGCACTTGATGAACGAGATTTGGAGTCCATGCTTGTATGATATTGTGTAAAAACTGCATTCAAGAAACTTATTTTGTTGTAACATATTTGTATTGTAAACCATTATGTAATGGTCGTGTGTAAACAGGATATTTTAGATTATCATTATTTGATAATCTACGTAAAGCTTTTTAAACCTTTATTGATGAAATAAAGGTTATGGTTTGTTTTAAAATGAATGCAGTCTTTGAAAAACGTCTCATATAGAGGACAAAACCTCGCAACGAAATCAATTAATATGGAACGTTTTTAATCAATAAGAACGGGACATTTCAGTTGGTATCGTAGTGACCCGAACTTTTCCATGTTTATATATATTAATTGAGATTGATATTTACATGATTAAACGTTTCCAACATGTTAAGCAATCAAACTTGTTAAGACTTGATTAATTGAAATAGGTTTCATATAGACAATTGACTATCCAAGTTGACCGGTGATTCACGAACGTTAAAACTTGTAAAAACTATATGATGACATATATATGGTTATATATATAGTTAACATGATATTATGATAAGTAAACATATCATTAAGTATATTAACAATGAACTACATATGTAAAAACAAGACTACTAACTTAATGTTTTTTTAAACGAGACATATATGTAACGATTATCGTTGTAACGACATTTAAATGTATATATATCATATTAAGATATATTAATATATCATAATATCATGATAATATAATAATTTAACATCTCATTAGATATAATAAACAATGGCTTAACAACATTAATTGAGATCGTTAACTTAAAGGTTTCAAAACAACACTTACATGTAACGACTAACGATGACTTAACGACTCCGTTAAAATGTATATACATGTAGTGTATTTAGATGTATTAAAATACTTTTGGAAGACTTCAAGACATATATCGAAACACTCATACTTAACGAAAATGGTTACAGTTACTTTCCCATTCTTTTCTTTCATCAAGAATTCTAGTCGTATTCTTACCCGTATTATACACAGCTTCAAAACGTACTTACTATGGGTATATACCAATAGGAACTAGCATGGGATTCCACTCTTGATTATGTCATGTATGACTAATCAATTTTAACTTCTACCATGAGCTAGTCACCTAACTAGAACTCCTTTTAACCCCACTCACCACTCACCAATTAACACTCATCATTCACTCCATTTCACTTCCAAATCTCTTTCTAATTCTCTCTCAACACACCCACACTATTATGAACGTATTTTTCCAGTAGTTAATCATCATCTTCATCAAAAATCACTTCAAGAATCAAGCTATAATCATCATAGGAAGAACACTTCAAGAATACTTCAAAAATCCCTTCAAGTTTACTAATTTACTTCCAAGCTTTCTAATCCATTCCAAGTAATCATCTAAGATCAAGAAACCTTTGTTATATACAGTAGGTTATCTTTCTTATTCAAGGTAATATTCATATTCAAACTTTGATTCAATTTCTATAACTATAAACTATCTTAATTCGAGCAAAAATCTTACTTGAACTTGTTTTTGTGTCATGATCCTACTTCAAGAACTTTCAAGCCATCCAAGATCCTTTGAAGCTAGATCATTTCTTGTCACTTCCAGTAGGTTTACCTACTAAACTTGAGGTAGTAATGATGTTCATAACATCATTCGATTCATATATATAAAACTATCTTATTCGAAGGTTTAAACTCGTAATCACTAGAACATAGTTTAGTTAATTCTAAACTTGTTCGCAAACAAAAGTTAATCCTTCTAACTTGACTTTTAAAATTAACTAAACACATGTTCTATATCTATATGATATGCTAACTTAATGATTTAAAACCTGGAAACACGAAAAACACCGTAAAACCGGATTTACGCCGTCGTAGTAACACCGCGGGCTGTTTTGGGTTAGTTAATTAAAAACTATGATAAACTTTGATTTAAAACTTGTTATTCTGAGAAAATGATTTTTATTATGAACATGAAACTATATCCAAAAATTATGGTTAAACTCAAAGTGGAAGTATGTTTTCTAAAATGGTCATCTAGACGTCGTTCTTTCGACTGAAATGACTACCTTTACAAAAACGACTTGTAACTTATTTTTCCGACTATAAACCTATACTTTTTCTGTGTAGATTCATAAAATACAGTTCAATATGAAACCATAGCAATTTGATTCATTCAAAACGGATTTAAAATGAAGAAGTTATGGGTAAAACAAGATTGGATAATTTTTATCATTTTAGCTACGTGAAAATTGGTAACAAATCTATTCCAACCATAACTTAATCAACTTGTATTGTATATTATGTAATCTTGAGATACCATAGACACGTATACAATGTTTCGACCTATCATGTCGACACATCTATATATATTTCGGAACAACCATAGACACTCTATATGTGAATGTTGGAGTTAGCTATACAGGGTTGAGGTTGATTCCAAAATATATATAGTTTGAGTTGTGATCAATACTGAGATACGTATACACTGGGTCGTGGATTGATTCAAGATAATATTTATTGATTTATTTCTGTACATCTAACTGTGGACAACTAGTTGTAGGTTACTAACGAGGACAGCTGACTTAATAAACTTAAAACATCAAAATATATTAAAAGTGTTGTAAATATATTTTGAACATACTTTAATATATATGTATATATTGTTATAGGTTCGTGAATCAACAGTGGCCAAGTCTTACTTCTCGACGAAGTAAAAATCTGTGAAAGTGAGTTATAGTCCCATTTTTAAAATCTAATATTTTTGGGATGAGAATACATGCAGGTTTTATAAATGATTTACAAAATAGACACAAGTACGTGAAACTACATTCTATGGTTGAATTATCGAAATCGAATATGCCCCTTTTTATTAAGTCTGGTAATCTAAGAATTAGGGAACAGACACCCTAATTGACGCGAATCCTAAAGATAGATCTATTGGGCCTAACAAACCCCATCCAAAGTACCGGATGCTTTAGTACTTCGAAATTATATCATATCCGAAGGGTGTCCCGGAATGATGGGGATATTCTTATATATGCATCTTGTTATTGTCGGTTACCAGGTGTTCACCATATGAATGATTTTTATCTCTATGTATGGGATGTGTATTGAAATATGAAATCTTGTGGTCTATTATTATGATTTGATATATATAGGTTAAACCTATAACTCACCAACATTTTTGTTGACGTTTTAAGCATGTTTATTCTCAGGTGATTATTAAGAGCTTCCGCTGTCGCATACTTAAATAAGGACGAGATTTGGAGTCCATGCTTGTATGATATTGTGTAAAAACTGCATTCAAGAAACTTATTTTGTTGTAACATATTTGTATTGTAAACCATTATGTAATGGTCGTGTGTAAACAGGATATTTTAGATTATCATTATTTGATAATCTACGTAAAGCTTTTTAAACCTTTATTGATGAAATAAAGGTTATGGTTTGTTTTAAAATGAATGCAGTCTTTGAAAAACGTCTCATATAGAGGACAAAACTTCGCAACGAAATCAATTAATATGGAACGTTTTTAATCAATAAGAACGGGACATTTCAGTTGGTATCAGAGCGTTGGTCTTAGAGAACCAGAAAATTTGCATTAGTGTGTCTTATCGAGTTTGTTAGGATGCATTAGTGATTCTGGACTTCGACCGTGTTTTCTTTAAAAATGATTGCTTAACATTTTTGTTGGAAACTATATATTTTTAACATATGAATATTATGTGATATATTAATCTCTTAACGTGTTTGATATTATGTGATAGATGTCTACCTCTAGAACAAGTCCCATTGACTCACCTAATAATAATGAAGAGTCAAATGTAAATTGGAATGATTCGTGGACTGATTCACAAGTTCCCGAAGAGGAACCGGAAGAAGAGTCGGAACCGGAAGAAGAATCAGAACCGGAAGAAGAATCGGAACCGGTGGGGGAAATAATAAAACGGTTAAGTAAAAGAGAATCCTCAACCAACCGACCAAGGTTAATTATGGTCAATGGTGTTTCCGCCAAGGAAGCAAAATATTGGGAGGATTACCAATTCTCCGATGAATCGGATTCCGACGAGAATTCCGATGATGTTATAGAAATTACCCCAACTGAATTTAAAAAGGCAAAAGAAAATAATAAGGGAAAGGGCATAAAAATAGAGAAATCTAATTCCAACCCCGATGAACTTTATATGTATCGTCAACCCCCGAAGTCCTTAAGTTGTAACAATGACCCGGGAACCTCTAAACCACCAGGTTTTTCTAAACCAATGTGGAAAATTACGGCTCGTATTAGGGGAACATCATATATCCCTAGAAACTTGGCAAAACGAACCAAAACCGAAGAAGAAGAAACAAGCGAGTCGGAATAAGATAGTTGTATTCGTGTGGTGTAATATATGTAATATAGTGTGCTTATGCTTTATGATATATGTAAAAATTGCTTGTATTAATAAGTATTTTTTTTTATGAATCTAACTTTTGTCTATTTTACAGTATAAAAACACAAAATGGATAGACAACCCAATATTTTAAGAGACCTACCCGGAGACATGATTGATGAAATCTTGTCTAGAGTCGGTCAGAATTCCTCGGCACAACTATTTAAGGCGAGATCAGTTTGTAAGACATTCGAAGAACGTTCCAAGAATGATTTGGTTTATAAAAGGCTTTCGTTCGGAAGATGGGGGATATCACATTGGGAAATCCATAAGTTACGATGTGTTTACTTTGACGCATATATTGCGGGGAACCCAAATGCTATTTTACGCAACGGGTTAAGAAATTATTTTGACTCAGTATATCCAAATATAGGACTTCGTGATTTAGAAAAAGCGGCTAACATGCAAAATAAAGAAGCATGTTATGCTTACGGGTTAGTAATGTTCGCTTCTCACCAAAGTGAGAACAAGAACATCGGGCTACAACTATTAAACAAAACGTTCCCTCAAGTGACGGAGTCGGTAATTGAGGTAAGAAATGAGGTTTTTAGGTTATTACGAGACTGTTGGTCATTACGTAACCCTCGTCCCTTTGACGACGTTACAACACGCTGTCTTATCAACGGCCATAACGGTTATGTTCCACAAGACCAAGGATGGGAAGTAGTCCTAGTAAAACCAGAATGCATGACTTGTTTCTGGACGTATGAATTACGTGTCTTTATTGCCTTTGCTGAACGACTTGTGTATTAGCTAGAATTATCTTCACAACTATCTTGTATCAAAGTTATTGTGTGCTATATTTCATGCTTTATGTAAAATAAGCGGTATTGTAAGTTTGTAAAATATTGTATAAAAGTTTGAACGCGAAATATTATTATAATCAGTTTTTCATATAGAATTGTAGTAGTTGAATTGTATATTAGCTACTAAGTATGAACTTAACGGGTAGGTACTACCCGAATTTAAACTTATAAAACGCTAATATGAAGAAAAAGCTTTTATAAATGAGTTCATATTATGCTACGAAATACTATTAACTACTCTTAATATTCTGTATGATTAACTTGTTCCATTTGACTATTTTGAAGGAAATGGCACCGACTACTCGACACACCGTGAATATGAATGAAGAGGAATTCCGTACTTTTCTAGCTTCAAACATAGCCGCAGTACAGGCTGCGCTATATACCAACAATAACCTTGGATCTGGCAGTACAGGAAATCGTGTAGGATGCACCTACAAAGAATTCACTGCCTGCAAACCTTTGGAATTTGATGGAACCGAAGGACCGATCGGATTGAAACGGTGGACCGAGAAGGTTGAATCGGTGTTTGCCATAAGTAAGTGTACTGAAGAGGACAAAGTGAAGTACGCTACGCATACCTTCACAGGTTCTGCGTTAACATGGTGGAATACCTATCTAGAGCAAGTGGGACAAGATGATGCGTACGCACTACCGTGGTCAGCATTCAAGCACTTGATGAACGAGAAGTACCGTCCCAGAACCGAGGTCAATAAGCTCAAGACAGAACTTAGAGGGTTACGAACCCAAGGATTTGATATTACCACGTACGAAAGACGATTCACAGAATTGTGCCTATTGTGTCCGGGAGCGTTCGAAGATGAGGAAGAGAAGATCGACGCGTTTGTGAAAGGATTACCGGAAAGAATCCAAGAAGATATAAGTTCACACGAGCCCGCCTCCATACAACAGGCATGTAGAATGGCTCACAAACTAGTGAACCAGATTGAAGAAAGAATTAAAGAACAGACTGCTGAAGAGGCCAATGTGAAGCAAGTCAAAAGAAAGTGGGAGGAAAACGGTGATAAGAATCGCCAATACAGCAACAACAGCAATTACAACAATAATCGCAACAATTATTCCAACAATCGCAACTACAACAAACGGCCTAACAACAACAACAACAACAACAGCAACTACAACAATCATCCTAACAACAATAATAACCGCAACAACAACAACAATCAGAAGCAGCTATGCCAAAGGTGTGAAAAGAATCACTCGGGGTTCTGCACCAAATTTTGCAACAAGTGTAAAAGAAATGGTCATAGCGCGGCGAAGTGTGAGGTCTACGGACCAGGGGTTAATAGAACGAAAGGAACAAATGGTGTCGGAACGAGTAATGGCGGAGCAAGTAGTGTCGGAGCAAGTTATGCCAATGTAGTTTGTTATAAATGTGGAAAACCGGGCCACATTATTAGAAATTGCCCGAACCAGGAGAACACGAATGGACAAGGTCGTGGAAGAGTTTTCAATATTAATGCGGCAGAGGCACAGGAAGACCCGGAGCTTGTTACGGGTACGTTTCTTATTGACAATAAATCTGCTTACGTTTTATTTGATTCGGGTGCGGATAGAAGCTATATGAGTAGAGATTTTTGTGCTAAATTAAGTTGTCCATTGACGCCTTTGGATAGTAAATTTTTACTCGAATTAGCAAATGGTAAATTAATTTCAGCAGATAATATATGTCGGAATCGAGAAATTAAACTGGTTAGCGAAACATTTAAGATTGATTTGATACCAGTAGAGTTAGGGAGTTTTGATGTGATAATCGGTATGGACTGGTTGAAAGAAGTGAAAGCAGAGATCGTCTGTTACAAAAATGCAATTCGCATTATACGAGAAAAAGGAAAACCCTTAATGGTGTACGGAGAAAAGGGCAACATGAAGCTACATCTTATTAGTAATTTGAAGGCACAAAAACTAATAAGAAAAGGTTGCTATGCTGTTCTAGCACACGTCGAGAAAGTACAAACTGAAGAAAAGAGCATCAATGATGTTCCCATTGCAAAAGAATTTCCCGATGTATTTCCGAAAGAATTACCGGGATTACCCCCACATCGATCCGTTGAATTTCAAATAGATCTTGTACCAGGAGCTGCACCAATAGCTCGTGCTCCTTACAGACTTGCACCCAGCGAGATGAAAGAACTGCAAAGCCAATTACAAGAACTTTTAGAGCGTGGTTTCATTCGACCAAGCACATCACCGTGGGGAGCTCCTGTTTTGTTTGTCAAGAAGAAAGATGGTACATTCAGGTTGTGTATCGACTACCGAGAGTTGAACAAACTTACCATCAAGAACCGCTACCCACTACCGAGAATCGACGACTTATTTGATCAACTACAAGGCTCGTCTGTTTATTCAAAGATTGACTTACGTTCCGGGTATCATCAAATGCGGGTGAAAGAAGATGATATTCCAAAGACTGCTTTCAGAACACGTTACGGTCATTACGAGTTTATGGTCATGCCGTTTGGTTTAACTAATGCACCAGCTGTGTTCATGGACCTTATGAACCGAGTGTGTGGACCATACCTTGACAAGTTTGTCATCGTTTTCATTGATGACATACTTATTTACTCAAAGAATGACCAAGAACACGGTGAACATTTGAGAAAGGTGTTAGAAGTATTGAGGAAGGAAGAATTGTACGCTAAGTTTTCAAAGTGTGCATTTTGGTTGGAAGAAGTTCAATTCCTCGGTCACATAGTGAACAAAGAAGGTATTAAGGTGGATCCAGCAAAGATAGAAACTGTTGAAAAGTGGGAAACACCGAAAACTCCGAAACACGTACGCCAGTTTTTAGGACTAGCTGGTTACTACAGAAGGTTCATCCAAGACTTTTCCAGAATAGCAAAACCCTTGACTGCATTAACGCATAAAGGGAAGAAATTTGAATGGAATGATGAACAAGAGAAAGCGTTTCAGTTATTGAAGAAAAAGCTAACTACGGCACCTATATTGTCATTGCCTGAAGGGAATGATGATTTTGTGATTTATTGTGACGCATCAAAGCAAGGTCTCGGTTGTGTATTAATGCAACGAACGAAGGTGATTGCTTATGCGTCTAGACAATTGAAGATTCACGAACAAAATTATACGACGCATGATTTGGAATTAGGTGCGGTTGTTTTTGCATTAAAGACTTGGAGGCACTACTTATATGGGGTCAAAAGTATTATATATACCGACCACAAAAGTCTTCAACACATATTTAATCAGAAACAACTGAATATGAGGCAGCGTAGGTGGATTGAATTATTGAATGATTACGACTTTGAGATTCGTTACCACCCGGGAAAGGCAAATGTGGTAGCCGATGCCTTGAGCAGGAAGGACAGAGAACCCATTCGAGTAAAATCTATGAATATAATGATTCATAATAACCTTACTACTCAAATAAAGGAAGCGCAACAAGGAGTTTTAAAAGAAGGAAATTTAAAGGATGAAATACCCAAAGGATCGGAGAAGCATCTTAATATTCGGGAAGACGGAACCCGGTATAGGGCTGAAAGGATTTGGGTACCGAAATTTGGAGATATGAGAGAAATGGTACTTAGAGAAGCTCATAAAACCAGATACTCAATACATCCTGGAACAGGGAAGATGTACAAGGATCTCAAGAAACATTTTTGGTGGCCGGGTATGAAAGCCGATGTTGCTAAATATGTAGGAGAATGTTTGACGTGTTCTAAGGTCAAAGCTGAGCATCAGAAACCATCAGGTCTACTTCAACAACCCGAAATCCCGGAATGGAAATGGGAAAACATTACCATGGATTTCATCACTAAATTGCCAAAGACTGCAAGTGGTTTTGATACTATTTGGGTAATAGTTGATCGTCTCACCAAATCAGCACACTTCCTGCCAATAAGAGAAGATGACAAGATGGAGAAGTTAGCACGACTGTATTTGAAGGAAGTCGTCTCCAGACATGGAATACCAATCTCTATTATCTCTGATAGGGATGGCAGATTTATTTCAAGATTCTGGCAGACATTACAGCAAGCATTAGGAACTCGTCTAGACATGAGTACTGCCTATCATCCACAAACCGATGGGCAGAGCGAAAGGACGATACAAACGCTTGAAGACATGCTACGAGCATGTGTTATTGATTTCGGAAACAGTTGGGATCGACATCTACCGTTAGCAGAATTTTCCTACAACAACAGCTACCATTCAAGCATTGAGATGGCGCCGTTTGAAGCACTTTATGGTAGAAAGTGCAGGTCTCCGATTTGTTGGAGTGAAGTGGGGGATAGACAGATTACGGGTCCGGAGATTATACAAGAAACTACCGAGAAGATCATCCAAATTCAACAACGGTTGAAAACTGCCCAAAGTCGACAAAAGAGCTACGCTGACATTAAAAGAAAAGATATAGAATTTGAAATTGGAGAGATGGTCATGCTTAAAGTTGCACCTTGGAAAGGCGTTGTTCGATTTGGTAAACGAGGGAAATTAAATCCAAGGTATATTGGACCATTCAAGATTATTGATCGTGTCGGACCAGTAGCTTACCGACTAGAGTTACCTCAACAACTCGCGGCTGTACATAACACTTTCCACGTCTCGAATTTGAAGAAATGTTATGCTAAAGAAGATCTCACTATTCCGTTAAATGAAATCCAAATCAACGAAAAACTTCAATTCATCGAAGAACCCGTCGAAATAATGGATCGTGAGGTTAAAAGACTTAAGCAAAACAAGATACCAATTGTTAAGGTTCGATGGAATGCTCGTAGAGGACCCGAGTTCACCTGGGAGCGTGAAGATCAGATGAAGAAGAAATACCCGCATCTATTTCCAGAAGATTCGTCAACACCTTCAACAGCTTAAAATTTCGGGACGAAATTTATTTAACGGGTAGGTACTGTAGTGACCCGAACTTTTCCATGTTTATATATATTAATTGAGATTGATATTTACATGATTAAACGTTTCCAACATGTTAAGCAATCAAACTTGTTAAGACTTGATTAATTGAAATAGGTTTCATATAGACAATTGACTACCCAAGTTGACCGGTGATTCACGAACGTTAAAACTTGTAAAAACTATATGATGACATATATATGGTTATATATATAGTTAACATGATATTATGATAAGTAAACATATCATTAAGTATATTAACAATGAACTACATATGTAAAAACAAGACTACTAACTTAATGTTTTTTTAAACGAGACATATATGTAACGATTATCGTTGTAACGACATTTAAATGTATATATATCATATTAAGATATATTAATATATCATAATATCATGATAATATAATAATTTAACATCTCATTAGATATAATAAACAATGGCTTAACAACATTAATTGAGATCGTTAACTTAAAGGTTTCAAAACAACACTTACATGTAACGACTAACGATGACTTAACGACTCCGTTAAAATGTATATACATGTAGTGTATTTAGATGTATTAAAATACTTTTGGAAGACTTCAAGACATATATCGAAACACTCATACTTAACGAAAATGGTTACAGTTACTTTCCCATTCTTTTCTTTCATCAAGAATTCTAGTCGTATTCTTACCCGTATTATACACAGCTTCAAAACGTACTTACTATGGGTATATACCAATAGGAACTAGCATGGGATTCCACTCTTGATTATGTCATGTATGACTAATCAATTTTAACTTCTACCATGAGCTAGTCACCTAACTAGAACTCCTTTTAACCCCACTCACCACTCACCAATTAACACTCATCATTCACTCCATTTCACTTCCAAATCTCTTTCTAATTCTCTCTCAACACACCCACACTATTATGAACGTATTTTTCCAGTAGTTAATCATCATCTTCATCAAAAATCACTTCAAGAATCAAGCTATAATCATCATAGGAAGAACACTTCAAGAATACTTCAAAAATCCCTTCAAGTTTACTAATTTACTTCCAAGCTTTCTAATCCATTCCAAGTAATCATCTAAGATCAAGAAACCTTTGTTATATACAGTAGGTTATCTTTCTTATTCAAGGTAATATTCATATTCAAACTTTGATTCAATTTCTATAACTATAAACTATCTTAATTCGAGCAAAAATCTTACTTGAACTTGTTTTTGTGTCATGATCCTACTTCAAGAACTTTCAAGCCATCCAAGATCCTTTGAAGCTAGATCATTTCTTGTCACTTCCAGTAGGTTTACCTACTAAACTTGAGGTAGTAATGATGTTCATAACATCATTCGATTCATATATATAAAACTATCTTATTCGAAGGTTTAAACTCGTAATCACTAGAACATAGTTTAGTTAATTCTAAACTTGTTCGCAAACAAAAGTTAATCCTTCTAACTTGACTTTTAAAATTAACTAAACACATGTTCTATATCTATATGATATGCTAACTTAATGATTTAAAACCTGGAAACACGAAAAACACCGTAAAACCGGATTTACGCCGTCGTAGTAACACCGCGGGCTGTTTTGGGTTAGTTAATTAAAAACTATGATAAACTTTGATTTAAAACTTGTTATTCTGAGAAAATGATTTTTATTATGAACATGAAACTATATCCAAAAATTATGGTTAAACTCAAAGTGGAAGTATGTTTTCTAAAATGGTCATCTAGACGTCGTTCTTTCGACTGAAATGACTACCTTTACAAAAACGACTTGTAACTTATTTTTCCGACTATAAACCTATACTTTTTCTGTGTAGATTCATAAAATACAGTTCAATATGAAACCATAGCAATTTGATTCATTCAAAACGGATTTAAAATGAAGAAGTTATGGGTAAAACAAGATTGGATAATTTTTATCATTTTAGCTACGTGAAAATTGGTAACAAATCTATTCCAACCATAACTTAATCAACTTGTATTGTATATTATGTAATCTTGAGATACCATAGACACGTATACAATGTTTCGACCTATCATGTCGACACATCTATATATATTTCGGAACAACCATAGACACTCTATATGTGAATGTTGGAGTTAGCTATACAGGGTTGAGGTTGATTCCAAAATATATATAGTTTGAGTTGTGATCAATACTGAGATACGTATACACTGGGTCGTGGATTGATTCAAGATAATATTTATTGATTTATTTCTGTACATCTAACTGTGGACAACTAGTTGTAGGTTACTAACGAGGACAGCTGACTTAATAAACTTAAAACATCAAAATATATTAAAAGTGTTGTAAATATATTTTGAACATACTTTAATATATATGTATATATTGTTATAGGTTCGTGAATCAACAGTGGCCAAGTCTTACTTCTCGACGAAGTAAAAATCTGTGAAAGTGAGTTATAGTCCCATTTTTAAAATCTAATATTTTTGGGATGAGAATACATGCAGGTTTTATAAATGATTTACAAAATAGACACAAGTACGTGAAACTACATTCTATGGTTGAATTATCGAAATCGAATATGCCCCTTTTTATTAAGTCTGGTAATCTAAGAATTAGGGAACAGACACCCTAATTGACGCGAATCCTAAAGATAGATCTATTGGGCCTAACAAACCCCATCCAAAGTACCGGATGCTTTAGTACTTCGAAATTATATCATATCCGAAGGGTGTCCCGGAATGATGGGGATATTCTTATATATGCATCTTGTTATTGTCGGTTACCAGGTGTTCACCATATGAATGATTTTTATCTCTATGTATGGGATGTGTATTGAAATATGAAATCTTGTGGTCTATTATTATGATTTGATATATATAGGTTAAACCTATAACTCACCAACATTTTTGTTGACGTTTTAAGCATGTTTATTCTCAGGTGATTATTAAGAGCTTCCGCTGTCGCATACTTAAATAAGGACGAGATTTGGAGTCCATGCTTGTATGATATTGTGTAAAAACTGCATTCAAGAAACTTATTTTGTTGTAACATATTTGTATTGTAAACCATTATGTAATGGTCGTGTGTAAACAGGATATTTTAGATTATCATTATTTGATAATCTACGTAAAGCTTTTTAAACCTTTATTGATGAAATAAAGGTTATGGTTTGTTTTAAAATGAATGCAGTCTTTGAAAAACGTCTCATATAGAGGACAAAACTTCGCAACGAAATCAATTAATATGGAACGTTTTTAAGCTCAAGACAGAACTTAGAGGGTTACGAACCCAAGGATTTGATATTACCACGTACGAAAGACGATTCACAGAATTGTGCCTATTGTGTCCGGGAGCGTTCGAAGATGAGGAAGAGAAGATCGACGCGTTTGTGAAAGGATTACCGGAAAGAATCCAAGAAGATATAAGTTCACACGAGCCCGCCTCCATACAACAGGCATGTAGAATGGCTCACAAACTAGTGAACCAGATTGAAGAAAGAATTAAAGAACAGACTGCTGAAGAGGCCAATGTGAAGCAAGTCAAAAGAAAGTGGGAGGAAAACGGTGATAAGAATCGCCAATACAGCAACAACAGCAATTACAACAATAATCGCAACAATTATTCCAACAATCGCAACTACAACAAACGGCCTAACAACAACAACAACAACAACAGCAACTACAACAATCATCCTAACAACAATAATAACCGCAACAACAACAACAATCAGAAGCAGCTATGCCAAAGGTGTGAAAAGAATCACTCGGGGTTCTGCACCAAATTTTGCAACAAGTGTAAAAGAAATGGTCATAGCGCGGCGAAGTGTGAGGTCTACGGACCAGGGGTTAATAGAACGAAAGGAACAAATGGTGTCGGAACGAGTAATGGCGGAGCAAGTAGTGTCGGAGCAAGTTATGCCAATGTAGTTTGTTATAAATGTGGAAAACCGGGCCACATTATTAGAAATTGCCCGAACCAGGAGAACACGAATGGACAAGGTCGTGGAAGAGTTTTCAATATTAATGCGGCAGAGGCACAGGAAGACCCGGAGCTTGTTACGGGTACGTTTCTTATTGACAATAAATCTGCTTACGTTTTATTTGATTCGGGTGCGGATAGAAGCTATATGAGTAGAGATTTTTGTGCTAAATTAAGTTGTCCATTGACGCCTTTGGATAGTAAATTTTTACTCGAATTAGCAAATGGTAAATTAATTTCAGCAGATAATATATGTCGGAATCGAGAAATTAAACTGGTTAGCGAAACATTTAAGATTGATTTGATACCAGTAGAGTTAGGGAGTTTTGATGTGATAATCGGTATGGACTGGTTGAAAGAAGTGAAAGCAGAGATCGTCTGTTACAAAAATGCAATTCGCATTATACGAGAAAAAGGAAAACCCTTAATGGTGTACGGAGAAAAGGGCAACACGAAGCTACATCTTATTAGTAATTTGAAGGCACAAAAACTAATAAGAAAAGGTTGCTATGCTGTTCTAGCACACGTCGAGAAAGTACAAACTGAAGAAAAGAGCATCAATGATGTTCCCATTGCAAAAGAATTTCCCGATGTATTTCCGAAAGAATTACCGGGATTACCCCCACATCGATCCGTTGAATTTCAAATAGATCTTGTACCAGGAGCTGCACCAATAGCTCGTGCTCCTTACAGACTTGCACCCAGCGAGATGAAAGAACTGCAAAGCCAATTACAAGAACTTTTAGAGCGTGGTTTCATTCGACCAAGCACATCACCGTGGGGAGCTCCTGTTTTGTTTGTCAAGAAGAAAGATGGTACATTCAGGTTGTGTATCGACTACCGAGAGTTGAACAAACTTACCATCAAGAACCGCTACCCACTACCGAGAATCGACGACTTATTTGATCAACTACAAGGCTCGTCTGTTTATTCAAAGATTGACTTACGTTCCGGGTATCATCAAATGCGGGTGAAAGAAGATGATATTCCAAAGACTGCTTTCAGAACACGTTACGGTCATTACGAGTTTATGGTCATGCCGTTTGGTTTAACTAATGCACCAGCTGTGTTCATGGACCTTATGAACCGAGTGTGTGGACCATACCTTGACAAGTTTGTCATCGTTTTCATTGATGACATACTTATTTACTCAAAGAATGACCAAGAACACGGTGAACATTTGAGAAAGGTGTTAGAAGTATTGAGGAAGGAAGAATTGTACGCTAAGTTTTCAAAGTGTGCATTTTGGTTGGAAGAAGTTCAATTCCTCGGTCACATAGTGAACAAAGAAGGTATTAAGGTGGATCCAGCAAAGATAGAAACTGTTGAAAAGTGGGAAACACCGAAAACTCCGAAACACGTACGCCAGTTTTTAGGACTAGCTGGTTACTACAGAAGGTTCATCCAAGACTTTTCCAGAATAGCAAAACCCTTGACTGCATTAACGCATAAAGGGAAGAAATTTGAATGGAATGATGAACAAGAGAAAGCGTTTCAGTTATTGAAGAAAAAGCTAACTACGGCACCTATATTGTCATTGCCTGAAGGGAATGATGATTTTGTGATTTATTGTGACGCATCAAAGCAAGGTCTCGGTTGTGTATTAATGCAACGAACGAAGGTGATTGCTTATGCGTCTAGACAATTGAAGATTCACGAACAAAATTATACGACGCATGATTTGGAATTAGGTGCGGTTGTTTTTGCATTAAAGACTTGGAGGCACTACTTATATGGGGTCAAAAGTATTATATATACCGACCACAAAAGTCTTCAACACATATTTAATCAGAAACAACTGAATATGAGGCAGCGTAGGTGGATTGAATTATTGAATGATTACGACTTTGAGATTCGTTACCACCCGGGAAAGGCAAATGTGGTAGCCGATGCCTTGAGCAGGAAGGACAGAGAACCCATTCGAGTAAAATCTATGAATATAATGATTCATAATAACCTTACTACTCAAATAAAGGAAGCGCAACAAGGAGTTTTAAAAGAAGGAAATTTAAAGGATGAAATACCCAAAGGATCGGAGAAGCATCTTAATATTCGGGAAGACGGAACCCGGTATAGGGCTGAAAGGATTTGGGTACCGAAATTTGGAGATATGAGAGAAATGGTACTTAGAGAAGCTCATAAAACCAGATACTCAATACATCCTGGAACAGGGAAGATGTACAAGGATCTCAAGAAACATTTTTGGTGGCCGGGTATGAAAGCCGATGTTGCTAAATATGTAGGAGAATGTTTGACGTGTTCTAAGGTCAAAGCTGAGCATCAGAAACCATCAGGTCTACTTCAACAACCCGAAATCCCGGAATGGAAATGGGAAAACATTACCATGGATTTCATCACTAAATTGCCAAAGACTGCAAGTGGTTTTGATACTATTTGGGTAATAGTTGATCGTCTCACCAAATCAGCACACTTCCTGCCAATAAGAGAAGATGACAAGATGGAGAAGTTAGCACGACTGTATTTGAAGGAAGTCGTCTCCAGACATGGAATACCAATCTCTATTATCTCTGATAGGGATGGCAGATTTATTTCAAGATTCTGGCAGACATTACAGCAAGCATTAGGAACTCGTCTAGACATGAGTACTGCCTATCATCCACAAACCGATGGGCAGAGCGAAAGGACGATACAAACGCTTGAAGACATGCTACGAGCATGTGTTATTGATTTCGGAAACAGTTGGGATCGACATCTACCGTTAGCAGAATTTTCCTACAACAACAGCTACCATTCAAGCATTGAGATGGCGCCGTTTGAAGCACTTTATGGTAGAAAGTGCAGGTCTCCGATTTGTTGGAGTGAAGTGGGGGATAGACAGATTACGGGTCCGGAGATTATACAAGAAACTACCGAGAAGATCATCCAAATTCAACAACGGTTGAAAACTGCCCAAAGTCGACAAAAGAGCTACGCTGACATTAAAAGAAAAGATATAGAATTTGAAATTGGAGAGATGGTCATGCTTAAAGTTGCACCTTGGAAAGGCGTTGTTCGATTTGGTAAACGAGGGAAATTAAATCCAAGGTATATTGGACCATTCAAGATTATTGATCGTGTCGGACCAGTAGCTTACCGACTAGAGTTACCTCAACAACTCGCGGCTGTACATAACACTTTCCACGTCTCGAATTTGAAGAAATGTTATGCTAAAGAAGATCTCACTATTCCGTTAAATGAAATCCAAATCAACGAAAAACTTCAATTCATCGAAGAACCCGTCGAAATAATGGATCGTGAGGTTAAAAGACTTAAGCAAAACAAGATACCAATTGTTAAGGTTCGATGGAATGCTCGTAGAGGACCCGAGTTCACCTGGGAGCGTGAAGATCAGATGAAGAAGAAATACCCGCATCTATTTCCAGAAGATTCGTCAACACCTTCAACAGCTTAAAATTTCGGGACGAAATTTATTTAACGGGTAGGTACTGTAGTGACCCGAACTTTTCCATGTTTATATATATTAATTGAGATTGATATTTACATGATTAAACGTTTCCAACATGTTAAGCAATCAAACTTGTTAAGACTTGATTAATTGAAATAGGTTTCATATAGACAATTGACTACCCAAGTTGACCGGTGATTCACGAACGTTAAAACTTGTAAAAACTATATGATGACATATATATGGTTATATATATAGTTAACATGATATTATGATAAGTAAACATATCATTAAGTATATTAACAATGAACTACATATGTAAAAACAAGACTACTAACTTAATGTTTTTTTAAACGAGACATATATGTAACGATTATCGTTGTAACGACATTTAAATGTATATATATCATATTAAGATATATTAATATATCATAATATCATGATAATATAATAATTTAACATCTCATTAGATATAATAAACAATGGCTTAACAACATTAATTGAGATCGTTAACTTAAAGGTTTCAAAACAACACTTACATGTAACGACTAACGATGACTTAACGACTCCGTTAAAATGTATATACATGTAGTGTATTTAGATGTATTAAAATACTTTTGGAAGACTTCAAGACATATATCGAAACACTCATACTTAACGAAAATGGTTACAGTTACTTTCCCATTCTTTTCTTTCATCAAGAATTCTAGTCGTATTCTTACCCGTATTATACACAGCTTCAAAACGTACTTACTATGGGTATATACCAATAGGAACTAGCATGGGATTCCACTCTTGATTATGTCATGTATGACTAATCAATTTTAACTTCTACCATGAGCTAGTCACCTAACTAGAACTCCTTTTAACCCCACTCACCACTCACCAATTAACACTCATCATTCACTCCATTTCACTTCCAAATCTCTTTCTAATTCTCTCTCAACACACCCACACTATTATGAACGTATTTTTCCAGTAGTTAATCATCATCTTCATCAAAAATCACTTCAAGAATCAAGCTATAATCATCATAGGAAGAACACTTCAAGAATACTTCAAAAATCCCTTCAAGTTTACTAATTTACTTCCAAGCTTTCTAATCCATTCCAAGTAATCATCTAAGATCAAGAAACCTTTGTTATATACAGTAGGTTATCTTTCTTATTCAAGGTAATATTCATATTCAAACTTTGATTCAATTTCTATAACTATAAACTATCTTAATTCGAGCAAAAATCTTACTTGAACTTGTTTTTGTGTCATGATCCTACTTCAAGAACTTTCAAGCCATCCAAGATCCTTTGAAGCTAGATCATTTCTTGTCACTTCCAGTAGGTTTACCTACTAAACTTGAGGTAGTAATGATGTTCATAACATCATTCGATTCATATATATAAAACTATCTTATTCGAAGGTTTAAACTCGTAATCACTAGAACATAGTTTAGTTAATTCTAAACTTGTTCGCAAACAAAAGTTAATCCTTCTAACTTGACTTTTAAAATTAACTAAACACATGTTCTATATCTATATGATATGCTAACTTAATGATTTAAAACCTGGAAACACGAAAAACACCGTAAAACCGGATTTACGCCGTCGTAGTAACACCGCGGGCTGTTTTGGGTTAGTTAATTAAAAACTATGATAAACTTTGATTTAAAACTTGTTATTCTGAGAAAATGATTTTTATTATGAACATGAAACTATATCCAAAAATTATGGTTAAACTCAAAGTGGAAGTATGTTTTCTAAAATGGTCATCTAGACGTCGTTCTTTCGACTGAAATGACTACCTTTACAAAAACGACTTGTAACTTATTTTTCCGACTATAAACCTATACTTTTTCTGTGTAGATTCATAAAATACAGTTCAATATGAAACCATAGCAATTTGATTCATTCAAAACGGATTTAAAATGAAGAAGTTATGGGTAAAACAAGATTGGATAATTTTTATCATTTTAGCTACGTGAAAATTGGTAACAAATCTATTCCAACCATAACTTAATCAACTTGTATTGTATATTATGTAATCTTGAGATACCATAGACACGTATACAATGTTTCGACCTATCATGTCGACACATCTATATATATTTCGGAACAACCATAGACACTCTATATGTGAATGTTGGAGTTAGCTATACAGGGTTGAGGTTGATTCCAAAATATATATAGTTTGAGTTGTGATCAATACTGAGATACGTATACACTGGGTCGTGGATTGATTCAAGATAATATTTATTGATTTATTTCTGTACATCTAACTGTGGACAACTAGTTGTAGGTTACTAACGAGGACAGCTGACTTAATAAACTTAAAACATCAAAATATATTAAAAGTGTTGTAAATATATTTTGAACATACTTTAATATATATGTATATATTGTTATAGGTTCGTGAATCAACAGTGGCCAAGTCTTACTTCTCGACGAAGTAAAAATCTGTGAAAGTGAGTTATAGTCCCATTTTTAAAATCTAATATTTTTGGGATGAGAATACATGCAGGTTTTATAAATGATTTACAAAATAGACACAAGTACGTGAAACTACATTCTATGGTTGAATTATCGAAATCGAATATGCCCCTTTTTATTAAGTCTGGTAATCTAAGAATTAGGGAACAGACACCCTAATTGACGCGAATCCTAAAGATAGATCTATTGGGCCTAACAAACCCCATCCAAAGTACCGGATGCTTTAGTACTTCGAAATTATATCATATCCGAAGGGTGTCCCGGAATGATGGGGATATTCTTATATATGCATCTTGTTATTGTCGGTTACCAGGTGTTCACCATATGAATGATTTTTATCTCTATGTATGGGATGTGTATTGAAATATGAAATCTTGTGGTCTATTATTATGATTTGATATATATAGGTTAAACCTATAACTCACCAACATTTTTGTTGACGTTTTAAGCATGTTTATTCTCAGGTGATTATTAAGAGCTTCCGCTGTCGCATACTTAAATAAGGACGAGATTTGGAGTCCATGCTTGTATGATATTGTGTAAAAACTGCATTCAAGAAACTTATTTTGTTGTAACATATTTGTATTGTAAACCATTATGTAATGGTCGTGTGTAAACAGGATATTTTAGATTATCATTATTTGATAATCTACGTAAAGCTTTTTAAACCTTTATTGATGAAATAAAGGTTATGGTTTGTTTTAAAATGAATGCAGTCTTTGAAAAACGTCTCATATAGAGGACAAAACCTCGCAACGAAATCAATTAATATGGAACGTTTTTAATCAATAAGAACGGGACATTTCAATTATTTTTAATATTATTGATCTAAAGTATACCAAAAAAATTAAAAAACCCAAAAATCTTTGTTTTAAAACAATCGCTTTAAAAACGAGAATTTTAAATTTTTTCGAGGGACGGACTAGGTAAACATACCGAAAATACCTAAAGTAAAAGGAAACAAAAATTTTAAAAAATTATTCATTAAATTGTTTTTATAAATAAAGGTTTTATAATATATATATATATATATATATATATATATATATATATATATATATATATATATATATATATATATATATATATATATATATATATATATATTTGTAGTTTATCTTATGTACAAAACAGGGTAAAACATCGCATTTTCAAAGACTGACATTAAAATTCAGCAAAAGCTACTAATTTTGACGACAAGACGCAAAATATCAAATGTGATATAAAATAATATGTTTGCAAACTCGGTATTTTTAATCACTTTTCTACACTAATCACCCTCATGAATTTATAATTATAGTCTGATTTCATGCAAATGAGAGCAATGCATGATCTCAGGTGCGGGGAAGGGTTATAAATTCTCTCGGGTTTACACTTAGTTTAATTGCCAATTTTTGTGAAAATTTGAAAAATTTTCAACTAAATGAATTCAAAATCATGTTTATACATATTTATGAACGATAAAACTAGGTGTTAATACCGAAATTATTGTTACCTCGGAGAGAACATAAATGGAGAAACAACCCAAAACGTTAGAATTCATTTTAAATGGAATAGAGGAGAATAAAAAGGCAAAGAAAAAAATAAATAAAAGCTAAGTGTGGGAAGAATTTACCAAGTTATTCAAAACATATATCACATATTTGTACAAGATTATTGCAGGTACTTTTGCTTTGGACTAAACTAATCAGTTTTACCCAATTTATTATAATAGATTTGAAAGAATAGATGGATCTACATGATGAATCAATTCCATCATTAAAAGGAAGTAAAGTCTTCCGAAAAAGACACGCGCTTCTTGATTTAGGTCAGGAAGTTGTCGTCCAAACCAGCTGTAGGTTGACGAAAAATCTAGAAAAGTCATCTCTAAAATCAGCAGGAAATCCACGGACCTCAGCATCTAACAGGGTCGCCAAGTGGTCAGACTTATCCTAGCCATGAGAGAATCTGTCTCGTAAAATGGGGAGGGCGCCATGCAAATTAGCTTGATAAGACTAATGAATCAGACCCCCAGAAAGGATAATCTCCTTAAAGATTAAAAATCAGCTTTTAAGCCTGATATTACTCAATCCTTGAGATTGACTTTAAAGATTGAGAATTACAAACTCATGGAATTCAATGATATCTAAACTCGAGCTTGAACGACAAAATATTTTGATCAAAATTAAAACCGATTTGTTTTCTGAAACCTATTTTCAATGCGTTCATTACCATTGAACGTAAAAGCCTAGGAATTCACCTGGAATTCATTAGGTCACCTGAACCAAATCGGGTGTCAACCGTAAGAACGGTGGTTGCATAGCATGGTCGGAGACAGGACCTTGTGCCAGACCGAAAAATTATAGGGTGATCTTTACTATTGCTCTTACAAAGGATAGTAATTGCATCCGACACGTTGTGGACCATGAACATCTGCATGTCATTAGACAATGCCTTAACAGTTGCTTGTTCATCGCTTTCCTTTACAACCGGACGGTAGTTTACCGAAAGATAATATACGGAGCAAGTATATTGGATGTGTGCTTTCCTAATACAAGGTTAGCAAGTGGGTGACACAAAACCGCAAGTTTTGAGCTAAAATTTTAAAATATGAAACCCACACAACCCACAAAAACATTTTGCAAACACCGGTGAAGGGTTATTCTGGAAAACTTATCTAGGGTAAAAGCTAGATTGAATTTTCAAAAGATCAAATGTTTTCATAAAGATCTAATTTCCTTAAAGGATCTAAATTTTTATAAGTCATGTGGGACTGTAAACCACATCGTTACTATCATTGTTTATACCGCCGTATCAAAATCACTGATGTATAAGGTGTGAGAATAAAAATAAGCGATTCGAGTGAAGTGTGATTTTATTTTAAGTTCTGTATTGCTTGAGGACAAGCAACGTTCAAGTGTGGGGATATTTGATAGTGCTCTAAATAAACATATATTTAATATCAATATCCTTCTAATATGTAAAGCTTTTAGTTACTATTGTTCTATTTTTATGTAATAATCGTTTAAATAAATAAGTGCGAAGACAAAAGAAGAAAACAACGATTTGAAGACGCAAATGACCAAAAATCTCAAATGTACAAGTTACAATCCAAGTAGTTCCATTTATTGATAAGAAACGTCTAAAAATTACAAGAGTACAAGTCGCGGAACGCAAAGTACAAGATATCTAAGCGTACGAAAAGGCGTTCGAAAATCCGGAATTGGGACATAAACCGAGCATCAACGCGCGAGTCAACGGAGCGAAAATTATAAGTCAACTATGCACAAGAATATAATAATATATATATATAATTAACATAAATTATATATATTATATATATATTTAATAAATATGTCGACAAGCTAGAAAACAAAAAATATGTGAGCTGGATCTGACGGCCATGCGATCGCATGGGAAATAGGCATAAAACCCATGCGAGTGCATGAGCCCATGCGAGTGCATGAGATTTGCACTAAAACCCCATGCACTCGCATGGGCATCGGAATCAGGAATTATGCCTAAAAAAGGCAGGCTTCTGCTCGCCGAATAAAGCACCCCTTTTCCAAACTCTTTCTCTCATTTTATATTTATATTTATATTTTATAATTATAATTTTAATTTTAAGTTAATAATAAGGTTATTGTAAGAAATGTTTTACGGGTTTTAAAGTCGGAACTCTGTTCGTGTAACGCTACGCGATAAATAATCACTGTAAGCTATGTTCTTCCTTTTTAAATTAATGTCTCGTAACTAAGTTATTATTATGCTTATTTGAGCCAGAGTAATCATGATGTTAGACTAAATATTAAGACGGGGTTATTAGATTTTGTGCCATAATTAAGGTTTGGACAAGAGACCGACACTTGTGGACATTGGACTATTGACTATTAATAGATAGGGGGTATTGTCTAATCGAATGACAACTCATTAGAATCTGTTGAACCTATCTTCAAATTAGTTAATCTAATAAATATTAAAATGATTATGTATGTTCTATTTAGTGACATTTATACGACATCTTTTACGATCATTTATTTAATTGTTCGGGTTGGGCAATTGATTATTCATTCTGATCAAGTGGGTATATTAATATTCATATCTCATTAAAACAGGGGTGGATTACATACAAGGATAATTGGTGTAATTGTTAACAAAGTATTAAAACCTTGGATTACATACAGTCGATAACCTGGTGTAATTATTAAACAAAGTATTAAAACCTTGTTACAGTTCGAATCCCTAATTAGTTGGAATATTTGACTTCAGGAATAAGGTTAATTTGACGAGCATTTTATAATTATGACCGATGGACTATTATGGACAAAAACCAGATAGGTATCAAATAAACCAGGACAAAGGACAATTAACCCGGGTAACAATTAATTAAAATCAAAACGTCAAACATCATGGTTACGGAAGTTTAATTAAGCATAATTGTTTTATTATATATCTCATCCTACTTTTATTTACTGTCATTTATTTATTTGTCATTTTAAATATTGTTATTTATTTTACGCATTTTAATTATCGTCATTTATCTTTACGCTTAAAATATAAAATCGACAAACCGGTCATTAAACGGTAAAATCCCCCTTTTATATAATATTATTACTACTAATATATGTATATATATATATATATATATATATATATATATATATATATATATATATATATATATATATATATATATATATAGTTGTTAAAAATATAGTACGTAATCGCTAGCTCCCTGTGGAACGAACCGGACTTACTAAAAACTACACTACTCTACGATTAGGTACACTGCCTATAAGTGTTGTAGCAAGGTTTAAGTATATCCCATCTATATAAATAAATAAAACTTGTGTAAATTGTATCGTATTTCGTAATAAAAATAATACTATTTCGTACCCCACCTCGCATAACATCAAACTTAAAAAGTCAATTCATCTGATTAAAGTTGAAAGGACTGATTATCGACTAAAATCAGAACGTCTTGCAGAAAAACTTCGATTCTTAGAAAAAGATCTTTTTGATTTGAAAAACCAACATGAACCCACACTTACAAAGCTAAACAAGAAAATTATTCAATTAGAAAATACCATAATTGAAAAGAACACTGAAATTTCTGTATTAACAAAAGAGTCTTTTCAAATGAAAGCTCAACTTACTCGATCTGAGGAAAAACTCTATCGCACAGAGCAATCTAAAGCTATCATTGATATGGAACTTTCAAAGCAAATAATTTTCATGAATAGACCAAAAACGATTCATGGTGATAAGTGAAGGTTGGGTTATGAAGATCCTAAGATCTTAGACAATGTTTCCAAAAAGATTCTAGGATTATATCATTCTGATTTTGATGATGTAATTGTTAATCGTAAATCTAAAAAACATCATCAAATTAGCTTAATGTATGAAAAAGTCAATGCTAAAATGGGTAAATCAAATCCTGATTTCTTGAAGGAACTTGTTGAATCTGAAAAGAATATGCAACATGATAATTATGTGCCTAAACGTAGACTGGTTTATATTCCTACACTCATGCTAGAGAAATACATTTCAATGCTTGAGAATGCAGTGTTTAACAAACCTAGTTCTAGCATTATTGCCATAGGTGAGGTGTTTGATGAACCAACTTTTGATGTAAAACCAATGCTACCGGCCTTACCTGCATGTTTTGTTTCTGCTGATTCTATCTGTGAAGACCTAGCACATGAACTTACTGTCTTGTTTGAGTCAGTATCACTAGGTTAAACGACTTCTGATGTTAAGATAGAACCTAAGGTAGAACCAAAAGTTGAATCTACGGTAGAACCTAAAGAGGAAAAGCCTGCAGATTTAGATTTGTTTCATCTAGTTGACAAACTTGAAAAAGAGATTATAGAATTGCAACTTAGATGCAAACACTTGAAACAAATGCTTGAATTGAGTGAACAATTACCTAAACTTCCTAAGAAAGAACGTTATTATGATTTTAAGGAAGGTGAAGTTTTAGTATCTGCTGAAGATTTATGTCTTGAGATTAAAAGCTTAAATCGAAAGATAGTTCAACTAAAATAGGCAACAACACAATAGATTGCTATGCAAGCACACACATCACAAATGCTTACTAAGTGTATGAATATTGTTTTTGAGTGTGCTGGCGGGATTGATAAGACAGTTAAGGGTAAATCACAACCAAATGTTTCTAAAGTTTCAACACCCATTACCATTCTTAAAAATCCCTTACGATCTCAATTTGAGAAAAGAGTTTCAAAGGTTACTTTTTCACCACAATTCATTGTGAAGAAGGTACATCATCCAGATGGTTCAGGTTCAAGTGAAAAACTTCCTCTAATGTTAATGACAAAACATACAAAGGAAAGTCTTTTAACAAAACCAAAGAACTCTTCAAAACAAACTACAAGTCCAAAACCTGATTTGAGTGAGTATGATGCAAAGGAACGTAAAATAAAAATGGAAATTTTGCAAAATCAAAATACTCAAGTGTCAACTGAAAAGTTTGGACATCTAACTAACAAAGGTGTTTTTCATGTCACAGGTTATAATCCTAACTTGAATTACAAGTCTGTATGGGTTCCTAAGTCCACGACTAAGAAAGTAGCAAACCAAACCAATAAATCTACTAGTCGACCTAGGAAGTCATCGCATATTTTTCAATTCTCTTGCGTGAACAAAACATCTGCTTGGAATAAATTGTGTGTAAAGACTTCTGATGATGATGATGTAAAATTTGATATCGCTTATGATGCTTCATGTAATGTGGCTTTAGATGATGCTTTAATGTCTAAATTTCATGCTGCTTTATGTGTTACATTGATTTGTGATCCAAAGTTTTTTGTTGGTACTAACCCTAAAGGACCCAAGAAACTTTCGGTACCTAAACTCTAGAAAAATTAACATTGACAGGGTTTCGACGTTTGTGTGTGTTACATCGACTCCGGTTGTTCTCGACACATGACGGGCGATAAATCCTTTCTTGTCAATTTTGTTGAAAAATTCCTAGGAACGGTTACATTTGGAAATGACGAGATTACAGTGATAACGGGCTATGGAGATTATGTGAAAAATGGCATAACGATCAAACGTGTAACATCCCAATTATTTAAGGTAATATTTTATGTAATTTATAATTGTTATATATATTGATGGTATGATTTTGTATAAACAAGTGGTTAATATTCAATGGTTGTTAGTTAAGATGGAAGGGACTAGAGATGCAAGTTAGATTTAAGGACCTCCCATAATAGAGTTTTGGTGGGAAGTGTAGAAAGTGCAAATAAAGCAAAGTTAATTTAATAAAAGATGTAAAATGAAGAAATTTTATTATCAGTTGCAAACAAAATACAGAACTTAGTGTGTGTGTGTGTAGCAATCCAAACAAGAAGAGAGTAGAAATCCTCAATTGAAGGAGTTAAGCACATGCAAGTAGAAATTCATGTAATCTAGTGTGCCCTAATCATCATAGCAAGTTACAATTCTTCAATTTCTTCTCCATTTGTGCACAATTAGGGTTCTTAAATCCCTAAAGACAAGGTATGAACTTCTATGTCTAGGTATCACTAGAATTGGGTGTTTTAGATGAATCTCAAGATTATAAGTTGTAGTAGGTTGTGAATGTGCACATTTGTATGATTAAAAACGAATTTTAATTGATATGGGATGTAAGTTCATGTATGAATTTGCTAATTGAGTGTATGTTTTGAATAAGATGGAATTGAGGTTACTTATAGCTTAGAATCAAGTCATTCACACTAGGTGTTTGATGAAATGCCTCAATGAAAATGCTTATGAGATTTAGTTAAATTTGTAAAGGAGAAAGTTTATGTGTAAATTGTTGACATTGTTGTAAGTAATGATATTTGGATGTATGATGATTTTAAGGTTGCTAGTAGTTAAAATGGGTTTATGCACATTTGATGTTTGATGAAATGCTTGAAAGATTTACAAGTTCATGTTTGTAAGAGATAAACTTGAGAAATTGTGCATTTGGGGAAATGATAATGTTTGTTATAAAGGAAAAGTGAAAAGATAAATTAAGAATGTCATGTATGTGAGTGTTCATGTAAATGATGAAGTAAAAAGAGGATTTAGTCAAATGAGTAAGTATATGAAAATATTGTAAGATTTTGAAAGATGTAATTTCATTGAATTATGTTAATGATGAGATTAGCTCATGTATAGGTGCTAATCAAGGCAAAGGAGCTTCAAGTGATCAAGGAGTCTCGTTTAATCAAGGTGAGTTTATAGGGGGTGAATTGGGTGGGTCAAGAGTGGCTTAGTGTTCCCAGATTTCATCCGTGCAAGAGGGCAACGACTAAGTGCACTAGATAGATAGCTTAGATAGAATTATTGGGTTCACCTAATAATTGTATCTATAGTTGATGATTAGCTTAGGCAAGGTTATTAAGCTTGCTTAGTAATCTTGCCTATGGTATGACTTAGCTTAGACACTTTGGGTGTCTATGTATGTATGTATGAATGTAATGTGATCAAGGTAGCTTAGGCATACGTGTATGTCTATGGTCGTGTTTAGCTTTGACATAATTACTAAGGTTTTCCTTAGTAAGTTATGTCTATGGTAAGTAATGGGTCGGATCCGAAAGTAAGTAAGCAACCATTTGGGTTGGAAAGACAAAGTAACGTAATGATTATGCTCAATGATATATGTTATATTATCCGCCTATAACTCACTAAGCATGAAAGCTTACCCCCATGTTATTTTATGTTTTATAGGGACGAAAGGACACCGTGAAGGTAAGGAGCCTATGTGAGGATAGCGGAGCTTTGGGTTTTAGTAAGTGGTAGTGCAAGTCCCTATTTTGAATCTAGTTCTAATGATACCGCTTATCAACGCCAAGTCATTTGTACTCATAAACTATGTCTCTTTTAAGTTTTGGGACCAAATGTCATATTTTAGAAGTGTAAACACGTCGCTCATGATTAAAAGATTTCCGTAATGTTTGATGATATAAGAAACTGTTTTAATTAAGTATGTTTATGTATTATGTTGTTAAAATATGTTGGGTGATGATAAAATATTGAAAATGTGGTTTTTGTAACATGTTGCAGCTCAGTATCAGCAACCGTGTAAGGTCGCGCCGCGACATAACAAATGTTTTGATTTCAGGAGGGCTGTTAAACAGATCCGAAATTCTTTGAAAGGCCGCGTCGCGACCAAGGGTTGCCGCATCGCGGCATATCACTAGGTCTGAGCTGTGACGACCCAGAAATTTCCTACCAAATTTAAACTTAAACTTTATGTGATCTCGATACGATAAGCAAAGTCTGTAAGATTGATTCTCAAAATTTTTGAACTGTTTAAATGGATTCATTTACCCTTTGACTGTGCTCGACAATTCACGAACCATTGTGTGTAATTAAATATATAGATAAATATTTATAAATATAAAAGTGTATATATGATATTAGTAAAATAAAACTTTAATCAATTGGAATTAGACATATAAAATTATAAGCAATTAAGTATTATACATAATGTTATTATGAATCTATATGTATATATAGGATTTCTACTAATAATTATTATTCGTATATATACTGTTATATAGATACAAATGCGTATTAAGTAAACAACAATATATATTTATAAACGGATACATATTATATAGATATAACTATTAAATGATACAAAGGTAATAATATATGTAATATTAAAATATTAAATTTAATTACAAGTTATAATATGAGTTGTTAATATTATTACTTTCATTATCTCATTATTATTATTAGTAGTAATTATTATTGAACCTATTATTTTATTTAGGATATTATTATTATTATGGAATTATATTTATTAATGTATTTATTAATAATTAATAAACATTAAAATGTATAAATTAATAAAGACATAAATTACGCGAAATTTGTTCCCTAACTACTTTATTTTTTTGTTTCTCTTCCTAATTGTGATACCTGTCGACATTAGCAGCCCTTTAAAAACCAAAAAAAATAAAATCGATATCCCTTTTGGATTTATACTTCAAATATTCAAACGCCAGCCTTAATCTGTCATCATAAAAATAACCTACTACCTTTTGCAAAATAAAAGAAACAGAAAATAAAAAGAAAGAGGAAGTCATGACCTCTGTTCTTATTTTTTTTTGTTTTAGCCAAATCTCGAATCCAACCTAAATTTCAAAAAGTAATAATGCAAAGAGTTTAGAAATCGTTCACTTAAACTTCCTACAAAGTTTCAATTCCAAATTCGTCCTATCGAATCCAAATTTTGGATTCAAACTTTAAATTTAAAAAGTCAACTGAATTGTTCTTCGTGAAAATTTGAACTCGTTTTGATGATTCCGTTTAAATTGGTGATTGGGAAAGTTTCAAGAAGTAATTTGGAAAATATTTCATGAAGGAATCGTAAGCTAAAAACATTTATAAATCGAAAACACATTTTTTTTTTAAACTTACGATATACAGCAGCTATTTATATTTATATATTTTTTATAATACAAACACTTAATTTTAATGATTTCTAATTAGTTTGATGTACCTAAGATTATTTTGTAATTGAGTCTTCGATTTGATACTTGCCATGGTCGACTGGTTCTTTGGTGAAGGAGATGATTGAAAGGAAGCAAAAAAGGAGATAAATGAATTCGGGTTGTGTTATCATTCAGAAAAACCCAAACAGAAGAATGGTTAAGTATGCTAGTAAGGGAGCTGAAGATCGCAGGTTCAAGCCTTAGTGGCGTCATTTTTTTTTAAAGAAGAACATGGAACACAGGAGAGTGTGGGTTAAATAGATTAGGATATGTAATAAAACAGAAAAATTTAAGATAGATGAACGGTTATAAGGGGTGTCGGGTGAGCGGGTGGTCACGAGTTCGAATCCCGTCTGAGGCATTTTCTTTTTAGACAAGCATTGAGGTAGTTTCATGTTTTTGTTTTTCTTAAAATCATTACTATTATTGTTATTATTACTATGTTATTAATACTACTACTACTTATTATTTTTATTATTATTATTATTATTATTATTATTATTATTATTATTATTATTATTATTATTATTATTATTATTATTATTATTATTGGTATTATTATCATTATTAGTATTTTCACTAAATATTATTATTATTATTATTACTAATATTGTTACCATAAGAAGTATTATTAAAAATTATCATTTTTAATATTAATTTGATCATTTTAAGTATTATCATTATTATACTAAAATAAGTATTATTATTATTATTATGGTTATGATTGTTAATATCACGAAAATAATACAAGTTATTATTACTTTCATAAATGTTATTACTAGTAGTAAATCATTATTATCCCAAATATCATTTTAACAAATAAATCTTTTGTACACTATTATATACTTATTACACATGCTAGGATTGTATTTATAATTCACATAACAAACTAATGATATTTCATAAATACAATACCAATCACATATATATGTACATAGGTATATTAATATCACTAGTTATATAAATATTAATCATTATAAATATATTTACACAAAATTGATTTTTATAAACAAAATATAATTTAAGATATAATATAAGAATACGTTTTAAAATGGATTTATTATAAATTCTATATAACTATAAATATATAAATAATACATAAATGAAATTTTGTGATTTACATTATATGTATTAATAAACATACAATCGATATAGGTTCGTGAATCCAAGGCCAACCCTACACTTGTCCATTGTCGTCGTATGTATTTTTACTACAAAATAAATTAGGTGAGTTTCATTTACCTTTTTACCCTTTAAATTTTTGGGCTGAGAATACATACGCAATTTTTATAAATGTTTTACGAAATAGACACAAGTAATCGAAACTACATTATATGGTTGAATGATTGAAGCCGAATATGCCCCTTTTTACTTGGTAATCTAAGAATTAGTAAACCGATCTACTAATTGACGCGAATCCTAAAGATAGATCTATTGGGCCTAACAAACCCCATCCAAAGTACCAGATGCTTCAGTACTTCGATGTTGTTTTTATCATGTCCGAAGGATTTCCCGGAATGATAGGGGATATTCTTATATGCATCTTGTTAATGTCGGTTACCAGGTGTTCAATCCATATGAATGATATTTTTGTCTCTATGTATGGGACGTATATTTATGTGAAATGAAAATCTTGTGGTCTATTAAAATGATGGAAATGATTATTTATGTTAAACTAATGAACTCACCAACCTTTTGGTTGACACTTGAAAGCATGTTTATTCTCAGGTATTAAAGAAATCTTCCGCTGTGCATTTGCTCATTTTAGAGATATTACTTGGAGTCATTCATGACATATTTCAAAAGACGTTGCATTCGAGTCGTTGAGTTCATCAAGATTATTAATAAGTCAATTATAGTTGGTTATATTATGAAATAGTATGCATATTGTCAATTTTTGATGTAAAGAAAGATTGTGTTTTAAAAACGAATATAATGTTTGTAAAATGTATCATATAGAGGTCAAGTACCACGCGATGAAACCAAATGTATTGTATTCGTCCATATGGATTAGGATGGGTCGTTAGAGTTGGTATCAGAGCGATGGTCTTAGCAAACCAGGTCTGCATTAGTGCGTGATGTGTGCGAGGTGTACTAGGAAATAGTATTATATTTTTGATACGAAAAGCGATACAGATTACACAAGTTTTAATTATTTATTTACAAATGGGATATACCTAAACCTTGCTACAACACTATAGGCAGTGTACCTAATCGTAGAGTAGTATAGTTTTTAGTAAGTCCGGTTCATTCCACAGGGAGCGGGCTTATTGCACACTATATTTTTAAACAATTATATTTTTACAAAATATATTATATTGATAATATATAAAAGGGGGTTTACAGTTTAATGACTGGTTTGTCGATTTTATATTTTAAGTTACAATTAAAACCTAATGCAAAATATAAATGACGATAATTAAAGTAGCGAAAAATAAATGACAATAAATAAATGACGTTAAATAAAATAGCGAGTAAATAAAAGAACGATGAAAAATACAATAAAATAATTATGCTTATTTAAACTTCCGTAATCATAATGTTTGACGTGTTGATTTTGGTTTTATGCCCATGGGTTAATTGTCCTTTGTCCTGGATTATTTAATATGCCCGTCTGGTTTTTGTCCATAACAGTCCATCAGTCATAAATATAAAGTGCGAGTGTCCTCGTCAAATTATCCTTATACCCGAAGTCAAATATTCCAACTAATTGGGGACTTAAACTGTAACAAGGTTTTAATACTTTGTTTAATAATTACACCATGATATCAACTGCGTGTAACCCAAGGTTTTAATACTTTGTTAACAATTACACCAAGTGTCCTTGTATATAATTTCACCCCTGTTTTAATAATTCTAGTGACTATTAATCCATTCACGTGTCCGGTTAAATGAACGATTATTCGTACATATAAATATTCTGCCCATCGTGTCCGATTGAGTGTATATGGTTATTTATAGGGACGTCCAATTGTAAATCTTTATATTAAAACTAACAAACTATCATTTAGTTAAACAAATATAAAGCCCATTAATAGCCCATAGTCTAATTTCCACAAATGTCGTTCTTTTGTCCAAACCCCAATTATGGTACAAAGCCCAATTACCCAATTTTAGTAATTAGTCCAACATCATGATTACTTCGATTTAAATAAGCGTAATAATAAATTAGCTACGAGACATTAAATTGAAAAGGAGAACATAGCTTACATTGATTATTTATCGCGTAGTGTTACACGGACAGAGCTCCGACTTTAAAACCCATAAAAATAACTTTTACATAACCCAAACTAATCTAATATAACACTAATCTATACTATATATATATATATATATATATATATATATATATATATATATATATATATATATATATATATATATATATTATATTATACTACGGAGTATTATTATTATTATTATTTTTTTTATATATTAAAATCGAACGAATGCATGGCCTTTTATAGGGGTTTTGATTTCTGACAGCTCCGCGAGTAGTGGAGTTTTTGGCCTTCAAACTCCGCGAGTCGTGGAGTTTGATTTTTCAGCTCACAAACTTTTGGCTCCTAGCTTGTCGACATAATAAATATATAAATATAAAATATAAATAATTAATATAATTATTTATATATTATATTATATTCTTGTGCATAGTAGACTTGTAATTTTTAGTCCGTTGCGTCGGGCGTTGATAGTTGACTCATGTCCCGGTACCGGATTTTCGAACGCCTTTTCGTATAATTTAATATCTTGTACTTTGCGTTCCGCAACTTGTACTTTTGTCATTTTTAGACGTTTCTCATCAATAAATTGAACCACTTGGATTGTATCTTGTACATTTGAGCTTTTTGGACGTTTGCATCTTCAAATCTTCGTTTTCGCCTTTTGTCTTCGCACTTATTTAATATAAACGATTACAACTTAAAATAGGACAATTACAACTAAATAATTTACATATTGGGAGGATATTGCTACTAAATATATGTTCATTTGGACCACTATCAAATATCCCCACACTTGAACGTTGCTTGTCCTCAAGCAATACATAACTTGAAATAAAATCACACTTCACTCGAATCACTTTTTTATTCTCACACTTTATACATCAGTGATTTTGATACGGCGGTATAAAAAATGATAGTGACGATAGAACCATGGTTAAAGGTGGGTGTGTCATCAACAGTTGCCTCGGGTTTAGGACAACGACACTTGCAATCAAATAGCCGATTTACTTTCGGTTTCCAAAGCAAAGTGCACATTTGAAAGGCAGTTTACAGTCCCACATGACTATGAAAATGTAGATCCTTAAGGAAATTGGATATTTATGAAAATATTTGATCTTTTAAAAATTCAATCTAGCTTTTACCCTAGATAAGTTTTCCGGAATAACCCTTCACCGGTGTTGCAAAATATTTTTGTGGGTTTTGTGGGTTTCAGATTTGAAAATTTTAGCTCAAAACTTATGGTTTTGTGTCACCCACTTGCTAACCTTATATTAGGAAAGCAACACGTCTAGTTTACTTGTCCCGTATATTACCTTTCGGTAAACTACCGTCCGGTTGTAAAGGAAAGCGATGAACAAGCAACTGTTAAGGCAATGTCCCGTGACTTGCTTTTGATTATGGTCTATAACGTGTCGGACGCAATTACTATCCTTTGTAGGAGCAATAGTAAAGCTCACCCTTATAATTTTCCGGTCTGGCACAAGGTCCTGTCTTTGACCATGCTATGCAACCACCGTTCCTACGGTTGACACCTGATTTGGTTCAGGTGACCTAATGAATTCCAGGTGAATTCCTAGGATTTTACATTCAATGGTAATGAACACATTGAAAATGGGTTTTCAGAAAACAAATCGGTTTTTATTTTGATCAAAATATTTTCTCGTTCAAGCTCGAGTTTAGATATCATTGAATTCCATGAATTTGTAATTCTCAATCTTTAAGGTCAATCTCAAGGATTGAGTAATATCAGTCTTAAAAGCTGATTTTTGATCTTTAAGGAGATTATCCTTTCTGGGGATCTGATTCATTAGTCTTATCAAGCTAATTTGCACGGTGCCCCCCATTGTACGAGATAAATCCTTCTCATGGTTAGGATAAATCTGACCACCTGGTGACCCTGTTTGATGCTGAGGTCCGTGGATTTCCTGCTGATTTTAGAGATGACTTTTCTAGATTTTTCGTCAACCTACAGCTGGTCTGGACGACAATTTCTTGACCTAAATCAAGAAGCGCGTGTCTTTTTCGGAAGACTTTACTTCCTTTTAATGATGGAATTGATTCATTGTGTAGATCCATCTCTCTTTACAGTAAATTGGGTAAAACAGTTAATTTAGTCCAAAACAAAAGCACCTGCAATAACTTTACAGAAACATGTGATAGATAGTTTTTAATTGAATAACTTGGTACATTCTCCCCACACTTGGCTTTTTTCATGCGTCTTTTTATATCTTAAATAAATAAATTCAAGCGTTTTAGTTGTTTCTCAATTTATGTCCTTTCCGAGGTAACAATAATTTCGGCATTAACACCTAGTTTTATCGTTCATAAATATGTATAAACATGATTTTGAATTCATTTAGTTGAAATTTTTTAAAATTTTCATAAAATTTAGAAAATAAGCCAAGTATAAACCCGAGAGAATTTATAACCCTTCCCCACACTTAAGATCATGCAATGCCCTCATTTGCATGAAATCAGACTATAATTATAAATTCACGAGGGTGATTAGTGTAGAAAAGTGATTGAAAATACCCAGTTTGTAATTTCAAAGCTCGTTGAATGATAGATGGCGCGCCTCATCGTTCATTCCTTCTTGTTTTATCACACATGCTTTTTTTCAAAAACGGCTGCTTTTTTGAACTGTTTACTAATATTTGAAAAAGCGTCTTTTACCCTAACTTATCATGCATTTTTATTAACGAGTTATGCACTAACCCGAACCCCGAATTTAACGTTAAGTGGGGTTAGACTTCCCCATACTTAGCTGACGACATGTGAAGTTGGTAGAATAAGTTCCATGAATTAAAATAGTGAGCCAGTTATTTACATCTCGGGTAGTATAAAATATATCAATGGGTTTAAAGTTTAGAACCACCAGATCGTCACTACTTAATTCTTTTTTAAGTGTAGCTTTTAGTAAATGGATATGTCTCTTTTCTGGTTCTTGGTCAAATAGATCGATATACACCGACATATATATTATAGGGTGGACACTTCCTAACATTTCCTTCCGTTCATTCTTGGGATCAAAGGTTTCAACTCTATTACCTAATTGGGTTAAATTCGAGGTGTCATTATCTATTACAGCTCGTAGTTCATCTTTGGTAGATGACTCGTCTATTGAGAATATTGGGTTGGAAAGTTGTGGAATAGTGAATTTCGGGATCAAAGCAAATTCTTCTTCATTAACGGTACTTATCGGTCCCACTATTTTGGTTTCGGGGGTAAAATTTTCAACGTTATCGTTTTTCCAAGAGTACCAATTTGTCACCCTTACTTCTTCTTCATCCATTGATGGATCGATGATTTCGTTGGTAAAGGCTAATGTGTCGATATGTTGTGAAATTGGTAAAACTGAATAAAAAGTATCATCGGGATAGTTGGTGATTTCGGAGCTCTCGAATTCATCAAAATTCGATGATATGAGATTTTCTTGCACATGACTCCTCAGATCAACAGGTGTGTAGTCTGATAGAGTTTCAGCTTGCCGGTTTACAAACTCTCTCATTTGTTCATTTTGAGCATTGAGTTCTTCGAGTTTGATTTTCATATTGTCTAATAAATTTTCAGACACGTAATTTTCCTCGTCTACTGGTTGTTGAGTTTGGAAATATTCTTGGGAATAATCCCAATTTGAATTGTATTCTTCATAATCATTCCATTCAGGTTCCGTGGTTGCGTAATTTTCCATAGGAACGTAATAATAACATTCCCATGTTGAGTGATAATCTCCACAGATTTTACAACCAGTTATTGTTTCGTCATTCGTGATCCAAGATTGACCGAATGAATTATCATCAACACCCGTTTGAGAGTATTGATTTAATTGATTTTGGATATCAAAAAGAGTTTCCATAGCCTTGTTTTCAAAATTTTCCATTTTATTGCGATGGCCAAATTTTAGCTACAATGTGGTGCATTTACTAATTATCTTATTAGTTATAAAAATAGAAAAACTTATATAAGTTGTCCAGTTAATAGACTTTTCTGCTTTTGCCCACGTTTCGAATAGCCAAAAGATGCAGCAGGGAGCCAGAACCCTTTAAATCGGAAGCTCACAACTCAGCCACTAACAAATTCAACTATTACTACGAAGCAGAAAATTGTCAACGTCCATTAATTTAACCACTTAAATAATTTTTCTTTCCGTTTGAGATATTAGATAAGAAATAGAGAAAATTTCTAAGTCCTAAAAACTAAAGCGTCGAGAAATAAGAAAGAAAAAGAATGCGCGTCGAAAAACGTCGAAAAATAAAAATAAGAAAATAGCGCGTCGTGACTTAAAAGGCACTAAAATTTTAAAATCGTCGCAAAATTCTAAAGCACCTAAATCTTAGTCTAAAGAAATAGCACTTAAGGGATTTTACGACAAAGCCTAAAAATCTAGAAGTAAAAATAACTATGGCAAAAACTATGGATTAAAACTAAATACGAGCGAAAAACATACAAATATTACGCTAAAAACAAATAAAAAGGGACAAAATATAAAAATATACTAAAATCCGTAAAAAGTACAATTTTTATAAAAATATTATTTTTATATTATTTATTTAATAAAACTATTAATTTTATAATTTAATAAAACTAATTAAACTAAATAAACTAAATAATAATAAAACTAAAACTAATTAATAAATTAATTAACTAATTTAGGGTTTATTAATAATAATAAATAATAATATACCGTAATAAATGCTGGTTTAGGGTTTCAGGCGCGTCAGACAGGGCGGCTCCGCGACTCGTGGAGTTTTAAGCCTACAAACTCCGCGAGTCGTGGAGTTTGAAAGACGTTTTTTTTTTTATATTTTATATTGTTTTTCTAAAATGACATATAAATATATTTATAGAAAAATAAATTAAAAATATAGCGTTTCGCCGAGTCCCCGGCAGCGGCGCCAAAAACTTGATGTGTGCGAGGTGTACTAGGAAATAGTATTATATTTTTGATACGAAAAGCGATACAGATTACACAAGTTTTAATTATTTATTTACAAATGGGATATACCTAAACCTTGCTACAACACTATAGGCAGTGTACCTAATCGTAGAGTAGTATAGTTTTTAGTAAGTCCGGTTCGTTCCACAGGGACCGGGCTTATTGCACACTATATTTTTAAACAATTATATTTGTACAAAATATATTATATTGATAATATATAAAAGGGGGTTTACCGTTTAATGACTAGTTTGTCGATTTTATATTTTAAGTTACAATTAAAACCTAATGCAAAATATAAATGACGATAATTAAAGTAGCAAAAAATAAATGACAATAAATAAATGACGTTAAATAAAATAGCGAGTAAATAAAAGTACGATGAAAAATACAATAAAACAATTATGCTTATTTGAACTTCCGTAATCATGATGTTTGACGTGTTGATTTTGGTTTTATGCCCATGGGTTAATTGTCCTTTGTCCTGGATTATTTAATATGCCCGTCTGGTTTTTGTCCATAACAGTCCATCAGTCATAAATATAAAGTGCGAGTGTCCTCGTCAAATTATCCTTATACCCGAAGTCAAATATTCCAACTAATTGGGGACTTAAACTGTAACAAGGTTTTAATACTTTGTTTAATAATTACACCAGGATATCAACTGCGTGTAACCCAAGGTTTTAATACTTTGTTAACAATTACACCAAGTGTCCTTGTATATAATTTCACCCCTGTTTTAATAATTCTAGTGACTATTAATCCATTCCCGTGTCCGGTTAAATGAACGATTATTCGTACATATAAATATTCCGCCCATCGTGTCCGATTGAGTGTATATGATTATTTATAGGGATGTCCAATTGTAAATCTTTATATTAAAATTAACAAACTATCATTTAGTTAAACAAATATAAAGCCCATTAATAGCCCATAGTCTAATTTCCACAAGTGTCGTTCTTTTGTCCAAACCCCAATTATGGTACAAAGCCCAATTACCCAATTTTAGTAATTAGTCCAACATCATGATTACTTCGATTTAAATAAGCGTAATAATAACTTAGCTACGAGATATTAAATTGAAAAGGATAACATAGCTTACATTGATTATTTATCGCGTAGTGTTACACGGACAGAGCTCCGACTTTAAAACCCGTAAAAATAACTTTTACATAACCCAAACTAATCTAATATAACACTAATCTATACTATATATATATATATATATATATATATATATATATATATATATATATATATATATATATATTATATATATTTATTTATATTATACTACAGAGTATTATTATTATTATTTTTTTTATATATTAAAATCGAACGAATGCATGGCCTTTTATAGGGGTTTTGATTTCTGACAGCTCCGCGAGTCGTGGAGTTTTTGGCCTTCAAACTCCGCGAGTCGTGGAGTTTGATTTTCCAGCTCACAAACTTTTGGCTCCTAGCTTGTCGACATAATAAATATATAAATATAAAATATAAATAATTAATATAATTATTTATATATTATATTATATTATTGTGCATAGTAGACTTGTAATTTTTAGTCCGTTGCGTCGGGCGTTGATAGTTGACTCATGTCCCGGTACCGGATTTTCGAATGCCTTTTCGTATAATTTAATATCTTGTACTTTGCGTTCTGCAACTTGTACTTTTGTCATTTTTAGACGTTTCTCATCAATAAATTGAACCACTTGGATTGTATCTTGTACATTTGAGCTTTTTGGACGTTTGCGTCTTCAAATCTTCGTTTTCGCCTTTTGTCTTCGCACTTATTTAATATAAACGATTACAACTTAAAATAAGACAATTACAACTAAATAATTTACATATTGGGAGGATATTGCTACTAAATATATGTTCATTTGGAGCACTATCAGTGTGTATAACTGATAAGTCGTTAGGATGCATTAGTGAGTCTGGACTTCGACCGTGTCTGCATGTCAAAAGTTTTGCTTATCATTTCTAGTCGGAAATCATCTGCTTATCATCCTTAGGAAATTACCTGCTTATCATTCTTAGTCTAGACATGTCTTACTGCCTCTATTGCATAGACAGTGTATAGATAAATTCATATCTTAGCGTATCTATTTTTGTTACCTTTGCCTGACAGTTTCCGAAGATTCCTCCGTAATTTATGAGATTTTAGTATTATATATGCATATGTAAATTATATATTTCAGGATACTAATCTACATCCTATAATATATTTCTTATCGAAAATTGAAAGGATCCGAAACTAATCATCCGGACGTTGTCCATATTGATTACAAACGAATTACAATAGTTGATAACATTGCGAGGTACTTGCCCTCTATATGATACATCTTACAAACGTTGCATTTATTCTTAAAAGACAATCTATAGTTACATCCATAATTGACATATTCGCCTGACATTTCATAATATTCAAATGACCTAAACCGCCATTTACTTAATAATAGTCTCTATGAACTTCAATGACTCGAATGCAACGCCTTATGATATAAGTCCTTAATGGCCTCAAGTAGTATCCTTAGTACGAGATAATGCACAGCGGAAGACTTAATTCATACCTGAGAATAACATGCTTTAAAATGTCAACATAAAGTTGGTGAGATATAGGTTTAATGTCGACAGCGATATAAATATAGACCACAAGATTTCATATATAAACATTTTAATAAAAATATTCTAAGTGGTTGAGCACTTGGTAACCATACTTAACAATTAATCACGTCGCATATTCCCTTTAATATGAAATCTTACTACACTGTACCAAGTGTAGTCACGAAACGAAGTACTGTGCAACCGTTGAATACTGGTCGTCCAGTCCGGTTGGGGTTGTCAGGCCCGATAGATCTATCAACAGGATTCGCGTTTACAATACCGCTGTAAATATTAGTTACCAAGCTACAGGGAAGTATGCCAGTGGTACAACTCAACGTAGAATATATTTTTCAGTTACTTGTGTCCATAACGTAAAACATAAAATACATGTATTCTCATCCCGAAATATTTAGAGTTTAAAAGTGGGACTATATACTCACTTTCGTCTTGAAGATATATATAATTTGACTTGGTCTCCGGTTGATATCACGAACCTATCCATATATAATATATCAATACCTTTTCTTTTTAAACAAACGTCACATATATATACTTGTTATACTTTTAATACTTTGAATAATTCCTTAGTCCGTAGTTAGCAGCTCGTTGTTAGTAATTCAATTTTAATGGTTCATTTTTAGATGTTTAATATACCCGCAATGAAATAAATAAAACCCCCAACGAAATAAATAAAACCCCATCGTATATGTATTGGTCGAGATTAATCTTGACCCACGGTACCGGTGTTGTCAAATGACGTGTTGCGTACATAAAGTACCGGTGTTGTCAAATGACGTGTTGCGTACAAACATGGGATCTTATGATTAATCTTCTCGTGTTGTTTACGGGTGATCCTGAACCATATAAAATTGAATTATAAGTACATATATATAAAATATCATGTTATCTTAGAAATATGTGATTTATTTAATTTTTCCCAATTAATCCCGAAGTTAAACAAGTCTAGGATAACCAATTTTGTTTCGGTCATAGTTTCTTCGTTACAAATCCGTTTTCGTTGATTCAACTTGCCATCTCCTTGGATCGAGTCCCTCTTTAAGACTATGAACTGAAAATACCTTGGTTTGTATTCAAAATCACACGGCATAGGTGAAACTTTAGTGAAACTTATGAAGTTAAACATTTTTGTTACAAAAAAATAACACTTAATGACCATTTTTCTAAAAATACTTATACTTTGAATTAAATCATGAAATTTCTATGTGTTAACATATTTATAGTAAAAATCATTTTTCCAGAACATAAACCTCCAATTCAAAGTTTAAGATAGTTTTTAATTATCCAACCCAAAACAGTCCCCGGTTACACTCCGACGTCGTAAAAACAGTTTTTAAGATATTCTCTGAAAAACCAAGTTATACCTTGTTAAGTTAACATATATTTAAGTTATATTACAGGTCTTGAAGTATTTTAAAAGTTAAGTTAGAAGGATCTATTTAGTTTGCAAACAAGTTTGAAAACTTTCAAACTATGTTCTTGTTGTTAAAATTGTATACCACAAAATATGATAGCTATATATATATGAATCGAATAAGGTTATGAACATAGATACTACCTCAAATTCCTTGGACAAGGTTTCTGTAAAAGAGGAGTAAAAAGCTAGAACCAAAAGGGTGATGGAATTGGATGAAAGATTGGAAGTAAGTTTGTGTTCTTGGAAGGATTTCTTGAAGTGTTTTTGTATGGTTTTCTTATGGTGTTTAAGTAAGGTTTTTGAAGCTAAATGATGGGGAAAATGCTTGGAGATGATCAAATATGAAGTTAAGAGTATTTTGAGAGAGAAATGGAAGTGTAAGTATAAGAAAATGGGGTGAAGAAATGGTGTGCATGCATAAAAACGTTTTTAGGTTATAAAGGAAAAAAAAAATACCTAACTTTGTTTTCTTGCTAAATAATTCATGCTACTTGACAAATGGTTGGTTCCACATGTTTCTTAATCATTTAAGGCTGCTAAGGAGTAGATTTTTATTGGTATATACCAATAGTAAATACATCTAGAAGCTGCGTATGATACGGGTACATATACCCTAGGTATACGTATAGAAATCTTTGAGAAAACGGAACGAGGATTCAAATATAGCTATCTTTTGTAAATATACTTATATTGTTTTATGTATTTAAGTCTTTAAAAGTGATTAAATACATTACTTATACGATATATGTATAAACATTATAGGTCATAAGTATTTAAGTCAAATAACGTTACGTATGGTTATCGTTTTGAAAACTTAAGTTAGTAGTTTCAAAATATACTTATAACTTATTGTTATTAATACAAAATGAGATATTAAAACATTCTTAGATCATGTTAAATATGTATATATACATATATATACACAAACGTATAATTATCATATATTGTATAGTTCGTGATATCATCGGTCAAACTAGACGGTCAAACGTTGTGTAAAACTCTTTTCGAAAACATAAGTCTCAACAATTTGGATTGCTTATCATGTTGGTAAGGTTTAATTTATGTAAATATTAATCTTATAAGTATAGAACGATCGAAAAAGTGCGGGTCAACTTTAGGGTTTTTGCTTATCGTGTCGGAACCATATAGAGATTAGAGTTTAAATTTGGTCGGAAATTTCCGGGTCGTTACAGTACCCACCCGTTAAAGAAATTTCTTCCTCGAAATTTGGTAGAGGTTGTCATAAATAACAATAGGAATGTTTTCATGACGAATATGAGGTAATAATGAAATTTTATCATTATTGAAAGATTTAGATAAAACGATTCGGTTATGTGAGACGCACGAGCGAAGCTATCACAAAAGAGTGAAATGAGTAAATATAGAATTGTTGTAACCGATGACGTGATTATGATCGATTTCCGGGATTTAAGGGTTTTAAAGAAAATCTTATGTAATAAGATTTAGTTTTGCGGCGATCAGGATCTTCTTTGATTTAACGCGGCAATCTGTTTTGATTTCTTTGTCGAATATTTCACTATAAATTTACCTCCTTCCCTTTCTTTCTTCCCACATCTTCTATTCTTTCTCTTTAGTTCCTACTTTAAGACATTCGCTAATATGCTCCATCCCATTCTAATCCTTGTTATATTTCTAACTTTCATATCTTTCATTCTTCTTTTTCATCTATCACCAGAAGAATCTATTCTCTTTTATCCTTTCCTTGGAATTATAATGTTTTTAATTCTCCCGTGCCTTTACGTTGCAATACGTATTGATATGCACGGTTTGTATTTTCGGGGTTGTTGTTAGGTTTTATACCTTCCCTTATATTTCGATGTTCCTACTCCCGTCCCTTAAAATCATTGTCATCCACAGTTAATGCTCTCTCTTATTTGCTGTGGTTTATGTTCCTATTTCTATTCTGAGGTTTTGTCCCTTCGTTTCTTCTTCCTGTCCTCGAGCCAAGCGAACAATGGTCCGAAATTCGTAGGTAGGAAATTTGGAATGAACCTAGCTATTGGTTTTAGAATGAAATTGTAATGGCACGATCTTGATTCGTTAAATTACTCGAATATTCCGGAAAAATAGAACTATCAAGGTGATACGTTCTAATATGTTTGGAGACTTGATAGAATGTAAGAGCCGTGTAACATGGCACATGATGACGGTACTGTGAATCATCACATTCCATTAGAAACTTAACATGACTTACTGTAATATAATGAAGTTGATCAAGTTTCATTATATTATACTAATTCATGCATCAGTTCCCAACACTACTTCAAATCATTTATATTTTAATCTCGGAGGTTTCAGAATTTAGAAATTAACACAGTTTCTTTTATATTGTAACGCAGATGTTACGGAGAGATAAATGATCACAGATAGGAATAGTTGTAAAAATATCTCCAGAAATATGAAAAATATGTATAACGAATGATATGAAGATATCTTATAATATCTAAGATAAGATGATGATGAAAAATATCATCCGGGCAAGGTTTTGAATAAAGAGTAGGGTTCTTACTGACGGTTTCAGCAGGTACGGAATCGTTTGTATTCTTTGAGAGCAGGTTCAGTCCCTGTGATTTATCCACAGCCTCTTTCATACTTTGCTTCATCCGTTTTCTAGTTCCAAACTTTTTTTTTCCAGCTTTACCACCTTACTATTCTTTGTCATCAAACTTTTGACCGTTAAAGTCGTTTACAGTTTTTGCTGCTTCGTTAGCATTTCAAGAACTATTTCATAGTCCCGGGTGTTTTTCAGAAACTTCACGTTCAGATTATGAAATTCTTAGGGATAGACATTATAGATATGATGGAAGAAGTTCCGCGAGATTTTCAAAATACTGATTGTTGATTTCGCCAAAAGGATAACGATCTGCTGGTGCACCTGTTGATGTTGTCGAGGGATATAAAAGGTTTTCCGGTAATGACGGCGAAAGGACAAGGTATAAATATCATGATTATAATAGAAATAATCTCACTGAAAAGTCGAAGTGGAGCTGTGACAAAATTAGCTTCTTGAAAAGGAATTGTAGGGTTGTTCTTGCTAATAAATGGCAAAGGATTCAATACGTTATGTGTTAAATTATGAATTTGGGTTCGAGAGTTCTTCAGGTGTATAACTGTATGTATAAATCTTCATTCCGTAGGCAAGGTGCGGCGGGTTCAACTTCTCGGTCGAGGTGTTTTCAGGAATCATGAAAGGATTTGAATGCGAATTGTAATCGTCAAGTTACGAATGAGGTTTAAGATAAAATCAAGTGGCAAGCTTGAAGAATTGTTTAGCTTCATATGTTACAATCAACATTTTAATTCATTTTAATTGTCCAGAGTTAGCCGGAACAGTTAGCGTGGAATCCTTAATAGATTTTTAATTAGTTAAATCGTGTGTTTCTAACAAATTTTTTTTTTATTTTGTCCAATGTTTTCTTCTTTATGCCACTTGTTGGATTCTGGTAGGTCAAAATCCGAATATGAAATTTGATTGAAAATGGTTATTCTGGGGTGAGCGGATACGAATATCGGTGGTTGTAAGTAAGATAATAGATAACCGTTGAATCAGATTCAAGAATGTACAATATAACTTATTAATGTGAATTCTAAATATTCCTCGGGTACTACCCACCCGTTAAAATATTTTCATCATTAATAGTTTGTACGAAGGAATTTTTAATTACTATCTTTATGAAAATATACTTGCATATATATTTTCTTCAGAGATAATCATAGATTTAATGAGTCAATAAGATATTAAACTCATTTGATTTATCGTTAATTCTAGGTTACATAATCTCTAAGACTTTAGAAATTACATAATCGTCATACGATACGTAAAGCGAAGATAATCGATGTAGAACGATATATAGAACGAAGATCATACTCGAAGTACAGATATTGAGTCGTGTGATGTTGATATTCGAGATACAGATTGTGATGTTGAGATTTAAGGCGCGGTTGTGATTGGGGTGATAAAGGTACTGTCGGCGTTGACGATGGTAGTACGGATTATGCTGCTGGTGCTGCTGTTGGTGTTTGTAACCTTCGCACCATATTCTCCAAAACCACTACCCGAGCACGTAGTTCGTTGACTTCTTCTATTATACCGGGATGATTGACGGTTGGAACGAGCGAATGAAAAAGATTTGAAATATGGGATAGTATGTAATCATGACGAGATACTCTAGAAATGAGCGAGAAAATGGTGTTTCGAATAGGTTCGCCGGTAAGTGCTTCAGGTTCATCGTTAAGAGGACAATTTGGTGGATGGAATGGATCATCTTCTTCTTGCCTCCAGAAATTTAGTATATTACGAACCCATCCCCAATTCATCCAGAATAGATGATGGGAAATTGGTTGATCCATTCCGATAACGCTGTTCTCGGAGCTCGAATGGAAATCCATATCGGCGAAGCTATCGAAGTCGGAGGAATTTGAGCTGGATGAAGAATCCATCTTGTATGGTCGGAGAAATGAATTTTTGGTTTGGAATAGATTATAGGAGTTGGGTTTGGTACTCTTCAATACATAATTTACATATGTATATATAATATCAAAATCCCATGAATTACGGAGAATCTTTGAAATACGTCAGGCAATGTCTATAGTAACAGATACGCTAGGATATGAATTTTGTCTATACACTATCGATGCACTAAATACAGTAAGACGTGTCTAGACTTAAGAATGATAAGCAGGCAGTTCCCTAAGAATGATAAGCAGATGATTTCCGACTAGGATTGATAAGCAAAACTTTTGACAGGCAGACACGGTCAAAGTCCAGACTCACTTAATGTATCCTAACAACTACTAGTTAGACACACTAATGCAAGGCCTGGTTCGCTAAGACCAACGCTCTGATACCAACTGAAAGGATCCGAAACTAATCATCCGGACGTTGTCCATATTGATTACAAACGAATTACAATAGTTGATAACATTGCGAGGTACTTGCCCTCTATATGATACATCTTACAAACGTTGCATTTATTCTTAAAAGACAATCTATAGTTACATCCATAATTGACATATTCGCCTGACATTTCATAATATTCAAATGACCTAAACCGCCATTTACTTAATAATAGTCTCTATGAACTTCAATGACTCGAATGCAACGCCTTATGATATAAGTCCTTAATGGCCTCAAGTAGTATCCTTAGTACGAGATAATGCACAGCGGAAGACTTAATTCATACCTGAGAATAACATGCTTTAAAATGTCAACATAAAGTTGGTGAGATATAGGTTTAATGTCGACAGCGATATAAATATAGACCACAAGATTTCATATATAAACATTTTAATAAAAATATTCTAAGTGGTTGAGCACTTGGTAACCATACTTAACAATTAATCACGTCTCATATTCCCTTTAATATGAAATCTTACTACACTGTACCAAGTGTAGTCACGAAACGAAGTACTGTGCAACCGTTGAATACTGGTCGTCCAGTCCGGTTGGGGTTGTCAGGCCCGATAGATCTATCAACAGGATTCGCGTTTACAATACCGCTGTAAATATTAGTTACCAAGCTACAGGGAAGTATGCCAGTGGTACAACTCAACGTAGAATATATTTTTCAGTTACTTGTGTCCATAACGTAAAACATAAAATACATGTATTCTCATCCCGAAATATTTAGAGTTTAAAAGTGGGACTATATACTCACTTTCGTCTTGAAGATATATATAATTTGACTTGGTCTCCGGTTGATATCACGAACCTATCCATATATAATATATCAATACCTTTTCTTTTTAAACAAACGTCACATATATATACTTGTTATACTTTTAATACTTTGAATAATTCCTTAGTCCGTAGTTAGCAGCTCGTTGTTAGTAATTCAATTTTAATGGTTCATTTTTAGATGTTTAATATACCCGCAATGAAATAAATAAAACCCCCAACGAAATAAATAAAACCCCATCGTATATGTATTGGTCGAGATTAATCTTGACCCACGGTACCGGTGTTGTCAAATGACGTGTTGCGTACAAACATGGGATCTTATGATTAATCTTCTCGTGTTGTTTACGGGTGATCCTGAACCATATAAAATTGAATTATAAGTACATATATATAAAATATCATGTTATCTTAGAAATATGTGATTTATTTAATTTTTCCCAATTAATCCCGAAGTTAAACAAGTCTAGGATAACCAATTTTGTTTCGGTCATAGTTTCTTCGTTACAAATCCGTTTTCGTTGATTCAACTTGCCATCTCCTTGGATCGAGTCCCTCTTTAAGACTATGAACTGAAAATACCTTGGTTTGTATTCAAAATCACACGGCATAGGTGAAACTTTAGTGAAACTTATGAAGTTAAACATTTTTGTTACAAAAAAATAACACTTAATGACCATTTTTCTAAAAATACTTATACTTTGAATTAAATCATGAAATTTCTATGTGTTAACATATTTATAGTAAAAATCATTTTTCCAGAACATAAACCTCCAATTCAAAGTTTAAGATAGTTTTTAATTATCCAACCCAAAACAGTCCCCGGTTACACTCCGACGTCGTAAAAACAGTTTTTAAGATATTCTCTGAAAAACCAAGTTATACCTTGTTAAGTTAGCATATATTTAAGTTATATTACAGGTCTTGAAGTATTTTAAAAGTTAAGTTAGAAGGATCTATTTAGTTTGCAAACAAGTTTGAAAACTTTCAAACTATGTTCTTGTTGTTAAAATTGTATACCACAAAATATGATAGCTATATATATATGAATCGAATAAGGTTATGAACATAGATACTACCTCAAGTTCCTTGGACAAGGTTTCTGTAAAAGAGGAGTAAAAAGCTAGAACCAAAAGGGTGATGGAATTGGATGAAAGATTGGAAGTAAGTTTGTGTTCTTGGAAGGATTTCTTGAAGTGTTTTTGTATGGTTTTCTTATGGTGTTTAAGTAAGGTTTTTGAAGCTAAATGATGGGGAAAATGCTTGGAGATGATCAAGTATGAAGTTAAGAGTATTTTGAGAGAGAAATGGAAGTGTAAGTATAAGAAAATGGGGTGAAGAAATGGTGTGCATGCATAAAAACGTTTTTAGGTTATAAAGGAAAAAAAAAATACCTAACTTTGTTTTCTTGCTAAATAATTCATGCTACTTGACAAATGGTTGGTTCCACATGTTTCTTAATCATTTAAGGCTGCTAAGGAGCAGATTTTTATTGGTATATACCAATAGTAAATACATCTAGAAGCTGCGTATGATACGGGTACATATACCCTAGGTATACGTATAGAAATCTTTGAGAAAACGGAACGAGGATTCAAATATAGCTATCTTTTGTAAATATACTTATATTGTTTTATGTATTTAAGTCTTTAAAAGTGATTAAATACATTACTTATACGATATATGTATAAACATTATAGGTCATAAGTATTTAAGTCAAATAACGTTACGTATGGTTATCGTTTTGAAAACTTAAGTTAGTAGTTTCAAAATATACTTATAACTTATTGATATTAATACAAAATGAGATATTAAAACATTCTTAGATCATGTTAAATATGTATATATACATATATATACACAAACGTATAATTATCATATATTGTATAGTTCGTGATATCATCGGTCAAACTAGACGGTCAAACGTTGTGTAAAACTCTTTTCGAAAACATAAGTCTCAACAATTTGGATTGCTTATCATGTTGGTAAGGTTTAATTTATGTAAATATTAATCTTATAAGTATAGAACGATCGAAAAAGTGCGGGTCAACTTTAGGGTTTTTGCTTATCGTGTCGGAACCATATAGAGATTAGAGTTTAAATTTGGTCGGAAATTTCCGGGTCGTTACAAAAATCCTTCATCTGATCGTACGAGATGAATCCCTCAACCAGTTCAAGTCCCTCAGATTTTGATAGCTATTCCGATAGTTATTCCGACAGCTATTCCGACATGTATATTCACCTAAGCTCCGAAAGCGGTGTCACCAGAATGAATCAATCAATCAGCCATCCCCAATTCATCTACTGGGTTCGTAGTGGACTTAATCAATGGAGATGCGAAGAAGGCGATCCCTTCTACCAACCGAATTCACCTCTTGGCGATGAACCTGAAGCACTTACTGGCGAACCTATTCCAAAACACCATTTTCACACTCATTTCCAGAGTATCCCGTCAAGATTATATTCTATCTAAAATTATAAACCTTATTCATTCGCTCGTTCCGACCGAAAATCATCCTAGAATAATAGAAGAAGTCAACGAACTTCGCGCTCGAATAATCAATTTGGAGAATATGGTACAAAATTTACCAGCTTCAGCAACATCACCGGCACCAACAGTACCATCAATAACAGCACCAATACCATCAACAATCCATGCCTCGACGTCTCATTCTATACCTCGAGTATAATCATCGTTCTACATGACGTTCTACATCATTTATCTTCGTTCCACATGACGATTTTGTAATCTCTAATGTTTTAGATTTTATATATTCTTATTCTAATGATAAATCAAATGAGTTTAATATCATATTGACTCATTAAATCCATGATTACATCTGAGGAAATATATATGTATATATGTTTTCATAAAGATTGTAATTAAAAATTCTTTTGTACAAACTGTTAATGGTGAAAATATTTTAGCGGGTAGGTAATACCCGAGGAATATTTAGATTTCACATTAATAAGTACACTGTACATTCATCGAATCTGATTCAATAGTCGTTTACTATCTTACTTACATCCACCGATATACAAATCCGTTCACCGCAGAATAACCATTTCCATTCAATTTCATATTTGGATTTTGATCTATCAGAATCCAACAAGTGGCATAATGAAGAAAACGTTAGACAAAATAAAATTTGCTAGAAACAAACAAATTAACTATGAGAAATTTGGTTAAGAATCCACGCAAACGAAATCCTAGCTACCTGTTCCTAGCTAACTGTTAATTCCGTATTACATTTTAATTATCGCAATTTATTTATCGCAATTTAATTATCGCAATTTATTTTATCGCAATTTTAATTCTCGCAATTTTATTTATTGTCATTTAATTTCTGTTATTTACTTTACGCATTTTATTTATCATCATTTAATTTTTGTATTTATTTTACGCACTTTAAATATCGGGACATGTATACAAGGTTTTGACATATCATATCGACACATCTATATATATTATTTGGAATCACCATAGACACTCTATATGCAGTAATGATCGAGTTCTCTATACAGGGTTGAGGTTGATTCTACAATAATATATATAGTTTGAGTTGTGATCGAGTTTGAGACATGTATACGGGTCACGATACGTATTAATTAATTCGAATATATTATATATTAAATTATATATGAATTATTAGACTGTTAACTGTGGACTATCGAATGTGGACTAATGACATTGGACAATTAAAATGAATTAAAATATTGATTATAACATATGAAACTAAATATTTCTTCAAGCTTGCTACTTGATTTCATCCTAAACCTCATTTGTATCTTGACGATTCCAATATGCGTTCAAACATTTCATAATTCTTGAAAACACTTCAATCGAGAGGATGAACCAACCGCACTTCATCTACGAAAGAAAAGATTGATGCATATAGTTATGCATCTGAAAAACTCTCGGAAACTGAGTAAACGTTTAACACGTAGTTGTGCTAATTCCTTAGTGTTATTATTACCCAAAATAACTTGATAATTCCTTTTCAAAGTAGCGAATTTTGTCACAGCTCCAACAAATCAACATCGATCTTTCATTCGAATAAGCCTTATTATAACCTTGATATATATGCGTGCTCTTTTATTGTTACCGGGGAACCTTTCATATTCTACCATATTACCAGCAGACGTACCAGCAATCTCGTTGCTTCTTAGTTTAAATCTCTCCGATAAATCATTACATTTATTCATTGAAACCCTATCATATACTCATCCGCATCTTATAACGAGAACTGCCATACCGATTACCGGAAATCAGCAAATCTGTATTTTGAATCTCGCAACGTTTTCACAACAACAGTTATATGTATCCATATAACATTTATCTCTTAGGACTATGATCTTCCATTCTGAAAATCTAAAAAGCACCCAGTCTGCGAATTAATACTCTGAATTTTGAAAAGTTGAATGAAGTAAGAAAAACTGTAAACGACCTCAACAGCCAAAAGTTGATGATAAAGAATTGTATGTTGGCAAAGCTCAGAAAAAGTTTGAAACTGAAAAACTGATTGAGCAAACTACGAATAAATCTCTGAACAAATCACAAGGACTAAACTTGTACATTAAGAATCCTGATATTTCTGTTTCTGATGAAATCTTTAGCGAATACCTTGCTTCTGACTCCAAACTCTTGCGAACAAATTTTCTTCACCATCCTTCGATATTAGAAATTCCAAGACATCATCGTATCTTTCATTATAAATATCCTCCATATTTCTGAAGATATTTTTATAACTAATCTTACCTGAAATCATTAATCCCTTCATGCTATCAGTGTTACATAATATAGAAATTGTTAGTTTCTATATTCTGTAAACTTTCAAGCTTAAAATATGAATGTTATTGAAGTAATGTTGGGAACTGATGCATGAGTTAGTATAATATAATGACACTTGATCAACGTGATTATATTACAGTAAGTCATACTGAGTTTCTAATGGAACGTGATGATTCACAGATCATAACGTCATCATGTGCCATGTTACACGACTCTTGTATTCTATTTAACCTCAAAAATATCAAGAAAGTATTTTCTTGATGATTCGGTCTTTACCGGATATTCTGGTAATTTGACAAATCAAATCGTGCCGCTACCTTTCCTTTCTACCTTGTATATTATGATAATCCGAAACTCCATAACCACGAATTCTGGACCATTACTTGATGCGCTTAATGGATAGAAGAGAAAACAAAGCATAAAGCTTCGAAGTGTAAATGAGGGTATAAATCGCAGCAAATAGGAGAGAGCATTAACTGTGGATGACAATGATTATAGGAGACAGAAACAGGGACATCGAAATATAAGGGAAGATATAAAACCCAACAACAATGCAGAGGTTACAAACCGTGGATATTAATACGAATGACAATATAAACACACGATATAATTAAGAATAGTATCACTCCAAGGTAATAGTAAAATTAAACAGATTTTTTCTGGTGGAAGATTGAAAAGAAGGATGACAGAAATAATAATTAGAAAAATATCAAGGATTAGAACGGGATTAAGCATTTTCACAATCTTTTGAATGTACAAAATAAGAAAGAAAGTATAGGAATGGTGAGAATAATAGAACGAAAGAGCTTAATTTATAATGGAAATATCAGACAGAATAATCGAGACAGATCACCGTAATTAATTATAGAGATCTTAATTTCCTTATTCGCCGAAGAATCAAATCTTTTAGATTTCGAAGATTTTCTTTAAACCCTTGAATTCCGGAATTCAACCCTGACCCTGTCAAAAGTTAAGACGAATCTTTACTTTTCCTATTTCAATCTTTTGTGATAACTTCACTCGTACTCTTCGAGTAATCGAAGTGTTTTATCCATACTACTCGATGATGATAAAACTCTATTCATCACTCATACTCATCATGAAAACATTTTTATTGTTAGCCATGACCACCTCAATCAAATTTCGGGACGAAATTTCTTTAACGGGTAGGTACTGTGACGACCCGAAAATTTTCGACCAAATTTAAACTTAAACTTTATGTGATCTCAATACGATAAGCAAAGTCTGTAAGATTGATTCTCAAAATTTTTGAACTATTTAGATGGATTCATTTACCCTTTCACTGTGCTCGACAATTCACGAACTATTGTGTGTAATTAAATATATAGATAAATATTTATAAATATAAAAGTGTATATATGATATTAGTAAAATAAAACTTTAATCAATTGGAATTAGACATATAAAATAATAAGCAATTAAGTATTATACATAATGTTATTATGAATCTATATGTATATATAGGATTTCTACTAATAATTATTATTCGTATATATACTGTTATATAGATACAAATGCGTATTAAGTAAACAACAATATATATTTATAAACGGATACATATTATATAGATATAACTATTAAATGATACAAAGGTAATAATATATGTAATATTAAAAGATTAAATTTAATTACAAGTTATAATATGAGTTGTTAATATTATTACTTTCATTATCTCATTATTATTATTAGTAGTAATTATTATTGAACCTATTATTTTATTTAGGAGATTATTATTATTATTATGGAATTATATTTATTAATGTATTTATTAATAATTAATAAAAATTAAACTGTATAAATTAATAAAGACATAAATTACGCGAAATTTGTTCCCTAACTACTTTATTTTTTTTGTTTCTCTTCCTGATTGTGATACCTATCGACATTAGCAGCCCTTTAAAAACCAAAAAAAAAAAAAATCGATATCCCTTTTGGATTTATACTTCAAATATTCAAACGCCAGCCTTAATCTGTCATCATAAAAATAACCTACTACCTTTTCCAAAATAAAAGAAACAGAAAATAAAAAGAAAGAGGAAGTCGTGACCTCTGTTCTTATTTTTATTTTTTTAGCCAAATCTCGAATTCAACCCAAATTTCAAAAAGTAATAATGCAAAGAGGTTAGAAATCGTTCACTTAAACTTCCTACAAAGTTTAAATTCCAAATTCGTCCTATCGAATCCAAATTTTGAAGTCAAACTTTAAATTTAAAAAGTCAACTGAATTGTTCTTCGTGAAAATTCGAACTCGTTTTGATGATTCCCTTTAAATTGGTGATTGGGAAAGTTTCAAGAAGTAATTTGGAAAATATTTCATGAAGGAATCGTAAACTAAAAACGTTTATAAATCGAAAACACTTTTTTTTTTGAAACTTGCGATATACAGCAGCTATTTATATTTATATTTTTTTATAATACAAACAATTAATTTTAATGATTTCTAATTAGTTTGATGTACCTAAGATTATTTTGTAATTGAGTCTTCGATTTGATACTTGCCATGGTCGACTAGTTCTTTGGTGAAGGAGATGATTGAAAGGAAGCAGAAAAGGAAATAAATGAATTCGGGTTGTGTTATAATTCAGAAAAACCCAAACAAAAGAATGGTTAAGTATGCTAGTAAGGGAGCTGAAGGTCGCAGGTTCAAGCATTAGTGGCGTCATTTTTTTTTTAAAGAAGAACATGGAACACATGAGAGTGTGGGTTAAATAGATTAGGATATGTAATAAAACAGAAAATTTTTAAGATAGATGAACGGTTTTAAGGCGTGTCGGGTGAGCGGGTGGTCACGAGTTCGAATCCCGTCTGAGGAATTTTCTTTTTAGACAAGCATTGAGGTAGTTTCATGTTTTTGTTTTTCTTAAAATCATTACTATTATTGTTATTATTACTATGTTATTATTACTATGTTATTAATACTACTACTACTACTTATTATTATTATTATTATTATTATTATTATTATTATTATTATTATTATTATTATTATTATTATTATTATTATTATTATTATTATTATTATTATTATTATTATTATTATTATTATTATTATTATTATTATTATTATTATTATTATAATTATAATTATAATTATTATTATTATTATAATTATTATTATTATTATTATTATTATTATTATTATTATTATTATTATTATTATTATTATTATTATTATTATTATTGTCATTGTTATTATTATTGGTATTATTATCATTATTAGTATTTTCACTAAATATAATTATTATTATTATTACTAATATTGTTACCATAAGAAGTATTATTAAAAATTATCATTTTTAATATTAATTTGATCATTTTAAGTATTATCATTATTATACTAAAATAAGTATTATTATTATTATGGTTATGATTGTTAATATCACGAAAATAATACAAGTTATTATTACTTTCATAAATGTTATTATTATTAGTAAATCATTATTATCCCAAATATCATTTTAACAAATAAATCTTTTGTACATTATATATATTTATTACACATGCTAGGATTGTATTTATAATTCACATAACAAACTAATGATATTTCATAAATACAATACCAATCACATATATATGTACATAGGTATATTAATATCACTAGTTATATAAGTATTAATCATTATAAATATATTTACACAAAATTGATTTTTATAAACAAAATATAATTTAAGATATAATATAAGAATACGTTTTAAAATGGATTTATTATAAATTCTATATAACTATAAATATATAAATAATACATAAATGAAATTTTGTGATTTACATTATATGTATTAATAAACATACAATCGATATAGGTTCATGAATCCAAGGCCTACCCTACACTTGTCCATTGTCGTCGTATGTATTTTTACTACAAAATACATTAGGTGAGTTTCATTTGCCTTTTTACCCTTTATATTTTTGGGATCAGAATACATGCGCAATTTTTATAAATGTTTTACGAAATAGACACAAGTAATCGAAACTACATTATATGGTTGAATGATCGAAGCCGAATATGCCCCTTTTTACTTGGTAACCTAAGAATTAGTAAATCGATTTACTAATTGACGCGAATCCTAAAGATAGATCTATTGGGCCTAACGAACCCCATCCATAGTACCAGATGCTTTAGTACTTCGATGTTGTTTTTATCGTGTCTGAAGGATTTTCCGGAATGATAGGGGATATTCTTATATGTATGGGACGTATATTTATTTGAAATGAAAATCTTGTGGTCTATTAAAATGATGGAAATGATTATTTATGTTAAACTAATGAACTCACCAACCTTTTGGTTGACACTTGAAAGCATGTTTATTCTCATGTATTAAAGAAATCTTCCGCTGTGCATTTGCTCATTTTAGTTCATCAAGATTATTTTGAAAGACGTTGCATTTGAGTCGTTGAGTTCATCAAGATTATTAATAAGTCAATTATAGTTGGTTATATTATGAAATAGTATGCATGTCGTCAATTTTTGATGTAAAGAAAGATTATCCTTTAAAAACGAATATAATGTTTGTAAAATGTATCATATAGAGGTCAAGTACCTCGCGATGAAACCAAATGTAATGTATTCGTCCAGATGGATTAGGACGGGTAGTTAGATGAGCGGTCACTTAAAAAAAAAAATTTCCTTATCGTTTAAGGGCATTAAAAGTTGGTATCAGATCTATGGTTTAAGGGACTTGGATAATCCACTTTAGGGATTATCTAGGCTTAAACCATCGTTAATATAGGATAAGCGGTTTAGGACTTGCATGATAGATGAGATTAAAGGATTATGCCATGCTCCATAGGATAAACTTTGTTAACGAGACTTATAGTGTGATACTATATTGTGGATAATTTGAGCAAAGAGTTTAATGCTCATTAACCATGAGTCAAAATGGATTGAGTGCGTAATACGTGTAGTGACCCGAACTTTTCCATGATTATATATTAAATGAAAACTATATTTGCATGATTAAATGTTTCCAACATGTTAAGCAATCAAACTTGTTAAGACTTGATTATTTGAAATGAGTTTCATGTAGACATTTGACCACCCAAGTTGACCGGCGATTCACGGACGTTAAAACCTGTAAAAATTATATGATATATATATATATATATATATATATATATATATATATATATATATATATATATATATATATATTTATATATATATATATATATATATATGGTTGACATGAGATTATGATAAGTAAGTATCTCACTAAGTATATTAACAATGTGTGATATACATAAAAAATGAGAATATTGAATTAAGAAACTCGAAAAGATATATATAACGATTATCGTTATAACAACGTCTTACTAAATACATATGAATCATATTAAGATATTGATACACTATGTTTAACATGATAAAATTATAAATAATTATATCATTAAGTGTGTTAACCATGAACTACATATGTAAAAACAAGACTACTAACTTAAGGATTTCGAAACGAGATATATATGTAACGATTATCGTTGTAATAGTATTTTAACATATATATATATATATATATATATATATATATATATATATATATATATATATATATATATGATGTTAAGATATATTCATACACCATGTTATCATGTTAACATAACAATTTAACATCTCATTTAAGTATAATAACAATGAATTAATTACATTTAACAAGATCGTTAACTTAAAGGTTTCAAAACAACACTTACATGTAACGACTAACGATGACTTAACGACTCAGTTAAAATCTATATACATGTAGTGCATTATGATGTATTTGTACACTTTTTAAAGACTTCAAGACACATATCAAAGTACTCCTACTTAACAAAAATGCTTACAATTACATCCTCATTCATTTTCATCAACAATTCTACTCGTATGCTCCCGTATTCGTACCCGTACAATACACAGCTTCTAGATGTATATACTATTGGTATATACGCACTTCAATGATCAGCTCTTTAGTAGCCTATGTGAGTCATTAAACATGTGGGAACCATTATTTGGCAACTAGCATGAAATATCTCACAAAATTACAAAAAATATTATAAATCATTCATGAATTATTTACATGAAAACAAACTTACACATCCTTTATATCTAATTCATATACCAACGACCAAAAACACCTACAAACACTTTTATTCTTCAATTTTCTTCATCTAATTGATCTCTCTAAAGTTCTATCTTCAAGTTCTAAGTGTTCTTCATAAATTCTATAAGTTCTAGTTTCATAAAATCAAGAACACTTTCAAGTTTGCAAGATTACTTCACAACTTTATAATCCATTCCAAGTAATCATCCAAGATCAAGAAATCTTTGTTATTTATGATAGTTTATCTCTCTTATTCAAGGTAATACTCATATTCAAACTTTGATTCAATTTTTATAACTATAACAATCTTATTTCGAGTAGAAATCTTACTTGAACTTGTTTTCGTTTCATGATTCTGCTTCAAGAACTTTCAAGCCATCTAAGGATCCTTTGAAGCTAGATCTATTTTTCTCATTTCCAATAGGTTTACCTACTAAAATTAAGGTAGTAATGATGTTCATAACATCATTCGATTCATACATATAAAACCATCTTATTCGAAGATTTAAACTTGTAATCACTAGAACATAGTTTAGTTAATTCTAAACTTATTCGCAAATAAAGTTAATCCCTCTAACTTGAATTTTAAAATCAAATAAACACATGTTCTATATCTATATGATATGCTAACTTAATGATTTAAAACCTGGAAACACGAAAAACACCGTAAAACCGGACATACGCCGTTGTAGTAACACCGCGGGCTGTTTTGGGTTTGATAATTAAAAACTATGATAAACTTTGATTTAAAAGTTGTTCTTCTGGGAAAATAATTTTTATTATGAACATGAAACTATATCCAAAAATCATGGTTAAACCTCAAAGTGGAAGTATGTTTTTCAAAATGGTCATCAAGATGTCGTTCTTTCGACGGAAATGACTACCTCTTTAAAGAATGACTTGTAACCTGTATTTCCGACTATAAACTTATACTTTTTCTATTTAGTTTCATAAATTTCAGTTCATTATGAAACCACAGCAACTTGAATCACTCAAAACGGATTTGAAACGAAGAAATGACGGGTAAAAACAAAATTGGATAAATTTGCTAGTTTTAGCTACGAAAATTTTGTAACAAATCTAGACTAAACATATCCGAACTAATTAATATTATACATATTATGTAATCTTGGGATACCATAGACACGTATACAATGTTTTGACATATCATATCGACCCATCTATATATATATTTCGGAACAACCATAGACACTCTATATGCAGTAATGTTTGAGTTAGCTATACAGGGTTGAGGTTGATTCCAAAAATATATATACTTTGAGTTGTGATCTAGCCTGAGACGTGTATACACTGGGTCGTGGATTGATTCAAGATAATATATATTGATTTATTTCTGTTTATCTAACTGTGGACAACTAGTTGTAGGTTACTAACGAGGACTGCTAACTTAACAAACTTAAATCATAAACGTAATAAAAAAATGTTGTGAATATATTTCAATCATACTTGATATATATGTACATATTTGTTATAGGTTCGTGAATCGACCAGTGGCCAAGTCTTATTTCCAACGAAGGAAAAATCTGTGAAAGTGAGTTTCATTTGCCTTTTTACCCTTTATATTTTTGGGCTGAGAATACATGCGCAATTTTTACAAATGGTTTATGAAATAGACACAAGTAATCGAAACTACATTATATGGTTGAATGATCGAAGCCGAATATGCCCCTTTTTGCTTGGTAGCCTAAGAATTAGGGAACATCACTAATTTTGAGAATTAGTGCATGCCTAATTGACGCGAATCCTAAAGAAATATCTATTGGGCTTAACAACCCCCATTCAGGTTATGGATGGTTTAGTACTTCAAGATTATTATACAGACTAGAGGTTCTATTTTGGGGATATTCTATGCATTAAGTTAACGTCGGTTACCAGGTGTTCAACATATGAATGATTTTTATCTCTATGCAGTTTGCGAAATGCCTGATATGAAATGTGCTATAAAAATGAAATTTTGTGGTCTATTATTATGATTTGATAATATATTGGTTAAACCTATAACTCACCAACATTTTTGTTGACGTTTTAAGCATGTTTATTCTCAGGTGATTATTAAGAGCTTCCGCTGTTGCATACTAAAATAAGGATAAGATTTAGAGTCCATACGTGTATGATATTGTGTAAAAACTGCATTCAAGAAACTTATTTTGATGTAATATATTCTTATTGTAAACCATTATGTAATTGTCGTGGGTAAACGGTATATTTTAGGTTATCATTATTTGATAATCTACGTAATACTTTTTAAACCATTATCGATAAAATAAAGGTTATGGTTGTTTTAAAAATAAATGCAGTCTTTGAAAAACGTCTCTTATAGAGGTCAAAACCTCGCGATGAAATCAATTAATATGGAACGTTTATAATCAATATGAACGGGACATTTCAGTTGGTATCATAGCCAGGTTTCTCTAAACCATTTGTGAAAACAACAGCTCGTATTAGAGGAACATCATATATCCCTAGAAAATTAGCAAAACGAAACAGGTCCGAAGAGGAAGAAACAAGTGAGTCAGAATAAAGAGTTGTAATCGTGAGGTGTAAAATATGTAAAATAAGTGTGCTTGTGCTTGTAAAAACACAATGGACGTTAAGGATAGACAACCAAAAATTTTAGAAGACCTACCGGGGGACATGATTGATGAAATCTTGTCTAAAGTCGGTCAGAATTCGTCGGCACAATTATTTATGGCGAAATTAGTGTGTAGAACATTTGATGAATGTTCCAGGCATGCCTTAGTTTATAAAAGGCTTTCATTTGAAAGATGGGGTATATCACATTGGGTAGACCGTAAGTTACGCCGTGTTTTCTTTAAAGCGTTAAATGCGGGGAACCCAAATGCAATTTTACGCTACGGGTTAAGAACCTATTTTGACTCACCATATCCGAATATAGGACTTTGTGAGTTAGAAAGAGCTTCTAACATGCAACATAAAGAAGCATGTTATACTTACGGGTTAGTGATGTTCGCTTCTCACCAAAGTGAGAAAAATAACATCGGATTACAACTGTTAAATAAAACATTCCCACAAGTGACGGACTCAGTAATTGGGGTGAGAAACAAGGTTTTTAGATTGTTACATGGCTGTTGAACATTACGAAACCCTCGTCATTTTGACGATGTTACAACATGCTGCCTAGTTAACGGTCATAACAGTTATTTTCCACAAGACCACGGATGAGAAGTAGTCTTAGTAAAACCAGAATGCATGACTTGTTTCTGGACCTATGAATTACGTGTCTTTATTGCCTTTGCTGAACGACTTGCTTTAAACAAGAAATTGTCTTCGCAACTGCTTTGTATCAAAGTTATTGTGTGCTATATTTTTATGCTATATGAAAAATAGCGGTATTGTAAATTTGTAGAATATTGTATAAAAGTTTGAACGCGAAATATTATTATAATCAGTTTTCATATAGAATTGTAGTAGTTAAATTGTATGTTAGCTACTAAGTATGAACTTAACGGGTAGGTACTACCCGAATTAAAACTATAAAACGCTAATATGAAGAAAAATCTTTTATAAATGAGTTCATATTATGTAACGACATACTATTGACTACTCTTAATATTCTATATGATTAACTCAATCCTTTTGGCTATTTTTGAAGGAAATGGCACCGACGACTCGTCAGAATTTGAACATGAGCGAGGAAGACTTCCGTGCTTTCCTTGCAGCAAACATAGCCGCAGTACAGGCTGCGATGCAAAATAACAATAACTCTGAATCCAGCAATGGAACTAACGCCATGAGAAATCATGTAGGATGCTCCTACAAAGAATTCATTTCTTGTAAACCTCTGGAATTCGATGGAACCGAGGGTCCAATCGGATTAAAACGATGGACCGAAAAGGTCGAATCGGTGTTTACCATAAATAAGTGCACTGAAGAAGACAAAGTAAAGTACGCTACGCATACTTTAACAGGTGCTGCATTAACATGGTGGAACACCTATCTCGAGCAGGTGGGATAAGATGCTGCTTATGCACTACCGTGGTCAACATTCAAATATCTGATGACTGAGCAGTATCGTCCCAGAAGCGAGGTCAATAAGCTAAAAGTAGAGCTTAAAGGATTACGAACGCAAGGATTCGATATTACCACATACGAACGACGATTCACGGAGTTGTGTTTATTGTGCCCAAGAGCGTTTGAAGATGAAGAAGAGAAACTCGACGCATTTGTAAAAGGGTTACCAGAAAGGATCCAAGAAGATATAAGTTCACACGAGCCCGCCTCCATACAAAAGGCGAGTCGAATGGCTCATAAACTCATAAATCAGATTGAGGAAAGAGTTAAAGAGCAGGCTGCTGAAGAAGCCAACACGAAACAAATCAAGAGAAAGTGGGAAGAGACTAGTGACAAGGGTCACAATTTTAACAACCAACACATCAATCACAACTTCAATCGCACCAATTATTGCAACAACAAACGCAACAACAACCGTCCCAACAACAACTATAACAACCATCCCAACAACAATAATAACTACAAAAACCGTTTCAACAACAATAACAACCGCAACAACAACAATCCTAGCAATAACAACAAGATGCAGAAACCATGTCAGAGGTGTGAAGGATACCATCCGACTGGGCTCTGTACGGTAGTGTGTACTAAGTGTAAATGAAAGGGCCATGGTACGACAAAGTGCGAAATCTACGGATCAATGGCTAAGGGGACAAATAATGCCGGAACAAGTTATGCCGACATTACCTATTTTGGATGCGGGAAGAAGGGCCATTACAAAAAAGCGTGTCCAAATCAGGGGGATAATAATGGGCAAGGCCGAGGAAGAATCTTCAACATTAATACGGTTGAAGCGCAAGAAGACCCGGAGCTTGTTACGGGTACGTTTCTTATTGACAATACATCTGCTTATGTTTTATTTGATTCGGGTGCGGATAGAAGCTATATGAGTAAGGATTTCTGTACTAAAATAAGTTGTCCATTGACACCTTTGGATAATAAATTTTTACTCGAATTAGCAAACGGTAAATTAATTTCGGCAGATAAAATATGTCGGAATCGAGAAATTAAACTGGTTAGCGAAACGTTTAAGATTGATTTGATACCAGTAGAGTTAGGGAGTTTTGATGTGATAATTGGCATGGACTGGTTGAAAAAGGAGAGAGCAGAGATCGTATGTTACAATTTGAAGTCGCAAATTTGAAGAGCAATGTGAAATTAAATCTTATTACTAATTTGAAGTCGCAAAAACTAATAAGAAAATGTTGTTGTGCCATTCTAGCACACATCGAAGAAATCAAATCCGAAGAAAAGAACATCAATGATGTTCCCGTCGCAAAAGAATTTACCGATGTATTTCTGAAAGAATTACCGGGACTACCTCCACACCGATCCGTTGAATTTCAAATAGACCTTGTACCAGGAGCTACACCAATAGCTCGTGCTCCATACAGACTCGCACCCAGTGAAATGAAAGAACTCCAAAGCCAACTACAAGAACTTTTAGAGCGTGGTTTTATACGACCAAGTAAATCACCATGGAGAGCTCCTATTTTGTTTGTCAAAAAGAAGGATGGTACATTCAGGTTGTGTATCGACTACCGAGAGTTGAACAAACTTACCATCAAGAACCGTTATCCACTACTGAGAATCGACGACTTATTTGATCAACTACAAGGCTCGTCAGTTTATTTTAAGATTGATTTACGTTCTGGGTATCATCAGATGCAGGTGAAGGAGGATGATATTCCGAAGACTGCTTTCAGAACGCGTTACGGTCATTACGAGTTTATGGTTATGCCGTTCGGGTTGACTAACGCACCAGCTGTGTTCATGGACCTCATGAACAGAGTGTGTGGACCATATCTTGACAAGTTTGTCATTGTTTTTATCGATGACATACTTATTTACTCAAAGAATGATCAAGAGCGTGAAGAACATTTGAGAAAAGTGCTAGAGTTGTTGAGGAAAGAAAAACTGTACGCCAAATTTTCAAAGTGTGCATTTTGGTTGGAAGAAGTTCAAATCCTCGGTCACATAGTGAACAAAGAAGGTATTCAGGTAGATCCGGCAAAGATCGAAACCATTGAAAAGTGGGAAACCCCTAAAACTCTGAAGCACATACGTCAATTTTTAGGATTGGCTGGTTACTACAGAAGATTCATCCAAGATTTTTCCAAAATAGCAAAACCCTTGACTGCATTAACGCATAAAGGGAAGAAATTTAAATGGAAGGATGAGTAGGAGAGAGCGTTTCAATTGTTGAAGAAAAAGTTAACTACGGCACCTATATTGTCATTGCCTGAAGGGAATGATGATTTTGTGATATATTGTGACACCTCAAAGCAAGGCCTCGATTGTGTATTAATGCAACGAACAAAAGTAATTGATTATGCGTCTAGACAATTGAAGATTCACGAGCAGAATTATACGACGCATGATTTGGAATTAGGCGCGATTGTTTTTGCATTAAAGACTTGGAGGCACTACTTATATGGGGTCAAAAGTATTATATATACCGACCACAAAAGTCTCCAACATATATTTAATCAGAAACAACTAAACATGAGGCAGCGTAGGTGGATTGAAATGTTAAATTATTACGATTTTGAGATTCGTTACCACCCGAGAAAGGCGAATGTGGTAGCCGATGCTTTGAGTAGAAAAGATAGAGAACCTATGCGGGTAAAAGCTATGAATATAATGATTCGTACTAACCTTACTACACAAATAAAGGAGGTGCAACAGGGAGTTTTAAAAGAGGAAAATTTTAAGAATGAAATACCCAAAGGATCGGAAAAACATCTTAATATTCGGGAAGACGGAACACGGTATAGGGCTGAAAGAATTTGGGTACCAAAATTTGGAGATGTGAGAGAAATGGTACTTAAGGAAGCACATAAAACCAGATATTCGATACATCCCGGAGTGGCGAAGATGTACAAAGATCTCAAGAAACACTTTTGGTGGCCGGGTATGAAAGCCGATATTGCTAAATACGTAGGTGAATGTTTGACGTGTTCTAAGGTCAAAGCAGAACATCAGAAACCATCAGGTCTACTTCAACAACCTGAAATTCCGGAATGGAAATGGGAAAACATTACCATGGATTTCATTACTAAATTGCCAAGAACTGCAAGTAGTTGTGATACTATTTGGGTAATACTCGATCGTCTCACCAAATCAGCACATTTTCTGCCAATGAGAGAAGATGACAAAATGGAGAAGTTAGCGCGATTATACTTGAAAGAAGTTGTCTCCAGACGTAGAATACCAATCTCTATTATCTCTGATAGGGATGGCAGATTTGTTTCAAGGTTTTTGCAGACATTACAGCAAGCATTAGGAACTCGTCTAGACATGAGTACTGCCTATCATGCACAAACCAATGGGAAAAAGTGAGAGGACTATACAAACTCTTGAAGACATGCTACGAGCATGTGTTATTGACTTTGAACAGCTGGGATCCACATCTACCGTTAGCAGAATTTTCCTACAATAACAGTTATCATTCGAGTATTGAGATGACACCATTCGAGGCACTTTATGGTAGAAAGTGCAGGTCTCTGATTTGTTGGAATGAAGTTGGGGATAGACAAATTATGGGTCCAGAAATAATACAAGAAACTACCGAGAAAATCATCCAAATTCAATAACGATTGAAAACAGCCCAGAGTTGACAAAAGAGCTAAGCGGACAGTAAAAGAAAAGATATAGAATTTGAGATTGGAGAGATGGTCATGCTTAAGGTTTCACCTTGTAAAGGTGTTGTTCGATTTGGTAAACAGGGGAAATTAAATCCATGATACATCAGGCCATTCAAGATTATAGATCGTGTCGGACCAGTAGCTTATCGACTTGAGTTATCTCAACAACTCGCGGCTGTACATAACACTTTCCACGTCTCGAATTTGAAGAAATGTTTTGCTAAAGAAGATCTCACCATTATGCTAGATGAAATCCAAATCAATAAAAAAACTTCAATTCATCGAAGAACCCGTCGAAATAATGGATCGTGAGGTTAAAAGGCTTAAGCAAAACAAGATACCAATTGTTAAGGTTCGATAGAATGCTCGTAGAGGACCCGAGTGTAGTGACCCGAACTTTTCCATGTTTATATATATTAATTGAGATTGATATTTACATGATTAAATGTTTCCAACATGTTAAGCAATTAAACTTTTTAAGACTTGATTAATTGAAATATGTTTCATATAGACAATTGACCACCCAAGTTGACCGGCGATTCACGAACGTTAAAACTTGTAAAAACGACATGACGATATATATATGGATATACATATGGTTAACATGAGATTATGATAAGTAAGTATCTCCATAAGTATATTAACAATGAGTTATATACATATAAACAAGACTACTAACTTAAGGATTTCGAAACGAGACATATATGTAACGATTATCGTTGTAACGACATTTAAATGTATATATATCATATTAAGATATATTAATATATCATAATATCATGATAATATAATAATTTAACATCTCATTAGATATAATAAACAATGGGTTAACAACATTAATTGAGATCGTTAACTTAAAGGTTTCAAAACAACACTTATATGTAACGACTAACGATGACTTAACGACTCAGTTAAAATGTATATACATGTAGTGTATTTAGATGTATTAAAATACTTTTGGAAGACTTCAAGACATATATCAAAACACTCATACTTAACGAAAATGGTTACAGTTACTTTCCCATTCTTTTCTCTCATCAAGAATTCTAGTCGTATTCTTACCCGTATTATACACAGCTTCAAAACGTACTTACTGTAGTGACCCGAACTTTTCCATGTTTATATATATTAATTGAGATTGATATTTACATGATTAAATGTTTCCAACATGTTAAGCAATCAAACTTGTTAAGACTTGATTAATTGAAATATGTTTCATATAGACAATTGACCACCCAAGTTGACCGGTGATTCACGAACGTTAAAACTTGTAAAAACTATATGATGACATATATATGGATATATATATAGTTAACATGATACTATGATAATTAAACATATCATTAAGTATATTAACAATGAACTACATATGTAAAAACAAGACTACTAACTTAATGATTTTTAAACGAGACATATATGTAACGATTATCGTTGTAAAGACATTTAATGTATATATATCATATTAAGAGATATTCATACATGATAATATCATGATAATATAATAATTTAAAATCTCATTTGATATTATAAACATTGGGTTAACAACATTTAACAAGATCGTTAACCTAAAGGTTTCAAAACAACACTTACATGTAACGACTAACGATGACTTAACGACTCAGTTAAAATGTATATACATGTAGTGTTTTAATATGTATTTATACACTTTTGAAAGACTTCAATACACTTATCAAAATACTTCTACTTAACAAAAATGCTTACAATTACATCCTCGTTCAGTTTCATCAACAATTCTACTCGTATGCACCCGTATTCGTACTCGTACAATACACAACTTTTAGATGTATGTACTATTGGTATATACACTCCAATGATCAGCTCTTAGCAGCCCATGTGAGTCACCTAACACATGTGGGAACCATCATTTGGCAACTAGCATGAAATATCTCATAAAATTACAAAATATGAGTAATCATTCATGACTTATTTACATGAAAACAAAATTACATATCCTTTATATCTAATCCATACACCAACGACCAAAAAAACCTACAAACACTTTCATTCTTCAATTTTCTTCATCTAATTGATCTCTCTCAAGTTCTATCTTCAAGTTCTAAGTGTTCTTCATAAATTCCAAAAGTTCTAGTTTCATAAAATCAAGAATACTTTCAAGTTTGCTAGCTCACTTCCAATCTTGTAAGGTGATCATCTGTGATGACCCGGAAATTTCCGAACAAATTTAAACTTTAATCTTTATATATATCCGACACGATAAGCAAAATCTGTAATGTTGAGTCCCAAAAGTTTTGAAACTACATTCATTTAATCAAATACCCTTTGACCATGCCTAACGATTCACGAACAATTATGTGTAAATAAATATATATGCATATACATGTGTGCTTATTAAATTGAGATATATTAATAAAACATTGAACGGATTAGTTAATATGAATATAAGCTATGAGATCTATATTTTTTTTTTTTTTAACTTGGAAATGCTATCAAGGTATTGAATGAATAATATGTTACATAAACATATTTGTTCGGTGTAAGTTTATCGACGAGATCAAAAGATAATATCAAATGATTGAATTATCGGATACATTGAACTATGATTATGAGTCTCTGTTATGAGGTCCACTTTGAATTAGGAAACCCTTACTTTTAACGGTATTCGGAATAAATAGTAAAGTGATTTACAAGTAAGAACAAAGTATCACTTATTGGGAGTTAGACAAAAGTTAGTGGAGGATTGAATTTCATAACACTTGGTTGATAACTTGCAACGTATATAGAACGTGTTTATGTATATTAGATATATTAGTTAGGTAAAAGATAGTAACCCTTGTTCATTGATTCGAATTATAATTAGATATATTAACTAGAGTGTTTGAGAAATTAAAGTAAATGTTGGCGCATAAATAAGTTATATCAGATTAAGTTTTTGAGCATAACCGTTAGGTGATATAACAATATCTAGTATTCACACGACTTTAATGTTATATATATATATATATATATATATATATATATATATATATATATATATATATATATATATATATATATATATTGGTCTTTGAAATATAATTAATTTTGAAAAGTAAAATATTATATTATTAGATAAATATTTCAAAACATAAGTATTATGTATAAATTTATAAATTTTAAATGTACATATATTTTATTTTAGTCATAAAACGTTTTGATTCAAACTAATAAGATTAAATATATATTTTGTTATATAACGAGACGTCGATTTATAAAAGGAAATGACCAAAACACTCAAAAGATTAAGTTACACTTTGAGTGGGTTAGTTTTTAATTAATTTAAGTCTAGTTAATAATAAAGGTACATGTCACAAAACGTTTAATTTAAAATAAAATATTTTGATAAACAACGAGTCACTGATTTATAAAAGTAAATGACCACAACGCTCAATTTTATAAGTTACATTTTTTATAAGGTAATTTATTGATGAGTAAGTCAAATTTTTGATAAAGGTACACGTCGCGTAACGTAAAAGGCTAGTTTTCTAAACGTACGAAAGTGCGCCCGAAAAACCGAAAGTGGTACATGAGTCGCGAGACCACGACCGTGTCATTTTTGTAAAAATTATATTTTTACCATGAACGTAAATATAATATAATATTTAATTAATTCTAAAGATTAAATATATTATATATTAATTAATATATAAATAATCTTATATTACGTATCATATGTTTACATGTGAGTGTCGGCATGAGATGTAATGCATTCCAGCTATTAAAAGATATTATGGGATCGCATATGTGGTTGGCCAAAAAGTTGTATAAAGCTCACGATTCTGGTTCCAGTTTCTAATCATCTATCTCTCTCGACACACATATAAATTATATTATTATTATTATTGTTATTATTATTAAGATTATTATTATTAATCTTAATAGTATTAGTTGTATTAGTGTTAGTATTAATATTATTATACATAAAATACTATGACGGAGTGCTGCTCGTGTAATTTCAAGACAAGTTTTATGAGTAGGATAGGGCTAAGGAAAATATGAGTTATGGCTATGGAGGTGATGGGTATGGTTCATGGGTATGCCTGTGAGATCAATTTAGTGTTTGTCATCTCCGTTGCATCTACGTACCTTTCCTACAATATTGAACCTCAATATTGATACGTGAGCACTCATAACTTAACTTTTATTTATCAATAGTGTATCCCTGACTAGTGCTCGAGAAAATAGAATTATGCATGCTTGTATATTTGATATTGCCCCTAAATAGGTTATGTTGAATCTTAAAGGTTGTTATACTAGGGATGAGATAAGATATAAGATATGCATGTCGTTGGAAAGCTAGCGAAAAATTAAGAACTTTTCATTTAGATATCGAATGGATTCGATGAATGGTTAGAAAGTTATGAATTAAACAATTAATTTCGTAATTAAGATTGCTAATGATAATTAGTGAACTAATTTTCTGGGTAATAAAAAGTGGTTATTTGGATTCTACTCGTCGAGTAGATGAATTTTCATATAAAGCACGTCTCGTTTCGTTGAACGGTTGTCAAGTTATGGATAAAAGAAGTTTTGTAAATTTTGATAAAACGTCGATACGGAAACTGAAATTCTCGCTGATCTGCGTTGTTTCAGATTAAAACAAAAATACCACTGAATTCTTTGCTGTAAGGTCTAACAAACGACTCTGGCCGTTTGTCAATTCGAGTCTCGACGATTTTTCTAAAAATCATCAAAGTTGACTGTTTGATCACATTTTAAAATTCTAAAAAAAAGCTGAAACTTTTTTATTAAAAATGTCAGTTTTGTATCAGTTGTCATGGTCGGCCTAATGTATGTTTACTTTTGCCAAAAATCATGTTATATCTTTGTTGTAACGAGAATTTAAAGGCTTTGACCGTTTGTCAATCCGAGTTTCGAGGAATTTTCTAAAAATCTCCAAAGTAGGTTACTCGGTCACTTTTGTAAAATTTATTAAAGCTGAAAAATTAACTTTGAAACGCCGAAACCGCGTTGGCAACTACGAGCTGTCTAGGTTTAGTTTACTTCTGTAAAAATTTATGCTTAACCTTTTTGGTAATGTGTAACTTTTATCTTTGGCCGTTTATCAATCGGAGTTCCGATAATTTTTCTAAAAATCGCTGAAGTGGCCGTTTAGTCATGTTTGACCGAAAAATTATTTTTGTATAAGTTATTATATTTTTGCATGCGACCTCGTTTTTACTTTAACCTTTGACTTTTGCACATTAGTCTCGAGCATTGAGATTGTGGTACACTATGACTTGGCCTAAATTATTAGACAAATATTGACAAATACATTATATATATATATATAATTACTATAGGTTCGTGAATCCGAGGCCAACCCTACACTTGTTCAATGATGTTATATGTATTTTTACTACAAAATACAGTATGGTGAGTTTCATTAATCCCTTTTTAAATGCTTTTGCAATATATATTTTTGGGACTGAGAATACATGCGCTGCTTTTATAAATGCTTTACGAAATAGACACAAGTAATCGAAACTACATTCTATAGTTGGATTATCTAATCGAATATGCCCTTTTTATTAAAGTCTGGTAATCTAAGAATTAGGGAATAGACACCCTAATTGACGCGAATCCTAAAGATAGATCTATCGGGCCCAACAAGCCCCATCCAAAGTGCCGGATGTTTTAGTACTTCGAAATTTATATCATGTCCGAAGGAGGATCCCGGAATGATGGGGATATTCTTATATATGCATATTGTTAATGTCGGTTACCAGGTGTTCAATCCATATGAATGATATTTTTGTCTCTATGCATGGGACGTATGTTTATGAGAAATGGAAATCTGAAATCTTGTGGTCTATTAAAATGATGGAAACGATTGTTTAAGTTAAACTAATGAACTCACCAACCTTTTGGTTGACACTTTAAAGCATGTTTATTCTCAGGTACGAAAGAAATCTTCCGCTGTGCATTAGCTCATTTTAAAGATATTACTTGGAGTCATTCATGCCATATTTCAAAAGACATTGCATTCGAGTCGTTGAGGTTCATTAGAGATTATTATTAAGTAAATGACAGATTAGGTCATTTATAGTTTGGATATTATGAAATGGTATGCATACCTGTCAACTTTCGATGTAAATGAAAGTTTGTCTTTTAAAACGAATGCAATGTTTGTAAAATGTATCATATAGAGGTCAAATACCTCGCGATGTAATCATATGTTATTGTATTCGTCCCTATGGATTGGGTCGGGTCGTCTCATGTGGTATCAGAGCGGTGGTCTTAGCGAACCAGGTCTGCATTAGTGTGTCTAACTGATAAGTCGTTAGGATACATTAGTGAGTCTGGTCTTCGACCGTGTTTGCATGTCAAAAGTTTTTGCTTATCATTTGTGTAAAAAAAAAAATCACTTGCTTATCATCCTTAAGTTTAGACGCGTTTTCCTGCATTTATTACATAATAGTGTATAGAAGAATTCTTGTCTTAGCATATCTATCACTGTGAACTTTGACTAACATCTTTCAAAGATTATCCGAAATCTATGGGATTTTGGTATTATATATACATATGTAAATTATGTATTGAGGAATACCAAATCTAAATTCTACAATCTATTTCATACCAAAATTCTTTCTCTGATCATACGAGATGGATCCCTCAACTAGTTCGAACTCCTCAGATTCCGACAGTTATGCCGATATGGAATTCCACTCAAGCTCCGAAAACAGTGTTACCGGAATGGATCAACCAATCAGCCATCATCTATTCTGGATGAAATGGGGATGGGTTCGTAGCCTCCTCAATTATTGGAGACAAGAAGAAGGTGATCCTTTCCATCCACCAAATTGCCCTATTGGCGATGAACCTGAAGCACTTACCGGCGAACCTGTTCGTGAAACCATTTTCTCCCTCATTTCCAGAGTATCTCGTCACGATTATATCCTACATCAAATCCTAGATTTTATTTATCCGCTCGTCCCAACCGACAATCATCCCGGTGTACTAGCAGAAGTTAACGAACTTCGCGCACGCGTGACGGCTTTGGAGCTTATGGTGCAAGGATTACAAACACCATCAGCAGCACCAGCAGCATAATCAGTACAGCCAGTATCATCAACATCGCAAACCTCAATACTCTAGACATCAGCAGCATCACCGGCATCAATGGCATCATCATAATTAATACCAACAGTACCATTACCATCATCAACAATCACATTCGCTTCACACACCTCAACATCATAATTTATACCTCGGATATCAACATCACACGCATCATAGATACCAAGGAGTACCAACAACAACAAACGATGAAGTATTGATTCATAACTTCATCGGAGGAATATTCTACGGCGATTTTGTAAACTCTAAAGTCTTAGAGATTATCTATTTCCACCCTAACCCTAAATCAGATGAGTGAACCAAAATGAGTCAAGGAAGAATCGAAACCCTAACAAGGATGGTGCGCGATTTACTTGTTATACAAGCATCACTAGCAATTACCGGAAGTATCATCAGCAGCAACAGTAACGTTAGCATCACCAGTATAGTCAGTAACGTCAGCATCGTCAGAATCAGCAACACCTATGACATCACAAATCCCATCAGTTCAAGAATCACTGTGGAAATCGTTACCAATCAACAACGAATATGTTGTATCAACGAGTTATATAGTATTAACTCATTCCTTCTGAACAATTATTATATATTTTATATATATGAATTCTGGAATTATAATAAATCTTTTTGTACTAAGCTATTAAGTATGAATTGAAAAAGAGTAGATACTACTCGTTTAAATTCATATTACTAATATCTTATGATGTACATCCTTCATTAACAACTTAATCATCGTTAACCACAATCTCTGTTTCAATCTAATGAACTCCGGTTCATAATAAATCAAGTGTATCATTCAATAACATGTTTGATTATACACTTTCATCTTCGTTATACCCGAAATTTACGGGAAAACAATATTCGTATCTTGCGAAGTTAGCAAGAGTTCTATGAGCATCAGCATGATTCACTAAGGAAATACATATAAATATTGAAGCATTGATTACATTAGTGAAATACTCCGTGAAGACTGTGTAATCTCTAATGTTTTAGAGATTATTCATTTCTAATTCAGACCGAAAGTCAAATGAGCTTAATATGAATTTAAACTCATTGAACCTGTATTACATCTGAAGAAAATATACTCACGCATATTTTCATAAAGACTGTAATGAAAATTCTTGTTCAGAACATTATTTGTGAATTTTTTTTTTAACGGGTAGGTAATACCCGAGAGATATTTAAATTCACAATTAATATGTTACATTCTTTGAATCTGATTCAGTAATCACCAACTGTATTCACTACTCTCTCAACAATATACAATCTTTTGTAAAAATCAAAATAACTATTCTCATCAAAATCCAAGTCAAGATTTAACAGAAGACATCACTCTTAGAATTCCTACATCTATCAAAGTCATACTTTGAATTCAAAATTATGAAAGAACATCACTTTTATTTGTAACACTCAGAAGTATATGAAAATCATTCGAAATTCAGGAAGATTTCATCATTTGAATATTGACTATGACAATCTGCATTTAAAACCCTTCAAAATTCTGGAAGACACTTCAAACATTGAACAATTGAGATGATGATCCAACCGCACGTTACCCAAAGTCTTGTACCTGAAAAACTCTAGAAACCAAGATTATAGTTTAACATGTAACCACGTCTGATCCTTTATCATTTATTAGCAAAAACAACTTTACGATTCCTTTCAGAATAGCCAATTTTGTCACAGCTCCAGCAAGTCAACTTCGACTTTTCAGTCGGATTAGTCTTATTATAACCCTGATAGATACGTTGCTACTCGTCATTGTTACTGGGGAACCTTTCATATTCCACCATATTACCACCAGCGTTTAATCATCTAAAACAAGATTCTTCTAAACCCACCTCGGATTGATAACCAGTGATTCAGATATTATAGCATTAAATGCAGAGGAAACATAAGCATGATAGATGATCTAAACGGTCAAAAGTTTGATGATAAAAGATAGTGAGTTGGTAAAGCTCAGGAAAAGAAAGGATTTGGAACTGGAAAACGGATTGAGCAAAGTATGAAGGAAGCCGTGGACAAATCACAGGGTCTAAATCTGCCTTCAAAGGATTCAAATGATTCAGTGTCTGCTGAAAACGTTAGCAAACACGTTACCCCTTATTCTAAACCTTCACAGACAGATATTCTTCATCATCATCTTACCTTAGATATTATAAGATATCTTCGTATCTCCCATTATACATATTCTCCATATTTCTGGAGATATCTTCACCACTATCCTTATCTGAGATCATTTATCTCTCCGTAATATCTGCAACATAAAAGAAACTGTGTTAGTTTCTAAATTCTGAAAAAAAAAAAAAAAATCAAATATGAATGTTTTGAAGTAGTGTTGGGAACTGATACATGGGTTAGTATAATATAATGACACTTGATCAACGTCATTATATTACAGTAATTCATGCTGAGTTTCTAATGGAACGTGATGATTCAAAGAACATACCGTCATCATGTGCCATTTACACGACTCTTACATTCTATCTAATCTTTAAATATATCAAGAAAATATTTCTTGATGATTCGGTCTTTTCCAGGGTATTCTGGTAATTTAACAAATCAGGATTTACCATTGCCCTTTCCTTTTTAGAACAATTACTATATTCCTTCTGAAATCCATACATACGAATTCCGGACCATTACGAGAGCTATTTAATCGCAAGAAGAAGAAACGAAAGGACAAAGCTCTGAAATAGAAATTCGGGGTATAAACCGCAGCAAATAGAAGAGAGCATTAACTATGGATGACGATGACTATAGAAGACAGAAGCAGGGACATCGAAATATAAAGGAAAGTGTAAAATCTAACAACAACCCGGAAATTACAACCCGTATATATCGATGCATATAGCAATGTAAAGACATGGGAGAACTAGAAACACTATAAACCCAAGAGTATAGTAGAAGTAAATAGATTCTTCTGGTGGCAGATTAAAAAGAAGAATGACAGATATGAAAGTTAAGAGGATATCAAGGATCAGGATGGGATGGAGCATATTAATGAATACTTTAAAGTAGGAATTGAGAAAGAAAGAATAGAAGGTGTGAGTTGTAAGGAAATGGAGAGGGTGGATTTATAGGAAAATTTTCGACAGAGCAATCGAAGTAGATTATCGCGTTTAATCAAAGAAGATCTGAATCTCCTTAATTACCGAAGAATCAAATCTTAATATGAAGATTTCTTCTAAATTCCTTAAATTTCGGAAATCAATCTTGACTACGACACCGGTTAAGTCAAACTTACTTTTATTCATTTTCACTCTTAAGTGATAGCTTCATCCGTGCTCTTCACAAAAAAACAAATCATTTTATCTATATTAATCAATGATGATAAAACCCTAATTATCAGTTCATATACGTCATGAAAACACTCTTACTGTTAGCCATGACAATCTCTATCAAATTTCGGGACGAAATTTCTTTTAACGGGTAGGTAATGTGATGACCCGGAAATTTCCGAACAAATTTAAACTTTAATCTTTATATATATCCGACACGATAAGCAAAATCTATAATGTTGAGTCCCAAAAGTTTTGAAACTACATTCATTTAATCAAATACCCTTTGACCATGCCTAACGATTCACGAACAATTATGTGTAAATAAATATATATGCATATACATGTGTGCTTATTAAATTGAGATATATTAATAAAACATTGAACGGATTAGTTAATATGAATATAAGCTATGAGATCTATTTTTTTTTTTTTAACTTGGAAATGCTATCAAGGTATTGAATGAATAATATGTTACATAAACATATTTGTTCGGTGTAAGTTTATCGACGAGATCAAAAGATAATATCAAATGATTGAATTATCGGATACATTGAACTATGATTATGAGTCTCTGTTATGAGGTCCACTTTGAATTAGGAAACCCTTACTTTTAACGGTATTCGGAATAAATAGTAAAGTGATTTACAAGTAAGAACAAAGTATCACTTATTGGGAGTTAGACAAAAGTTAGTGGAGGATTGAATTTCATAACACTTGGTTGATAACTTGCAACGTATATAGAACGTGTTTATGTATATTAGATATATTAGTTAGGTAAAAGATAGTAACCCTTGTTCATTGATTCGAATTATAATTAGATATATTAACTAGAGTGTTTGAGAAATTAAAGTAAATGTTGGCGCATAAATAAGTTATATCAGATTAAGTTTTTGAGCATAACCGTTAGGTGATATAACAATATCTAGTATTCACACGACTTTAATGTTATATATATATATATATATATATATATATATATATATATATATATATATATATATATATTGGTCTTTGAAATATAATTAATTTTGAAAAGTAAAATATTATATTATTAGATAAATATTTCAAAACATAAGTATTATGTATAAATTTATAAATTTTAAATGTACATATATTTTATTTTAGTCATAAAACGTTTTGATTCAAACTAATAAGATTAAATATATATTTTGTTATATAACGAGACGTCGATTTATAAAAGGAAATGACCAAAACACTCAAAAGATTAAGTTACACTTTGAGTGGGTTAGTTTTTAATTAATTTAAGTCTAGTTAATAATAAAGGTACATGTCACAAAACGTTTAATTTAAAATAAAATATTTTGATAAACAACGAGTCACTGATTTATAAAAGTAAATGACCACAACGCTCAATTTTATAAGTTACATTTTTTATAAGGTAATTTATTGATGAGTAAGTCAAATTTTTGATAAAGGTACACGTCGCGTAACGTAAAAGGCTAGTTTTCTAAACGTACGAAAGTGCGCCCGAAAAACCGAAAGTGGTACATGAGTCGCGAGACCACGACCGTGTCATTTTTGTAAAAATTATATTTTTACCATGAACGTAAATATAATATAATATTTAATTAATTCTAAAGATTAAATATATTATATATTAATTAATATATAAATAATCTTATATTACGTATCATATGTTTACATGTGAGTGTCGGCATGAGATGTAATGCATTCCAGCTATTAAAAGATATTATGGGATCGCATATGTGGTTGGCCAAAAAGTTGTATTAAGCTCACGATTCTGGTTCCAGTTTCTAATCATCTCTCTCTCTCGACACACATATAAATTATATTATTATTATTATTGTTATTATTATTAAGATTATTATTATTAATCTTAATAGTATTAGTTGTATTAGTGTTAGTATTAATATTATTATACATAAAATACTATGACGGAGTGCTGCTCGTGTAATTTCAAGACAAGTTTTATGAGTAGGATAGGGCTAAGGAAAATATGAGTTATGGCTATGGAGGTGATGGGTATGGTTCATGGGTATGCCTGTGAGATCAATTTAGTGTTTATCATCTCCGTTGCGTCTACGTACCTTTCCTACAATATTGAACCTCAATATTGATACGTGAGTACTCATAACTTAACTTTTATTTATCAATAGTGTATCCCTGACTAGTGCTCGAGAAAATAGAATTATGCATGCTTGTATATTTGATATTGCCCCTAAATAGGTTATGTTGAATCTTAAAGGTTGTTATACTAGGGATGAGATAAGATATAAGATATTCATGTCGTTGGAAAGCTAGCGAAAAATTAATAACTTTTCATTTAGATATCGAATGGATTCGATGAATGGTTAGAAAGTTATGAATTAAACAATTAATTTCGTAATTAAGATTGCTAATGATAATTAGTGAACTAATTTTCTGGGTAATAAAAAGTGGTTATTTGGATTCTACTCGTCGAGTAGATGAATTTTCATATAAAGCACGTCTCGTTTCGTTGAACGGTTGTCAAGTTATGGATAAAAGAAGTTTTGTAAATTTTGATAAAACGTCGATACGGAAACTGAAATTCTCGCTGATCTGCGTTGTTTCAGATTAAAACAAAAATACCACTGAATTCTTTGCTGTAAGGTCTAACAAACGACTCTGGCCGTTTGTCAATTCGAGTCTCGACGATTTTTCTAAAAATCATCAAAGTTGACTGTTTGATCACATTTTAAAATTCTAAAAAAAAGCTGAAACTTTTTTATTAAAAATGTCAGTTTTGTATCAGTTGTCATGGTCGGCCTAATGTATGTTTACTTTTGCCAAAAATCATGTTATATCTTTGTTGTAACGAGAATTTAAAGGCTTTGACCGTTTGTCAATCCGAGTTTCAAGGAATTTTCTAAAAATCTCCAAAGTAGGTTACTCGGTCACTTTTGTAAAATTTATTAAAGCTGAAAAATTAACTTTGAAACGCCGAAACCGCGTTGGCAACTACGAGCTGTCTAGGTTTAGTTTACTTCTGTAAAAATTTATGCTTAACCTTTTTGGTAATGTGTAACTTTTATCTTTGGCCGTTTATCAATCGGAGTTCCGATAATTTTTCTAAAAATCGCTGAAGTGGCCGTTTAGTCATGTTTGACCGAAAAATCATTTTTGTATAAGTTATTATATTTTTGCATGCGACCTCGTTTTTACTTTAACCTTTGACTTTTGCACATTAGTCTCGAGCATTGAGATTGTGGTACACTATGACTTGGCCTAAATTATTAGACAAATATTGACAAATACATTATATATATATATAATTACTATAGGTTCGTGAATCCGAGGCCAACCCTACACTTGTTCAATGATGTTATATGTATTTTTACTACAAAATACAGTATGGTGAGTTTCATTAATCCCTTTTTAAATGCTTTTGCAATATATATTTTTGGGACTGAGAATACATGCGCTGCTTTTTATAAATGCTTTACGAAATAGACACAAGTAATCGAAACTACATTCTATGGTTGGATTATCTAATCGAATATGCCCTTTTTATTAAAGTCTGTTAATCTAAGAATTAGGGAACAGACACCCTAATTGACGCGAATCCTAAAGATAGATCTATCGGGCCCAACAAGCCCCATCCAAAGTGCCGGATGTTTTAGTACTTCGAAATTTATATCATGTCCGAAGGAGGATCCCGGAATGATGGGGATATTCTTATATATGCATATTGTTAATGTCGGTTACCAGGTGTTCAATCCATATGAATGATATTTTTGTCTCTATGCATGGGACGTATGTTTATGAGAAATGGAAATCTGAAATCTTGTGGTCTATTAAAATGATGGAAACGATTGTTTAAGTTAAACTAATGAACTCACCAACCTTTTGGTTGACACTTTAAAGCATGTTTATTCTCAGGTACGAAAGAAATCTTCCGCTGTGCATTAGCTCATTTTAAAGATATTACTTGGAGTCATTCATGCCATATTTCAAAAGACGTTGCATTCGAGTCGTTGAGGTTCATTAGAGATTATTATTAAGTAAATGACAGATTAGGTCATTTATAGTTTGGATATTATGAAATGGTATGCATACCTGTCAACTTTCGATTTAAATGAAAGTTTGTCTTTTAAAACGAATGCAATGTTTGTAAAATGTATCATATAGAGGTCAAATACCTCGCGATGTAATCATATGTTATTGTATTCGTCCCTATGGATTGGGTCGGGTCGTCTCATCATCCAACCTCAAGAAATCTTTGTTTCTTACAGTAGGTTATCATTCTAATACAAGGTAATAATCATATTCAAACTTTGGTTCAATTTCTATAACTATAACAATCTTATTTCAAGTGATGATCTTACTTGAACTTGTTTTCGTGTCATGATTCTGCTTCAAGAACTTCGAGCCATCCAAGGATCCATTGAAGCTAGATCCATTTTTCCCTTTTCCAGTAGGTTTAACCAAGGAACTTAAGGTAGTAATGATGTTCATAACATCATTCAATTCATACATATAAAGCTATCTTATTCGAAGGTTTAAACTTGTAATCACTAGAACATAGTTTAGTTAATTCTAAACTTGTTCGCAAACAAAAGTTAATCCTTCTAACTTGACTTTTAAAATCAACTAAACACATGTTCTATATCTATATGATATGCTAACTTAATGATTTAAAACCTGGAAACACGAAAAACACCGTAAAACCGGATTTACGCCGTCGTAGTAACACCGCGGGCTGTTTTGGGTTAGTTAATTAAAAACTATGATAAACTTTGATTTAAAAGTTGTTATTCTGAGAAAATGATTTTTTATTATGAACATGAAACTATATCAAAAAATTATGGTTAAACTCAAAGTGGAAGTATGTTTTCTAAAATGGTCATCTAGACGTCGTTCTTTCGACTGAAATGACTACCTTTACAAAAACGACTTGTAACTTATTTTTCTGACTATAAACCTATACTTTTTCTATTTAGATTCATAAAATAGAGTTCAATATGAAACCATAGCAATTTTATTCACTCAAAACGGATTTAAAATGAAGAAGTTATGGGTAAAACAAGATTGGATAATTTTTCTCATTTTAGCTACGTGAAAATTGGTAACAAATCTATTCCAACCATAACTTAATCAACTTGAATTGTATATTATGTAATCTTGAGATATCATAGACACGTATACAATGTTTCGACCTATCATGTCGACACATCTATATATATTTCGGAACAACCATAGACACTCTATATGTGAATGTTGGAGTTAGCTATACAGGGTTGAGGTTGATTCCAAAATATATATAGTTTGAGTTGTGATCAATACTGAGATACGTATACACTGGGTCGTGGATTGATTCAAGATAATATTTATCGAGTTATTTCTGTACATCTAACTGTGGACAACTAGTTGTAGGTTACTAACGAGGACAGCTGATTTAATAAACTTAAAACATCAAAATATATTAAAAGTGTTGTAAATATATTTTGAACATACTTTGATATATATGTATATATTGTTATAGGTTCGTGAATCAACCAGTGGCCAAGTCTTACTTCCCGACGAAGTAAAAATCTGTGAAAGTGAGTTATAGTCCCACTTTTAAAATCTAATATTTTTGGGATGAGAATACATGCAGGTTTTATAAATGATTTACAAAATAGACACAAGTACGTGAAACTACATTCTATGGTTGAATTATCGAAATCGAATATGCCCCTTTTTATTAAGTCTGGTAATCTAAGAATTAGGGAACAGACACCCTAATTGACGCGAATCCTAAAGATAGATCTATTGGGCCTAACAAACCCCATCCAAAGTACCGGATGCTTTAGTACTTCGAAATTTATATCATATCCGAAGGGTGTCCCGGAATGATGGGGATATTCTTATATATGCATCTTGTTAATGTCGGTTACCAGGTGTTCACCATATGAATGATTTTTATCTCTATGTATGGGATGTGTATTGAAATATGAAATCTTGTGGTCTATTATTATGATTTGATATATATAGGTTAAACCTATAACTCACCAACATTTTTGTTGACGTTTTAAGCATGTTTATTCTCAGGTGATTATTAAGAGCTTCCGCTGTCGCATACTTAAATAAGGACGAGATTTGGAGTCCATGCTTGTATAATATTGTGTAAAAACTGCATTCAAGAAACTTATTTTGTCGTGTGTAAACAGGATATTTTAGATTATCATTATTTGATAATCTACGTAAAGCTTTTTAAAACCTTTATCTATGAAATAAAGGTTATGATTTGTTTTAAAAATGAATGCAGTCTTTGAAAAACGTCTCATATAGAGGTCAAAACCTCGCAACGAAATCAATTAATATGGAACGTTTTTAATCAATAAGAACGGGACATTTCACTTACTATGGGTATATACCAATAGGAACTAGCATGGGATTCCACTCTTGATTATGTCATGTATGACTAATCAATTTTACCTTCTACCATGAGCTAGTCAACTAACTAGAACTCCTTTTAACCCCACTCACCACTCACCAATTACCACTCATCATTCACTCCATTTCACTTCCAATTCTCTTTCTAATTCTCTCTCAACACACACACACTATTATGAATGTATTTTTCCAGTAGTTAATCATCATCTTCATCAAAAATCACTTCAAGAATCAAGCTATAATCATCATAGGAAGAACACTTCAAGAACACTTCAAAAATCCCTTCAAGTTTACTAATTTACTTCCAAGCTTTCTAATCCATTCCAAGTAATCATCTAAGATCAAGAAACCTTTGTTATATACAGTAGGTTATCTTTCTTATTCAAGGTAATATTCATATTCAAACTTTGATTCAATTTCTATAACTATAAACTATCTTAATTCGAGTAAAAATCTTACTTGAACTTGTTTTTGTGTCATGATCCTACTTCAAGAACTTTCAAGCCATCCAAGATCCTTTGAAGCTAGATCATTTCTTGTCACTTCCAGTAGGTTTACCTACTAAACTTGAGGTAGTAATGATGTTCATAACATCATTCGATTCATATATATAAAACTATCTTATTCGAAGGTTTAAACTCCTAATCACTAGAACATAGTTTAGTTAATTCTAAACTTGTTCGCAAACAAAAGTTAATCCTTCTAACTTGACTTTTAAAATTAACTAAACACATGTTCTATATCTATATGATATGCTAACTTAATGATTTAAAACCTGAAAACACGAAAAACACCGTAAAACTGGATTTACGCCGACGTAGTAACACCGCGGACTGTTTTGGGTTAGTTAATTAAAAACTATGATAAACTTTGATTTAAAATTTGTTATTCTGAGAAAATGATTTTTATTATGAACATGAAACTATATCCAAAAATTATGGTTAAACTCAAAGTGGAAGTATGTTTCTAAAATGGTCATCTAGACGTCGTTCTTTCGACTGAAATGACTACCTTTACAAAAACGACTTGTAACTTATTTTTCCGACTATAAACCTATACTTTTCTGTTTAGATTCATAAAATAGAGTTCAATATGAAACCATAGCAATTTGATTCACTCAAAACGGATTTAAAATGAAGAAGTTATGGGTAAAACAAGATTGGATAATTTTTCTCATTTTAGCTACGTGAAAATTGGTAACAAATCTATTCCAACCATAACTTAATCAACTTGTATTGTATATTATGTAATCTTGAGATACCATAGACACGTATACAATGTTTCGACCTATCATGTCAACACATCTATATATATTTCGGAACAACCATAGACACTCTATATGTGAATGTTGGAGTTAGCTATACAGGGTTGAGGTTGATTCCAAAATATATATAGTTTGAGTTGTGATCAATACTGAGATACGTATACACTGGGTCGTGGATTGATTCAAGATAATATTTATCGATTTATTTCTGTACATCTAACTGTGGACAAATAGTTGTAGGTTACTAACGAGGACAGCTGACTTAATAAACTTAAAACATCAAAATATATTAAAAGTGTTGTAAATATATTTTAAACATACTTTGATATATATGTATATATTGTTATAGGTTCGTGAATCAACCAGTGGCCAAGTCTTACTTTCCAACGAAGTAAAAATCTGTGAAAGTGAGTTATAGTCCCACTTTTAAAATCTAATATTTTTGGGATGAGAATACATGCAGGTTTTATAAATGATTTACAAAATAGACACAAGTACGTGAAACTACATTCTATGGTTGAATTATCAAAATCGAATATGCCCCTTTTTATTAAGTCTGGTAATCTAAGAATTAGGGAACAGACACCCTAATTGACGCGAATCCTAAAGATAGATCTATTGGGCCTAACAAACCCCATCCAAAGTACCGGATGCTTTAGTACTTCGAAATTTATATCATATCCGAAGGGTGTCCCGGAATGATGGGGATATTCTTATGCATCTTGTTAATGTCGGTTACCAGGTGTTCAACATATGAATGATTTTTATCTCTATGTATGGGATGTGTATTGAAATATGAAATCTTGTGGTCTATTGTTACGATTTGATATATATAGGTTAAACCTATAACTCACCAACATTTTTGTTGACGTTTAAAGCATGTTTATTCTCAGGTGAATACTAAGAGATTCCGCTGTTGCATACTAAAATAAGGACAAGATTTGGAGTCCATGTTTGTATGATATTGTGTAAAAACTGCATTCAAGAAACTGATTTCGATGTAACATATTTGTATTGTAAACCATTATGTAATGGTCGTGTGTAAACAGGATATTTAAGATTATCATTATTTGATAATCTACGTAAAGATTTTTAAACCTTTATTTATGAAATAAAGGTTATGGTTTGTTTTAAAAATGAATGCAGTCTTTGAAAAACGTCTCATATAGAGGTCAAAACCTCGCAACGAAATCAATTAATATGGAACGTTTTTAATCAATAAGTGTAGTGACCCGAACTTTTCCATGTTTATATATATTAATTGAGAGTGATATTTACATGATTAAATGTTTCCAACATGTTAAGCAATCAAACTTGTTAAGACTTGATTAATTGAAATATGTTTCATATAGACAATTGACCACCCAAGTTGACCGGTGATTCACGAACGTTAAAACTTGTAAAAACTATATGATGACATATATATGGATATATATATAGTTAACATGATACTATGATAAGTAAACATATCATTAATTATATTAACAATGAACTACATATGTAAAAACAAGACTACTAACTTAATGATTTTTAAACGAGACATATATGTAACGATTATCGTTGTAAAGACATTTAATGTATATATATCATATTAAGAGATATTCATACATGATAATATCATGATAATATAATAATTTAAAATCTCATTTGATATTATAAACATTGGGTTAACAACATTTAACAAGATCGTTAACTTAAAGGTTTCAAAACAACACTTACATGTAACGACTAACGATGACTTAACGACTCAGTTAAAATGTATATACATGTAGTGTTTTAATATGTATTTATACACTTTTGAAAGACTTCGATACACTTATCAAAATACTTCTACTTAACAAAAATGCTTGCAATTACATCCTCGTTCAGTTTCATCAACAATTCTACTCGTATGCACCCGTATTCATACTCGTACAATACACAGCTTTTAGATGTATGTACTATTGGTATATACACTCCAATGATCAGCTCTTAGCAGCCCATGTGAGTCACCTAACACATTTGGGAACCATCATTTGGCAACTAGCATGAAATATCTCATAAAATTACAAAAATATGAGTAATCATTCATAACTTATTTACATGAAAACAAAATTACATATCCTTTATATCTAATCCATACACCAACGACCAAAAACACCTACAAACACTTTCATTCTTCAATTTTCTTCATCTAATTGATCTCTCTCAAGTTCTATCTTCAAGTTCTAAGTGTTCTTCATAAATTCCAAAAGTTCTAGTTACATAAAATCAAGAATACTTTCAAGTTTGCTAGCTCACTTCCAATCTTGTAAGGTGATCATCCAACCTCAAGAAATCTTTGTTTCTTGCAGTAGTTTATCATTCTAATACAAGGTAATAATCATATTCAAACTTTGGTTCAATTTCTATAACTATAACAATCTTATTTCAAGTGATGATCTTACTTGAACTTGTTTTCGTGTCATGATTCTGCTTCAAGAACTTCGAGCCATCCAAGGATCCGTTGAAGCTAGATCCATTTTTCTCTTTTCCAGTAGGTTTATCCAAGGAACTTAAGGTAGTAATGATGTTCATAACATCATTCAATTCATACATATAAAGCTATCTTATTCGAAGGTTTAAACTTGTAATCACTAGAACATAGTTTAGTTAATTCTAAACTTGTTCGCAAACAAAAGTTAATCCTTCTAACTTGAACTTTAAAATCAACTAAACACATGTTCTATATCTATATGATATGCTAACTTAATGATTTAAAACCTGGAAACACGAAAAACACCGTAAAACCGGATTTACGCCGTCGTAGTAACACCGCGGGCTGTTTTGGGTTAGTTAATTAAAAACTATGATAAACTTTGATTTTAAAGTTGTTATTCTGAAAAAATTATTTTTATTATGAACATGAAACTATATCCAAAAATTATGGTTACTCTCAAAGTGGAAGTATGTTTTCTAAAATGGTCATCTAGACGTCGTTCTTTCGATTGAAATGACTACCTTTACAAAAACGACTTGTAACTTATTTTTCCGACAATAAACCTATACTTTTTATGTTTAGATTCATAAAATAGAGTTCAATATGAAACCATAGCAATTTGATTCACTCAAAACGGATTTAAAATGAAGAAGTTATGGGTAAAACAAGATTGGATAATTTTTCTTATTTTAGCTACGTGAAAATTGGTAACAAATCTATTCCAACCATAACTTAATCAACTTGTATTGTATATTATGTAATCTTGAGATACCATAGACACGAATACAATGTTTCGACCTATCATGTCTACACATCTATATATATTTCGGAACAACCATAGACACTCTATATGTGAATGTTGGAGTTAGCTATACAGGGTTGAGGTTGATTCCAAAATATATATAGTTTGAGTTGTGATCAATACTGAGATACGTATACACTGGGTCGTGGATTGATTCAAGATAATATTTATCGATTTATTTCTGTACATCTAACTGTGGACAACTAGTTGTAGGTTACTAACGAGGACAGCTGACTTAAGAAACTTAAAACATCAAAATATATTAAAAGTGTTGTAAATATATTTTGAACATACTTTGATATATATGTATATATTGTTATAGGTTCGTGAATCAACCAGTGGCCAAGTCTTACTTCCCGACGAAGTAAAAATCTGTGAAAGTGAGTTATAGTCCCACTTTTAAAATCTAATATTTTTGGGATGAGAATACATGCAGGTTTTATAAATGATTTACAAAATAGACACAAGTACGTGAAACTACATTCTATGGTTGAATTATCGAAATCGAATGTGCCCCTTTTTATTAAGTCTGGTAATCTAAGAATTAGGGAATAGACACCCTAATTGACGCGAATCCTAAAGATAGATCTATTGGGACTAACAAACCCCATCTAAAGTACCGGATGCTTTAGTACTTCGAAATTTATATCATATCCGAAGGGTGTCCCGGAATGATGGGGATATTCTTATATATGCATCTTGTTAATGTCGGTTACCAGGTGTTCACCATATGATGATTTTTATCTCTATGTATGGGATGTGTATTGAAATATGAAATCTTGTGGTCTATTATTATGATTTGATATATATAGGTTAAACCTATAACTCACCAACATTTTTGTTGACGTTTTAAGCATGTTTATTCTCAGGTGAATATTAATAGCTTCCGCTGTTGCATACTAAAATAAGGGCAAGATTTGGAGTCCATGTTTGTATGATATTGTGTAAAAACTGCATTCAAGAAACTGATTTCGATGTAACATATTTGTATTGTAAACCATTATGTAATGGTCGTGTGTAAACAGGATATTTTAGATTATCATTATTTGATAATCTACGTAAATTTTTTAAACCTTTATTTATGAAATAACGGTTATGGTTTGTTTTAAAAATGAATGCAGTCTTTGAAAAACGTCTCATATAGAGGTCAAAACCTCGCAACGAAATCAATTAATATGGAACGTTTTTAATCAATAAGAACGGGACATTTCAGTTGGTATCCGAGTGTTGGTCTTAGAGAACCAGAATTTTGCATTAGTGTGTCTTATCGAGTTTGTTAGGATGCATTAGTGAGTCTGGACTTCGACCGTGTTTACTTGAAAAATGATTGCTTAACAAATTTTGTTGGAAACTATATATTTTTAACATGTGAATATTATGTGATATATTAATCTCTTAATGCGTTTGATATTATGTGATAGATGTCTACCTCTAGAACAAGTCCCATTGACTCACCTAATAATAATGAAGAGTCAAATGTAAATTGGAATGATTCGTGGACTGATTCACAAGTTCCCGAAGAGGAACCGGAAGAAGAGTCGGAACCGGAAGAAGAATCGGAACCGGAAGAAGAATCGGAACCGGATGAAGAAATAGAACCGGTGGGGGAAATAATAAAACGGTTAAGTAAAAGAAAATCCTCAACCAACCGACCAAGGTTAATTATGGTCAATGGTGTTTCCGCCAAGGAAGCAAAATATTGGGAGGATTACCAATTCTCCGATGAATCGGATTCCGACGAGAATTCCAATGATGTTATAGAAATTACCCCAACTGAATTTAAAAAGGCAAAAGAAAATAATAAGGGAAAGGGCATAAAAATAGAGAAATCTAATTCCAACCCCGATGAACTTTATATGTATCATCAACCCCCGAAGTCCTTAAGTTGTAACAATGACCCGGGAACCTCTAAACCACCAGGTTTTTCTAAACCAATGTGGATAACGACGGCTCGTATTAGGGGAACATCATATATCCCTAGAAACTTGGCAAAACGAACCAAAACCGAAGAAGAAGAAACAAGCGAGTCGGAATAAGATAGTTGTATTCGTGTGGTGTAATATAAGTAATATAGTGTGCTTATGCTTTATGATATATGTAAAAATTGCATGTATTAATAAGTATTTTTTTTTATGAATCTAACTCTTGTCTATTTTACAGTATAAAAACACAAAATGGATAGACAACCCAATATTTTAAGAGACCTACCCGGAGACATGATTGATGAAATCTTGTCTAGAGTCGGTCAGAATTCTTTGGCACAACTATTTAAGGCGAGATCAGTTTGTAAGACATTCCAAGAACGTTCCAAGAATGCCTTGGTTTATAAAAGGCTTTCGTTCGAAAGATGGGGGATATCACATTGGGAAATCCATAAGTTACGATGTGTTTACTTTGACGCATATATTGCGGGGAACCCAAATGCTATTTTACGCAATGGGTTAAGAAATTATTTTGACTCAATATATCCGAATATTGGACTTCGTGATTTAGAAAAAGTGGCTAACATGCAACATAAAGAAGCATGTTATGCTTACGGATTAGTAATGTTCGCTTCTCACCAAAGTGAGAACAAGAACATCGGGCTACAACTATTAAACAAAACGTTCTCACAAGTGACGGAGTCGGTAATTGGGGTAAGAAATGAGGTTTTTAGATTGTTACGGGACTGTTGGACATTACGTAACCCTCGTCCCTTTGACGACGTTACAACACGCTGTCTTATCAACGGCCATAACGGTTATGTTCCACAAGACCAAGGATGGGAAGTAATCCTAGTAAAACCAGAATGCATGACTTGTTTCTGGACGTATGAATTACGTGTCTTTATTGCCTTTGCTGAACGACTTGTGTACTAGCTAGAATTATCTTCACAACCATCTTGTATCAAATTTATTGTGTGCTATATTTCATGCTATATGTAAAATAAGCGGTATTGTAAGTTTGTAAAATATTGTGTAAAAGTTTGAACGCGAAATATTATTATAATCAGTTTTTCATATAGAATTGTAGTAGTTGAATTGTATATTAGCTACTAAGTATGAACTTAACGGGTAGGTACTACCCGAATTTAAACTTATAAAACGCTAATATGAAGAAAAAGCTTTTATAAATGAGTTCATATTATGCTACGAAATACTATTAACTACTCTTAATATTCTGTATGATTAACTTGTTCCATTTAACTATTTTGAAGGAAATGGCACCGACTACTCGACACACCGTGAATATGAATGAAGAGGAATTCCGTACTTTTCTAGCTTCAAACATAGCCGCCGTATAGGCTGCGCTACATACCAACAATAACCTTGGATCTAGCAGTACAGGAAATCATGTAGGATGCACCTACAAAGAATTCACTGCCTGCAAACCTTTGGAATTTGATGGAACCGAAGGACCGATCGGATTGAAACGGTGGACCGAGAAGGTTGAATCGGTGTTTGCCATAAGTAAGTGTACTGAAGAGGACAAAGTGAAGTACGCTACGCATACCTTCACAGGTTCTGCGTTAACATGGTGGAATACCTATCTAGAGCAAGTGGGACAAGACGATGCGTACGCACTACCGTGGTCAGCATTCAAGCACTTGATGAACGAGAAGTACCGTCCCAGAACCGAGGTCAATAAGCTCAAGACAGAACTTAGAGGGTTACGAACCCAAGGATTTGATATTACCACGTACGAAACACGATTCACAGAATTGTGCCTATTGTGTCCGGGAGCATTCGAAGATGAGGAAGAGAAGATCGACGCGTTTGTGAAAGGATTACCGGAAAGAATCCAAGAAGATATAAGTTCACACGAGCCCGCCTCTATACAACAGGCATGTAGAATGGCTCACAAACTAGTGAACCAGATTGAAGAATGAATTAAAGAACAGACTGCTGAAGAGGCCAATGTGAAGCAAGTCAAAAGAAAGTGGGAGGAAAACGGTGATAAGAATCACCAATACAACAACAACAGCAATTACAACAATAATCGCAACAATTATCCCAACAATCGCAACATCAATTGCAACTAAAACAAACGGCCCAACAACAACAACAACAACAACAACAACAGCAACTACAACAATCATCCCAACAACAATAATAACCGCAACAACAACAACAATCAGAAGCAGCTATGCCAAAGGTGTGAAAAGTATCACTCGGGGTTCTGCACCAAATTTTGCAACAAGTGTAAAAGAAATGGTCATAGCGCGGCGAAGTGTGAGGTCTACGGACCAGGGGTTAACAGAACGAAAGGAACAAATGGTGTCGGAACGAGTAATGGCGGATCAAGTAGTGTCGGAGCAAGTTATGCCAATGTAGTTTGTTATAAATGTGGAAAACCGGGCCACATTATTAGAAATTGCCCGAACCAGGAGAACACGAATGGACAAGGCCGCGGAAGAGTTTTCAATATTAATGCGGCAGAGGCACAGGAAGACCCGGAGCTTGTTACGGGTACGTTTCTTATTGACAATAAATCTGCTTACGTTTTATTTGATTCGAGTGCGGATAGAAGCTATATGAGTAGAGATTTTTGTGCTAAATTAAGTTTTCCATTGACGCCTTTGGATAGTAAATTTTTACTCGAATTAGCAAATGGTAAATTAATTTCAGCAGATAATATATGTCGGAATCGAGAAATTAAACTGGTTAGTGAAACATTTAAGATTGATTTGATACCAGTAGAGTTAGGGAGTTTTGATGTGATAATCGGTATGGACTGGTTGAAAGAAGTGAAAGCAGAGATCGTCTGTTACAAAAATGCAATTCGCATTATACGAGAAAAAGGAAAACCCTTAATGGTGTACGGAGAAAAGGGCAACACGAAGCTACATCTTATTAGTAATTTGAAGGCACAAAAACTAATAAGAAAAGGTTGCTATGGTGTTCTAGCACACGTCGAGAAAGTACAAACTGAAGAAAAGAGCATCAATGATGTTCCCATTGCAAAAGAATTTCCCGATGTATTTCCGAAAGAATTACCGGGATTACCCCCACATCGATCCGTTGAATTTCAAATAGATCTTGTACCAGGAGCTGCACCAATAGCTCGTGCTCCTTATAGACTCGCACCCAGCGAGATGAAAGAACTGCAAAGCCAACTGCAAGAACTATTAGAACGTGGTTTCATTCGACCAAGCACATCACCGTGGGGAGCTCCTGTTTTGTTTGTCAAGAAGAAAGATGGTACATTCAGGTTGTGTATCGACTACCGATGTAGTGACCCGAACTTTTCCATGTTTATATATATTAATTGAGATTGATATTTACATGATTAAATGTTTCCAACATGTTAAGCAATCAAACTTGTTAAGACTTGATTAATTGAAATATGTTTCATATAGACAATTGACCACCCAAGTTGACCGGTGATTCACGAACGTTAAAACTTGTAAAAACTATACGATGACATATATATGGTTATATATATAGTTAACATGTTTTTATTATAAGTATGTATCTCATTAGGTATTTTAACAATGAGTTATATACATAAAAATGAGACTATTAATTTAAGAAACTCGAAAACGATATATATAACGATTATCGTTATAACAACGTCTTACTAGGTACATATGAATCATATTAAGATATTGATACACTTGGTTAATTATGTTAAATTATAAGTAAATATATTATTAAGTGTATTATCAATGAAATACATATGTAAAAATAAGACTACTAACTTAATGATTTCGAAACGAGACATATATGTAACGATTATCGTTGTAACGACATTTAACTGTATATACATCATACTGAGATATATTATATCATAATATCATGATAATATAACAATTTAACATCTCATTTGTTATAATAAACAATGGGTTAACAACATTCAACAAGATCATTAACCTAAAGGTTTCAAAACAACATTTACATGTAACGACTAACGATGACTTAACGACTCAGTTAAAATGTATATACATGTAGTGTTTTAATATGTATTCATACACATTTGAAAGACTTCAAGACACTTATCAAAATACTTCTACTTAACAAAAATGCTTACAATTACATCCTCGTTCAGTTTCATCAACAATTCTACTCGTATGCACCCGTATTCGTACTCGTACAATACACAGCTTTTAGATGTATGTACTATTGGTATATACACTCCAATGATCAGCTCTTAGCAGCCCATGTGAGTCACCTAACACATGTGGGAACCATCATTTGGCAACTAGCATGAAATATCTCATAAAATTACAAAAATATGAGTAATCATTCATGACTTATTTACATGAAAACAAAATTACATATCCTTTATATCTAATCCATACACCAACGACCAAAAACACCTACAAACACTTTCATTCTTCAATTTTCTTCATCTAATTGATCTCTCTCAAGTTCTATCTTCAAGTTCTAAGTGTTCTTCATAAATTCCAAAAGTTCTAGTTTCATAAAATCAAGAATACTTTCAAGTTTGCTAGCTCACTTCCAATCTTGTAAGGTGATCATCCAACCTCAAGAAATCTTTGTTTCATACAGTAGGTTATCATTCTAATACAAGGTAATAATCATATTCAAACTTTGGTTCAATTTCTATAACTATAACAATCTTATTTCAAGTGATGATCTTACTTGAACTTGTTTTCGTGTCATGATTCTACTTCAAGAACTTCGAGCCATCCAAGGATCCATTGAAGCTAGATCCATTTTTCTATTTTCCAGTAGGTTTATCCAAGGAAATTAAGGTAGTAATGATGTTCATAACATCATTCGATTCATACATATAAAGCTATCTTATTCGAAGGTTTAAACTTGTAATCACTAGAACATAGTTTAGTTAATTCTAAACTTGTTCACAAACAAAAGTTAATCCTTCTAACTTGACTTTTAAAATCAACTAAACACATGTTCTATATCTATATTATATGCTAACTTAATGATTTAAAACCTGGAAACACGAAAAACACCGTAAAACCGGATTTACGCCGTCGTAGTAACACCGCGGGCTGTTTTGGGTTAGTTAATTAAAAACTATGATAAACTTTGATTTAAAAGTTGTTATTCTGAGAAAATGATTTTTATTATGAACATGAAACTATATCCAAAAATTATGGTTAAACTCAAAGTGGAAGTATGTTTTCTAAAATGGTCATCTAGACGTCGTTCTTTCGACTGAAATGACTACCTTTACAAAAACGACTTGTAACTTATTTTTCCGACTATAAACCTATACTTTTTCTGTTTATATTCATAAAATAGAGTTCAATATGAAATCATAGCAATTTGATTCACTCAAAGCGGATTTAAAATGAAGAAGTTATGGGTAAAACAAGATTGGATAATTTTTCTCATTTTAGCTACGTGAAAATTGGTAACAAATCTATTCCAACCATAACTTAATCAACTTGTATTGTATATTATGTAATCTTGAGATACCATAGACACGTATACAATGTTTTGACCTATCATGTCGACACATCTATATATATTTCGGAACAACCATAGACACTCTATATGTGAATGTTGGAGTTAGCTATACAGGGTTGAGGTTGATTCCAAAATATATATAGTTTGAGTTGTGATCAATACTGAGATACGTATATACTGGGTCGTGGATTGATTCAAGATAATATTTATCGATTTATTTCTGTACATCTAACTGTGGACAACTAGTTATAGGTTACTAACGAGGACAGCTGACTTAATAAACTTAAAACATCAAAATATATTAAAAGTGTTGTAAATATATTTTGAACATACTTTAATATATATGTATATATTGTTATAGGTTCGTGAATCAACAGTGGCCAAGTCTTACTTCCCGACGAAGTAAAAATCTGTGAAAGTGAGTTATAGTCCCACTTTTAAAATCTAATATTTTTGGGATGAGAATACATGCAGGTTTTATAAATGATTTACAAAATAGACACAAGTACGTGAAACTACATTCTATGGTTGAATTATCGAAATCGAATATGCCCCTTTTTATTAAGTCTGGTAATCTAAGAATTAGGGAACAGACACCCTAATTGACGCGAATCCTAAAGATAGATCTATTGGGCCTAACAAACCCCATTCAAAGTACCGGATGCTTTAGTACTTCGAAATTTATATCATATCCGAAGGGTGTCCCGGAATGATGGGGATATTCTTATATATGCATCTTGTTATTGTCGGTTACCAGGTGTTCACCATATGAATGATTTTTATCTCTATGTATGGGATGTGTATTGAAATATGAAATCTTGTGGTCTATTGTTACGATTTGATATATATAGGTTAAACCTATAACTCACCAACATTTTTGTTGACGTTTAAAGCATGTTTATTCTCAGGTGAATATTAAGAGCTTCCGCTGTTGCATACTAAAATAAGGACAAGATTTGGAGTCCATGTTTGTATGATATTGTGTAAAAACTGCATTCAAGAAACTGATTTCGATGTAACATATTTGTATTGTAAACCATTATGTAATGGTCGTGTGTAAACAGGATATTTTAGATTATCATTATTTGATAATCTACGTAAAGCTTTTTAAACCTTTATTTATGAAATAAAGGTTATGGTTTGTTTTAAAAATGAATGCAGTCTTTGAAAAACGTCTCATATAGAGGTCAAAACCTCGCAACGAAATCAATTAATATGGAACGTTTTTAATCAATAAGAACGGGACATTTCAGTTGGTATCCGAGCGTTGGTCTTAGAGAACCAGAATTTTGCATTAGTGTGTCTTATCGAGTTTGTTAGGATGCATTAGTGAGTCTGGACTTCGACCGTGTTTACTTGAAAAATGATTGCTTAATAAATTTTGTTGGAAACTATATATTTTTAACATGTGAATATTATGTGATATATTAATCTCTTAACGCGTTTGATATTATGTGATAGATGTCTACCTCTAGAACAAGTTCCATTGACTCACCTAATAATAATGAAGAGTCAAATGTAAATTGGAATGATTCGTGGACTGATTCACAAGTTCCCGAAGAGGAACCGGAAGAAGAGTCGGAACCGGAAGAAGAATCGGAACAGGAAGAAGAATCGGAACCGGATGAAGAAATAGAACCGGTGGGGGAAATAATAAAACGGTTAAGTAAAAGAAAATCCTCAACCAACCGACCAAGGTTAATTATGGTCAATGGTGTTTCCGCCAAGGAAGCAAAATATTGGGAGGATTACCAATTCTCCGATGAATCGGATTCCGACGAGAATTCCGATGATGTTATAGAAATTACCCCAACTGAATTTAAAAAGGCAAAAGAAAATAATAAGGGAAAGGGCATAAAAATAGAGAAATCTAATTCCAACCCCGATGAACTTTATATGTATCGTCAACCCCCGAAGTCCTTAAGTTGTAACAATGACCCGGGAACCTCTAAACCACCAGGTTTTTCTAAACCAATGTGGATCACGACGGCTCGTATTAGGGGAACATCATATATCCCTAGAAACTTGGCAAAACGAACCAAAACCGAAGAAGAAGAAACAAGCGAGTCGGAATAAGATAGTTGTATTCGTGTGGTGTAATATATGTAATATACTGTGCTTATGCTTTATGATATATGTAAAAATTGCTTGTATTAATAAGTATATTTTTTTTATGAATCTAACTCTTGTCTATTTTACAGTATAAAAACACAAAATGGATAGACAACCCAATATTTTAAGAGACCTACCCGGAGACATGATTAATGAAATCTTGTCTAGAGTCGGCCAGAATTCCTCGGCACAACTATTTAAGGCGAGAACAGTTTGTAAGACATTCGAAGAACGTTCCAAGAATGTCTTGGTTTATAAGAGACTTTCGTTTGAAAGATGGGGGATATCACATTGGGAAACCCATAAGTTACGATGTGTTTACTTTGACGCATATATTGCGGGGAACCCAAATGCTATTTTACGCAACGGGTTAAGAAATTATTTTGACTCAATATATCCGAATATTGGACTTCGTGATTTAGAAAAAGCGGCTAACATGCAACATAAAGAAGCATGTTATGCTTACGGATTAGTAATGTTCGCTTCTCACCAAAGTGAGAACAAGAACATCGGGCTACAACTATTAAACAAAACGTTTCCACAAGTGACGGAGTCGGTAATTGGGGTAAGAAATGAGGTTTTTAGATTATTACGGGACTGTTGGACATTACGTAACCCTCGTCCCTTTGACGACGTTACAACACGCTTCTTATCAACGGCCATGACGGTTATGTTGCACAAGACCAAGGATGGGAAGTGGTCCTAGTAAAACCAGAATGCATGACTTGTTTCTGGACGTATGAATTACGTGTCTTTATTGCCTTTGCTGAACGACTTGTGTACTAGCTAGAATTATCTTCACAACTATCTTGTATCAAAGTTATTGTGTGCTATATTTCATGTTTTATGTAAAATAAGCGGTATTGTAAGTTTGTAAAATATTGTGTAAAAGTTTGAACGCGAAATATTATTATAATCAGTTTTTCATATAGAATTGAAGTAGTTGAATTGTATATTAGCTACTAAGTATGAACTTAACGGGTAAGTACTACCCGAATTTAAACTTATAAAATGCTAATATGAAGAAAAAGCTTTTATAAATGAGTTCATATTATGCTACGAAATACTATTAACTACTCTTAATATTCTGTATGATTAACTTGTTCCATTTGACTATTTTGAAGGAAATGGCACCGACTACTCGACACACCGTGAATATGAATGAAGAGGAATTCCGTACTTTTCTAGCTTCAAACATAGCCGCAGTACAGGCTGCGCTACATACCAACAATAACCTTGGATCTAGCAGTACAGGAAATCGTGTAGGATGCACCTACAAAGAATTCACTACCTGTAAACCTTTGGAATTTGATGGAACCGAAGGACCGATCGGATTGAAACGGTGGACCGAGAAGGTCGAATCGGTGTTTGCCATAAGTAAGTGTACTGAAGAGGACAAAGTGAAGTACGCTACGCATACCTTCACAGGTTCTGCGTTAACATGGTGGAATACCTATCTAGAGCAAGTGGGACAAGACGATGCGTACGCACTACCGTGGTCAGCATTCAAGCACTTGATGAACGAGAAGTACCGTCCGAGAACCGAGGTCAATAAGCTCAAGACAGAACTTAGAGGGTTACGAACCCAAGGATTTGATATTACCACGTACGAAAGACGATTCACAGAATTGTGCCTATTGTGTCCGGGAGCATTCGAAGATGAGGAAGAGAAGATCGACGCATTTGTGAAAGGATTACCGGAAAGAATCCAAGAAGATATAAGTTCACACGACCCCGCCTCCATACAACAGGCATGTAGAATGGCTCACAAACTCGTGAACCAGATTGAAGAAAGAATTAAAGAACAGACTGCTGAAGAGGCCAATGTGAAGCAAGTCAAAAGAAAGTGGGAGGAAAACGGTGATAAGAATCACCAATACAACAACAACAGCAATTACAACAATAATCGCAACAATTATCCCAACAATCGCAACATCAATCGCAACTACAACAAACGGCCCAACAACAACAACAATAATAACAACAGCAACTACAACAATCATCCCAACAACAATAATAACCGCAACAACAACAACAATCAGAAGCAGCTATGCCAAAGGTGTGAAAAGAATCACTCGGGGTTCTGCACCAAATTTTGCAACAAGTGTAAAAGAAATGGTCATAGCACGGCGAAGTGTGAGGTCTACGGACCAGGGGTTAATAGAACGAAAGGAACAAATGGTGTCGGAACGAGTAATGGCGGAGCAAGTAGTGTCGGAGCAAGTTATGCCAATGTAGTTTGTTATAAATGTGGAAAACCGGGCCACATTATTAGAAATTGCCCGAACCAGGAGAACACGAATGGACAAGGCCGTGGAAGAGTTTTCAATATTAATGCGGCAGAGGCACAGGAAGACCCGGAGCTTGTTACGGGTACGTTTCTTATTGACAATAAATCTGCTTACGTTTTATTTGATTCGGGTGCGGATAGAAGCTATATGAGTAGAGATTTTTGTGCTAAATTAACTTGTCCATTGACGCCTTTGGATAGTAAATTTTTACTCGAATTAGCAAATGGTAAATTAATTTCAGCAGATAATATATCTCGGAATCGAGAAATTAAACTGGTTAGCGAAACATTTAAGATTGATTTGATACCAGTAGAGTTAGGGAGTTTTGATGTGATAATCGGTATGGACTGGTTGAAAGAAGTGAAAGCGGAGATCGTTTGTTACAAAAATGCAATTCGCATTATACGAGAAAAAGGAAAACCCTTAATGGTGTACGGAGAAAAGGGCAACACGAAGCTACATCTTATTAGTAATTTGAAGGCACAAAAACTAATAAGAAAAGGTTGCTATGCTGTTCTAGCACACGTCGAGAAAGTACAAACTGAAGAAAAGAGCATCAATGATGTTCTCGTCGCAAAAGAATTTCCTGATGTATTTCCGAAAGAATTACCGGGATTACCCCCACATCGATCCGTTGAATTTCAAATAGATCTTGTACCAGGAGCTGCACCAATAGCTCGTGCTCCTTACAGACTCGCACCCAGCGAGTTGAAAGAACTACAAAGCCAATTACAAGAACTTTTAGAGCGTGGTTTCATTCGACCAAGCACATCACCGTGGGGAGCTCCTGTTTTGTTTGTCAAGAAGAAAGATGGTACATTCAGGTTGTGTATCGACTACCGAGAGTTGAACAAACTTACCATCAAAAACCGCTACCCACTACCGAGAATCGATGACTTATTTGATCAACTACAAGGCTCGTCTGTTTATTCAAAGATTGACTTACGTTCCGGGTATCATCAAATGCGGGTGAAAGAAGATAATTTTCCAAAGACTGCTTTCAGAACACGTTACGGTCATTACGAGTTTATGGTCATGCCGTTTGGTTTAACTAATGCACCAGCTGTGTTCATGGACCTTATGAACCGAGTGTGTGGACCATACCTTGACAAGTTTGTCATTGTTTTCATTGATGACATACTTATTTACTCAAAGAATGACCAAGAACACGGTGAACATTTGAGAAAGGTGTTAGAAGTATTGAGGAAGGAAGAATTGTACGCTAAGTTTTCAAAGTGTGCATTTTGGTTGGAAGAAGTTCAATTCCTCAGTCACATAGTGAACAAAGAAGGTATTAAGGTGGATCCGGCAAAGATAGAAACTGTTGAAAAGTGGGAAACCCCGAAAACTCCGAAACACATACGCCAGTTTTTAGGACTAGCTGGTTACTACAGAAGGTTCATCCAAGACGTTTCCAGAATAGCAAAACCTTTGACTGCATTAACGCATAAAGGGAAGAAATTTGAATGGAATGATGAACAAGAGAAAGCGTTTCAGTTATTGAAGAAAAAGCTAACTACGGCACCTATATTGTCATTGCCTGAAGGGAATGATGATTTTGTGATTTATTGTGATGCATCAAAGCAAGGTCTCGGTTGTGTATTAATGCAACGAACGAAGGTGATTGCTTATGCGTCTAGACAATTGAAGATTCATGAACAAAATTATACGACGCATGATTTGGAATTAGGCGCGGTTGTTTTTGCATTAAAGACTTGGAGGCACTACTTATATGGGGTCAAAAGTATTATATATACCGACCACAAAAGTCTTCAACACATATTTAATCAGAAACAACTGAATATGAGGCAGCGTAGGTGGATTGAATTATTGAATGATTACGACTTTGAGATTCGTTACCACCCGGGGAAGGCAAATGTGGTAGCCGATGCCTTGAGCAGGAAGGACAGAGAACCCATTCGAGTAAAATCTATGAATATAATGATTTATAATAACATTACTACTCAAATAAAGGAGGCGCAACAAGGAGTTTTAAAAGAGGGAAATTTAAAGGATGAAATACCCAAAGGATCGGAGAAGCATCTTAATATTCGGGAAGACGGAACCCGGTATAGGGCTGAAAGGATTTGGGTACCAAAATTTGGAGATATGAGAGAAATGGTACTTAGAGAAGCTCATAAAACCAGATACTCAATACATCCTGGAACGGGGAAGATGTACAAGGATCTCAAGAAACATTTTTGGTGGCCGGGCATGAAAGCCGATGTTGCTAAATACGTAGGAGAATGTTTGACGTGTTCTAAGGTCAAAGCTGAGCATCAGAAACCATCAGGTCTACTTCAACAACCCGAAATCCCGGAATGGAAATGGGAAAACATTACCATGGATTTCATCACTAAATTGCCAAGGACTGCAAGTGGTTTTGATACTATTTGGGTAATAGTTGATCGTCTCACCAAATCAGCACACTTCCTGCCAATAAGAGAAGATGACAAGATGTAGAAGTTAGCACGACTGTATTTGAAGGAAGTCGTCTCCAGACATGGAATACCAATCTCTATTATCTCTGATAGGGATGGTAGATTTATTTCAAGATTCTGGCAGACATTACAGCAAGCATTAGGAACTCGTCTAGACATGAGTACTGCCTATCATCCACAAACTGATGGGCAGAGCGAAAGGACGATACAAACGCTTGAAGACATGCTACGAGCATGTGTTATTGATTTCGGAAACAGTTGGGATCGACATCTACCGTTAGCAGAATTTTCCTACAACAACAGCTACCATTCAAGCATTGAGATGGCGCCGTTTGAAGCACTTTATGGTAGAAAGTGCAGGTCTCCGATTTGTTGGAGTGAAGTGGGGGATAGACAGATTACGGGTCCGGAGATTATACAAGAAACTACCGAGAAGATCATCCAAATTCAACAACGGTTGAAAACTGCCCAAAGTCGACAAAAGAGCTACGCTGACATTAAAAGAAAAGATATAGAATTTGAAATTGGAGAGATGGTCATGCTTAAAGTTGCACCTTGGAAAGGCGTTGTTCGATTTGGTAAACGAGGGAAATTAAATCCAAGGTATATTGGACCATTCAAGATTATTGATCGTGTCGGACCAGTAGCTTACCGACTTGAGTTACCTCAACAACTCGCGGCTGTACATAACACTTTCCACGTCTCGAATTTGAAGAAATGTTTTGCTAAAGAAGATCTCACTATTCCGTTAGATGAAATCCAAATCAACGAAAAACTTCAATTCATCGAAGAACCCGTCGAAATAATGGATCGTGAGGTTAAAAGACTTAAGCAAAACAAGATACCAATTGTTAAGGTTCGATGGAATGCTCGTAGAGGACCCGAGTTCACCTGGGAGCGTGAAGATCAGATGAAGAAGAAATACCCGCATCTATTTCCAGAAGATTCGTCAACACCTTCAACAGCTTAAAATTTCGGGACGAAATTTATTTAACGGGTAGGTACTGTAGTGACCCGAACTTTTCCATGTTTATATATATTAATTGAGATTGATATTTACATGATTAAATGTTTCCAACATGTTAAGCAATCAAACTTGTTAAGACTTGATTAATTGAAATATGTTTCATATAGACAATTGACCACCCAAGTTGACCGGTGATTCACGAACGTTAAAACTTGTAAAAACTATACGATGACATATATATGGTTATATATATAGTTAACATGTTTTTATTATAAGTATGTATCTCATTAGGTATTTTAACAATGAGTTATATACATAAAAATGAGACTATTAATTTAAGAAACTCGAAAACGATATATATAACGATTATCGTTATAACAACGTCTTACTAGGTACATATGAATCATATTAAGATATTGATACACTTGGTTAATTATGTTAAATGATAAGTAAATATATTATTAAGTGTATTATCAATGAAATACATATGTAAAAATAAGACTACTAACTTAATGATTTCGAAACGAGACATATATGTAACGATTATTGTTGTAACGACATTTAACTGTATATACATCATACTGAGATATATTATATCATAATATCATGATAATATAACAATCTAACATCTCATTTGTTATAATAAACAATGGGTTAACAACATTCAACAAGATCATTAACCTAAAGGTTTCAAAACAACATTTACATGTAACGACTAACGATGACTTAACGACTCAGTTAAAATGTATATACATGTAGTGTTTTAATATGTATTCATACACTTTTGAAAGACTTCAAGACACTTATCAAAATACTTCTACTTAACAAAAATGCTTACAATTACATCCTCGTTCAGTTTCATCAACAATTCTACTCGTATGCACCCGTATTCGTACTCGTACAATACACAGCTTTTAGATGTATGTACTATTGGTATATACACTCCAATGATCAGCTCTTAGCAGCCCATGTGAGTCACCTAACACATGTGGGAACCATCATTTGGCAACTAGCATGAAATATCTCATAAAATTACAAAAATATGAGTAATCATTCATGACTTATTTACATGAAAACAAAATTACATATCCTTTATATCTAATCCATACACCAACGACCAAAAACACCTACAAACACTTTCATTCTTCAATTTTCTTCATCTAATTGATCTCTCTCAAGTTCTATCTTCAAGTTCTAAGTGTTCTTCATAAATTCCAAAAGTTCTAGTTTCATAAAATCAAGAATACTTTCAAGTTTGCTAGCTCACTTCCAATCTTGTAAGGTGATCATCCAACCTCAAGAAATCTTTGTTTCTTACAGTAGGTTATCATTCTAATACAAGGTAATAATCATATTCAAACTTTGGTTCAATTTCTATAACTATAACAATCTTATTTCAAGTGATGATCTTACTTGAACTTGTTTTCGTGTCATGATTCTACTTCAAGAACTTCGAGCCATCCAAGGATCCATTGAAGCTAGATCCATTTTTCTCTTTTCCAGTAGGTTTATCCAAGGAAATTAAGGTAGTAATGATGTTCATAACATCATTCGATTCATACATATAAAGCTATCTTATTCGAAGGTTTAAACTTGTAATCACTAGAACATAGTTTAGTTAATTCTAAACTTGTTCGCAAACAAAAGTTAATCCTTCTAACTTGACTTTTAAAATCAACTAAACACATGTTCTATATCTATATGATATGCTAACTTAATGATTTAAAACCTGGAAACACGAAAAACACCGTAAAACCGGATTTACGCCGTCGTAGTAACACCGCGGGCTGTTTTGGGTTAGTTAATTAAAAACTATGATAAACTTTGATTTAAAAGTTGTTATTCTGAGAAAATGATTTTTATTATGAACATGAAACTATATCCAAAAATTATGGTTAAACTCAAAGTGGAAGTATGTTTTCTAAAATGGTCATCTAGACGTCGTTCTTTCGACTGAAATGACTACCTTTACAAAAACGACTTGTAACTTATTTTTCCGACTATAAACCTATACTTTTTCTGTTTATATTCATAAAATAGAGTTCAATATGAAATCATAGCAATTTGATTCACTCAAAACGGATTTAAAATGAAGAAGTTATGGGTAAAACAAGATTGGATAATTTTTCTCATTTTAGCTACGTGAAAATTGGTAACAAATCTATTCCAACCATAACTTAATCAACTTGTATTGTATATTATGTAATCTTGAGATACCATAGACACGTATACAATGTTTCGACCTATCATGTCGACACATCTATATATATTTCGGAACAACCATAGACACTCTATATGTGAATGTTGGAGTTAGCTATACAGGGTTGAGGTTGATTCCAAAATATATATAGTTTGAGTTGTGATCAATACTGAGATACGTATACACTGGGTCGTGGATTGATTCAAGATAATATTTATCGATTTATTTCTGTACATCTAACTGTGGACAACTAGTTATAGGTTACTAACGAGGACAGCTGACTTAATAAACTTAAAACATCAAAATATATTAAAAGTGTTGTAAATATATTTTGAACATACTTTAATATATATGTATATATTGTTATAGGTTCGTGAATCAACAGTGGCCAAGTCTTACTTCCCGACGAAGTAAAAATCTGTGAAAGTGAGTTATAGTCCCACTTTTAAAATCTAATATTTTTGGGATGAGAATACATGCAGGTTTTATAAATGATTTACAAAATAGACACAAGTACGTGAAACTACATTCTATGGTTGAATTATCGAAATCGAATATGCCCCTTTTTATTAAGTCTGGTAATCTAAGAATTAGGGAACAGACACCCTAATTGACGCGAATCCTAAAGATAGATCTATTGGGCCTAACAAACCCCATCCAAAGTACCGGATGCTTTAGTACTTCAAAATTTATATCATATCCGAAGGGTGTCCCGGAATGATGGGGATATTCTTATATATGCATCTTGTTATTGTCGGTTACCAGGTGTTCACCATATGAATGATTTTTATCTCTATGTATGGGATGTGTATTGAAATATGAAATCTTGTGGTCTATTGTTACGATTTGATATATATAGGTTAAACCTATAACTCACCAACATTTTTGTTGACGTTTAAAGCATGTTTATTCTCAGGTGAATATTAAGAGCTTCCGCTGTTGCATACTAAAATAAGGACAAGATTTGGAGTCCATGTTTGTATGATATTGTGTAAAAACTGCATTCAAGAAACTTATTTCGATGTAACATATTTGTATTGTAAACCATTATGTAATGGTCGTGTGTAAACAGGATATTTTAGATTATCATTATTTGATAATCTACGTAAAGCTTTTTAAACCTTTATTTATGAAATAAAGGTTATGGTTTGTTTTAAAAATGAATGCAGTCTTTGAAAAACGTCTCATATAGAGGTCAAAACCTCGCAACGAAATCAATTAATATGGAACGTTTTTAATCAATAAGAACGGGACATTTCAACCGAGAGTTGAACAAACTTACCATCAAGAACCGCTACCCACTACCGAGAATCGACAACTTATTTGATCAACTACAAGGCTCGTCTGTTTATTCAAAGATTGACTTACGTTCCGGGTATCATCAAATGCGGGTGAAAGAAGATGATATTCCAAAGACTGCTTTCAGAACACGTTACAGTCATTACGAGTTTATGGTCATGCCGTTTGGTTTAACTAATGCACCAGCTGTGTTCATGGACCTTATGAACCGAGTGTGTGGACCATACCTTGACAATTTTGTCATTGTTTTCATTGATGACATACTTATTTACTCAAAGAATGACCAAGAACACGGTGAACATTTGAGAAAGGTGTTAGAAGTATTGAGGAAGGAAGAATTGTACGCTAAGTTTTCAAAGTGTGCATTTTGGTTGGAAAAAGTTCAGTTCCTCGGTCACATAGTGAACAAAGAAGGTATTAAGGTGGATCCGGCAAAGATAGAAACTGTTGAAAAGTGGGAAACCCCGAAAACTCCGAAACACATACGCCAGTTTTTAGGACTAGCTGGTTACTACAGAAGGTTCATCCAAGACTTTTCCAGAATAGCAAAACCCTTGACCGCATTAACGCATAAAGGGAAGAAATTTGAATGGAATGATGAACAAGAGAAAGCGTTTCAGTTATTGAAGAAAAAGCTAACTACGGCACCTATATTGTCATTGCCTGAAGGGAATGATGATTTTGTGATTTATTGTGACGCATCAAAGCAAGGTCTCGGTTGTGTATTAATGCAACGAACGAAGGTGATTGCTTATGCGCCTAGACAATTGAAGATTCACGAACAAAATTATACGACGCATGATTTGGAATTAGGCGCGGTTGTTTTTGCATTAAAGACTTGGAGGCACTACTTATATGGGGTCAAAAGTATTATATATACCGACCACAAAAGTCTTCAACACATATTTAATCAGAAACAACTGAATATGAGGCAGCGTAGGTGGATTGAATTGTTGAATGATTACGACTTTGAGATTCGTTACCACCCGGGGAAGGCAAATGTGGTAGCCGATGCCTTGAGCAGGAAGGACAGAGAACCCATTCGAGTAAAATCTATGAATATTATGATTCATAATAACCTTACTACTCAAATAAAGGAGGCGCAACAAGGAGTTTTAAAAGAGGGAAATTTAAAGGATGAAATACCCAAAGGATCGGAGAAGCATCTTAATATTCGAGAAGACGGAACCCGGTATAGGGCTGAAAGAATTTGGGTACCAAAATTTGGAGATATGAGAGAAATGGTACTTAGAGAAGCTCATAAAACTAGATACTCAATACATCCTGGAACGGGGAAGATGTACAAGGATCTTAAGAAATATTTTTGGTGGCCAGGTATGAAAGCCGATATTGCTAAATATGTAGGAGAATGTTTGACGTGTTCTAAGGTCAAAGCTGAACATCAGAAACCATCAGGTCTACTACAACAACCTGAAATCCCGGAATGGAAATGGGAAAACATTACCATGGATTTCATCACTAAATTGCCAAGGACTGCAAGTGGTTTTGATACTATTTGGGTAATAGTTGATCGTCTCACCAAATCAGCACACTTCCTGCCAATAAGAGAAGATGACAAGATGGAGAAGTTAGCACGACTGTATTTGAAGGAAGTCGTATCCAGACATGGAATACCAATCTCTATTATCTCTGATAGGGATGGCAGATTTATTTCAAGATTCTGGCAGACATTACAGCAAGCATTAGGAACTCGTCTAGACATGAGTACTGCCTATCATCCACAAACTGATGGGCAGAGCGAAAGGACGATACAAACGCTTGAAGACATGCTACGAGCATGTGTTATTGATTTCGGAAACAGTTGGGATCGACATCTACCGTTAGCAGAATTTTCCTACAACAACAGCTACCATTCAAGCATTGAGATGGCGCCGTTTGAAGCACTTTATGGTAGAAAGTGCAGGTCTCCGATTTGTTGGAGTGAAGTGGGGGATAGACAGATTACGGGTCCGGAGATTATACAAGAAACTACCGAGAAGATCATCCAAATTCAACAACGGTTGAAAACCGCCCAAAGTCGACAAAAGAGCTACGCTGACTGATAATGCTAAAAACGAACATATATTTCATAGCATTATTCCTCAAGAAATACAAGCTTTTAGTTGCAATTGTTCTATTTACAAGTGATATTCGTTTAAATAATAAAAGGTGAAGACAAAAGACAGATTCGACGAATTGAAGACGCAAACGACCAAAAAGCTCAAAAGTACAAAAGACAATCAAAAAGGTTCCAATTATTGATAAGAAACGTCTCGAAATCACAAGAGTACAAGATTCAAAACGCAAAGTACAAAATATAAAATTGTACGCAAGGACGTTCGAAAATCCGGAACCGGGACCAGAGTCAACTCTCAACGCTCGACGCAACGGACTAAAAATTACAAGTTAACTATGTATATAAATATAATATAATATATAATTAATTATATTAATTATATATATATTATATATATATTATAAACCGTCGGTAAAAAAGAGCCAAACTCCTGTGAGCTGTAAATTCATTCTCCGCGACTCGCGGAGTTTGAAGAGGATTTAACCGCGAGTCGCGGAGCCCCAAATTTGAAAACTGCCTATAAAGCCAACCGAATTCTGAACAAAAACCATCATCTTTTTCTTCCTCATTCATACGTAAAATTTATATTTATATTTATAATTTATATTTTAATTTTAATTATAATTCTAATAATAAGGGTATGTTAGCGAATGTTGTAAGGGTGTAAGTCGAAATTCTGTCCGTGTAACGCTACGCTATTTTTAATCATTGTAAGTTATGTTCAACCTTTTTATATTAATGTCTCGTAGCTAAGTTATTATTATGCTTATTTAAAACGAAGTAATCATGATGTTGGGCTAATTACTAAAATTGGGTAATTGGGCTTTGTACCATAATTGGGGTTTGGACAAAAGAACGACACTTGTGGAAATTAGACTATGGGCTATTAATGGGCTTTATATTTGTTTAACTAAATGATAGTTTGTTAATGTTAATATAAAGATTTACAATTGGGCGTCCCTATAAATTACCATATACACTCGATCGGACACGATGGGCGGGGTATTTATATGTACGAATAATCGTTCATTTAACCGGACACGGGAATGGATTAATAGCCACTAGAATAATTAAAACAGGGGTGAAATTACATTTAAGGGTAATTGGTGTAATTGTTAACAAAGTAGTAAAACCTTTGTTTACACGCAGTCGATAACCTGGTGTATTCATTAAACAAAGTATTAAAACCTTGTTACAATTCGAATCCCCAATTAGTTGGAATATTTAACTTCGGGTATAATAATAATTTGACGAGTACACTCGCACTTTATATTTATGACTGATGGACTGTTATGGACAAAAACCAGACGGACATATTAAATAATCCAGGACAAAGGACAATTAACCCATGGGCATAAAACTAAAATCAACACGTCAAACATCATGATTACGGAAGTTTAAATAAGCATAATTCTTTTATTTCATATTTAATTTCCTTTATTTTATATTTAATTGCACTTCTAATTATCGCACTTTTATTTATTGTTATTAATCGCACTTTTAATTATCGTACTTTTTAATTATCGTAAGTTTATTTTATCGCACTTTTATTATTCGCAATTTCATTATCGTTATTTACTTTACGCTTTAATTTAAGTCTTGTATTTATTTTATATTTTACAATAGGTTTTAACTGCGACTAAAGTCTTAAAATCGACAAACCGGTCATTAAACGGTAAAAACCCCCCTTTATAATAATAATATTAATTATATATATATTTGTATTTTTATAAAAGTAAACTAATATAGCGTTGAGCTTTGTTTAAAGATTTCCCTGTGGAACGAACCGGACTTACTAAAAACTACACTACTTTACGATTAGGTACACTGCCTATAAGTGTTGTAGCAAGGTTTAAGTATATCCATTCTATAAATAAATAAATATCTTGTGTAAAATTGTATCGTATTTAATAGTATTTCCTTGTAAAAATTAATACTATTTTGTATACACCCCCTACGACATCAAGTATTTTTGGTGCCGCTGCCGGGGAACACTCTTAAACGCCGGAAGCGCAACGCTAATATAAAAAAAAAAAAAGATTTTTAGCTTACTTCTATTAAAAATTCGTTTTTGTAAAAATACGTTTTAATTATTCGAAAATATAAAAAGAAAAACAAAAATATAAGTATTTTTTTAAATATTTAAGTTTTATAAGTTTCTTTATTTTTATTTTTATTTTAATTTATAAAAATATAAGTTTTATTAAATATCTTTTATATATAGAAAAAACAGAAAACAGAAAATAAAAAAAAAATAAATAAAGAAAAAACGCGTCGATTCAAACTGTGCCAGAATTGAATTTCTGAACCCCGCGACTCGCGGGGTTTTCTGCATTAATTACCGCGACTCGCGGAGACTTTCTGACACGCCGACAGAAGCCCTAATTCAGCATTTATTACGGATTATTATTAATTATTATTAATATAAACCCTAATTATGTATTATTATTATAATTAAGTTTTATTTTAAAATTTCTTTTTATTTAATTTGTTTTATTTTGTTTAAATTAGTTTTATTAAATTGTAAAATTAGTAGTTTTATTAAAAAAAAAATAATATAAAAATAATATTTTTATAAAAATTGTACTTTTTACAACTTTTTATATATTTTTATATTTTGTCCCTTTTTAATCGTTGTAGCGTAATATTTGTATTTTTAGCTCATATTTAATTTTAAACTTAGTTTTTGCTATAGTTATTTTTACTCCTAGATTTTTAGGCTTTGCCGTAGAATTCCTTAAGTACTTTTTCTTTAGACTAAGATTTAGGTGCTTTAGAATTTTGCGACGCCTTTTTAAGTTTTAGTTTCTTTTTAAGTTATTTCCATTTGGGATTTAGTTTTTCCTGTAAGCTTTAATATTTTTAGACACCCTTTTACTATGTATCAATTATCATTCCAATTAGTAATTTCAATTTGCGATTATAATTTTAAGTTAGTTGTAGTAATAAGGTTAGGTTAGTCAAGTATTTTTAAGTTTTTATAAGTTTCTTTTATTTTTCCGTCACCTTTTATTTTTTCAACCATTTTTTCTTTTTCTACCTTTTGCGACGAACTCTTTTTCTTTCTTATTTCTCGCTATTCTAGTTTTTAGGACTTAGAATTTTTTCTACTTCTTATCTAAATTTCTTAAAATTACGAAAATTTATTTTAAGTGGTTAAATTGATAGACATCAAAATTTTCTGGTTCGTAGTAATAGTTGGATTTGTACGTGGACCGGGTTATTGGAGCCAAACAGTCCTCAATTATATTGAAACCAAACGAATCCTGCCCCTCTGCTGCATCTTTTGGCTATTCGAAACGTGGGCAAAATCAGAAAAGTCTATTGATTGGATAACTTATTATAATTTTTCTTTCCTTTTTAAAACTAATAGGATATTCAGTGAATGCACCGAGCAAGACGTTCATCACCTTTTGTACGTTCACCACCTGTAACTAGATCAAGACATTTAGCAAATATAACCGCCGTTGATTTTTCTTTAGAATCGTCATCCAGTAGACCAAGTACTTCAGTTCAAATTTCCGATAATCCATTTTTTGAACCCGACCTCACAATTGAGAATCCGGAGAATATTCAGGAACGGTTCGTAGATCCTGAACCACTAAACTTTCCTCCGGAGCCACCAATCATTCAAACAGAGATTGTTGAGGAACGAACCATTAAATCAGAATCATCTAGTGATACCGATTCAACAAATTCAATTATGGAGAATCTGGAACCTTTAAGTATGGAAGACCGAATGAGAGCTAAACGCACTGGCCAAGGTCACGCAATTACTTATCCAGACATTAATGCGCCAGATTATGAAATCAAAGGACAAATTCTACACATGGTGACTAATCAATGCCAATTTAGTGGTGCGCCGAAGGAAGATCCAAATGAACATCTACGTACCTTTAATAGGATCTGCACACTATTTAAAATCTGAGAAGTGGAGGATGAACAGATATATCTCATGTTATTTCCCTGGACTTTAAAGGGAGAAGCCAAAGATTGGTTGGAATCGTTACCTGAAGGGGCGATTGATACATGGGATGTTTTAGTTGACAAATTTTTTAACAATTCTTTCCTGCATCTAAAGCCGTAAGACTTCAAGCAGAAATTGTTACGTTCACACAGAAACCAAATGAAACTCTATATGAGGCATGGACAAGATATGGAAAGTTATTAAGAGGATGTCCGCAACATGGTTTAGACACCTGTCAAATAGTACAAATATTCTACCAAGGATGCGACATCACTACAAGGAAAGACATAGATATAGCAGCTGGTGGTTCTATTATGAAGAAAACCGAAACTGATGCTTACAAAATTATTGATAATACTGCTTCCCACTCACATGAGTGGCACCAAGAAAAAGATATCATTAGATCATCTAAAGCAGCTAGAGCCGATTCTAGCCATGACTTAGATTCCATTTCCGCAAAGATAGATGTTGTGGAGAGACGAATGGAAAAGATGACTAAAGATATTCACTCAATACGAATAAGTTGTGAGCAGTGTGGAGGACCACATTTGACAAAAGATTGTCTCAGTATTGAATTAACAATGGAACAAAGAGAGAATATTTCATACATAAACCAAAGGCCTGGAAATAATTATCAGAATAATTATCAACCGCCAAGACCGATTTACAATCAGAACCAGAATTATAACCGAAATATTCCATACAACAACCAACAAGGTCCTAGCAATCAACAAGTATCTAATAACAATTACAATCAGCAAAGACCTAATTTTCAAAACAAACCACCACAACAAACCGATGATAAAAAGCCGAATTTAGAAGATATGATGACAAAGCTAGTTGAAACTCAAACGCAGTTTTTCACATCTCATAAACAAACCAATGAACAAAATGCTCAATCATTTAGAAATCAACAAGCTTCTATTCAAAATCTGGAACAAGAAGTAAGTAACCTAGCAAGGTTAATAGGTGAAAGAAAACCGGGAAGTCTACCTAGTGATACAAATGCTAACCCCAGGAATGAAACAGCTAAAGCCATTACCACAAGAAGTGGTACAACACTTAAACCACCTGAAATACCTGTAACTTCTGATGAAGCTATTCCTACTCCATAAGAACCACAACCTGATCAAGATAAGGAAAAAGAACCGGTAGTTGAAAAAGTTAATGAAGATTACACAGTTAAGGATAAACCTTATGTTAAACCATACCAACCACCACTTCCTTACCTGAGTAAAATGAAGAAAGAAAAACTTGAAGCCGAGCAATCTAAATTCTTGAATATGTTTAAACAGATAAATGTAAATCTTCCTTTCATTGATGTGATTTCAGGAATGCCAAGATATGCTAAATTCTTGAAAGATCTAATCTCAAATAGAAAGAAAATGGAAGAACTCTCAGCTGTTACTATGAATGCTAATTGTTCAGCAGTGCTGTTGAATAAGATACCAGAAAAACTATCTGATCCAGGAAGTTTCACAATTCCATGTTTTCTGGGTAGTCTTAGTTCAATAGAAGCATTGGCAGACTTAGGTGCTAGTATAAATCTAATGCCGTATTCACTATACGCTAAACTAGACCTTGGAGAATTGAAACCAACAAGAATAAGCATACAACTAGCCGATAGATCAATAAAATATCCTAGAGGGATAATGGAGAACATGCTAGTTAAAGTTGGTACTATAGTATTTCCAGTAGATTTTGTTGTTTTGGACATGGAAGAAGATTCTCAAGTTCCTCTCATATTAGGAAGACAATTCTTAAACACGGCTAAAGCAATGATAGACGTGTTCGGTAAGAAACTGACACTAAGTATAGAGGATGAGAGTGTTACCTTTTCAGTTGATAGAGCAATGCAACAACCACAATCTGCAGATGATACATGTTATTATATTCAAACTATAGATGCACATGCAGAATTATTAGAAGAATTTCCAGAATTACAAGGAACAGGAGAATGTTCTTTAGGAGAAGGTAATGAACCAATTGATGAAGCTGAAATGTTAGCTACACTTATAGCTAATGGATATGAACCAACAACAGAAGAAATTCAAATGCTAAAAGAAGAAGACAGATATCGATATAAATCATCGATAGAAGAACCTCCGAAATTAGAGTTAAAGCCACTTCCAAACCATTTGGAATGCGCTTATTTACATGGTGAATCTGAATTACCTGTAATAATATCGTCTTCTCTTACTGAAAATGAGAAATCACAACTCATTTCTGTGTTAAAAGCCCATAAACCAGCCATTGCATGGAAGATTCATGATATTAAAGGAATAAGTCCTTCATATTGCACACATAAAATCCTTATGGAAGAAGGTCATAAAACGTATGTGCAACGCCAACGAAGACTAAATCCTAATATGCAAGATGTAGTTAAGAAAGAGATTATTAAACTGCTAGATGCAGGTTTGATATATCCAATTTCTGATAGTCCATGGGTAAGCCCAGTTCAATGCGTGCCTAAGAAGGGTGGCATGACTGTCATTACAAATGAGAAAAATGAGCTTATTCCTACTAGGACTGTAACAGGATGGCGTGTATGTATTGATTATAGAAAATTAAATGACGCCACCAGAAAAGATCACTTTCCCTTACCTTTCATAGATCAAATGTTGGAAAGATTAGCCGGAAATAGTTACTATTGTTTTCTAGATGGATTTTCCGGATATTTTCAAATTCCAATAGCACCCGAGGACCAAGAGAAAACCACATTCACGTGCCCTTATGGTACTTTTGCTTACAAACGCATGCCATTTGGACTTTGTAACGCCCCTGCAACCTTTCAAAGGTGCATGATGGCGATTTTTCACGACATGATAGAAGAATGCATGGAAGTATTCATGGATGACTTTTCAGTCTTCGGTGATACATTTAAATCATGTATAGTTAATCTGGAACGAATGCTAATTAGATGCGAAAAATCAAATCTAGTACTTAATTGGGAGAAATGCCATTTCATGGTTAAAGAAGGCATCGTTCTTGGACATAAAATTTCAAAAGAAGGAATTGAAGTGGATAGAGCTAAAGTAGATGTAATTGCTAAACTTCCACATCCCACCAATGTTAGAGGAGTTAGGAGTTTTCTAGGGCATGCCGGTTTTTACCGACGTTTCATAAAAGATTTTTCTAAAATTGCCACTCCTATGAATAAACTCCTAGAAAAGGATGCTCCATTCATCTTTTCAGATGAGTGTATCAAATCTTTTAATATTTTTAAAAAAAGACTCACTAATGCGCCGATCATGATAACACCAAATTGGAATCTACCATTTGAACTAATGTGCGATGCAAGTGATTTTGCAATGGGAGCCGTTTTAGGAAAAAGGATTGAAAAACGATTTCAACCTATATATTATGCTAGTAAGACATTACAAGGAGCACAAACAAACTATACAACTACTGAAAAAGAACTCCTTGCTATTGTCTTTGCTTTTGAAAAATTTCGTTCATATCTCGTTCTAGCAAAAACGGTGGTCTATACCGACCATTCTGCTCTTAGATACCTATTTTCAAAACAAGATGCTAAACCAAGATTAATCCGTTGGATCTTACTCTTACAAGAGTTTGATATTGAAATCCGAGATAAAAGAGGAGCAGAAAATCTCGCCGCTGATCATCTTTCTCGTCTTGAAAATCCTGAGTTAGAAGTTCTAAATGAATCGGCCATACAAGACAATTTTCCTGATGAATATCTATTGAAGATAGATTATAAAGAAATCCCATGGTTTGCAGACTATGCAAACTACTTAGTTTGTGGATTCCTTGAAAAAGGATTATCGTACCAAAGACGAAAGAAATTCTTCAGTGATATAAAACACTATTTTTGGGAAGATCCACATCTGTTTAAAAGTTGTCCCGATGGAATAATACGCCGATGTGTATTTGGAGATGAAGCTAGTAAAATTTTAAACCATTGTCACACAGGACCAACATGAGGGCATTATGGGCCTCAACTAACAGCAAGAAAAGTTTATGAAGCTGGATTCTATTGGCCTACAATTTACAAAGACGCACACCTTCTTTGCAAATCCTGTGATGCATGTCAAAGGGCCAGAAAAATAAGTCAACGTGATGAAATGCCACAAAATGTCATCCAAGTATGTGAAGTATTTGACATTTGGGGTATTGACTTTATGGGTCCATTTCCAAAATCTCATAATAATCTATATATACTCGTAGCCATTGATTATGTATCTAAATGGGCGGAAGCACAAGCTCTCCCAACTAACGATGCACGAGTTGTAGTCAATTTTTTAAAATGTCTTTTTGCAAGGTTTGGAACACCGAAAGCTTTAATAAGTGATCGGGGTACTCATTTCTGTAATAATCAACTTGAGAAAGTTCTTAAAAGATATGGAGTAACTCATAAAATCTCCACCGCATATCATCCACAAACAAGTGGACAACTTGAAAATACCAACCGAGCTTTAAAACGTATTTTAGAGAAAACCATAGGATCAAATTCGAAGGAATGGTCCACTAAATTGGAGGATGCACTCTGGGCTTTTAGAACAGCCTACAAAACTCCAATTGGAACCACACCTTTTAGACTTGTTTATGGAAAAGCATGTCATCTTCCAGTAGAAATTGAACACAAAGCATTTTGGGCTTTGAAGACATGTAATCTTGATTTACATGAAGCCGGACGTCTACGATTAAGTCAACTAAACGAATTAGAAGAATTAAGACATGAAGCATACGAAAATTCGTTAATCTATAAAGAAAGAACGAAGAAATGGCATGATAAAAGAATCAGAAGTTCAAAAGAATTTAAAGAAGGAGACAGAGTTCTTCTTTTCAATTCACGATTCAAGCTATTTCCTGGAAAATTGAAATCAAGATGGTCTGGACCATTCATAGTCAAAAGAGTTTTCCCATACGGAACGATAGAATTGATAAATTCAAATGGGATTGAATTTAAAGTTAATGGTCACAGAGTTAAACATTACATACATGGTCCAATGGAAGTCGACAACGAAGTTAATCACAATTTCGACACCACAGCTAACTAAGGGTGGGGAGAATCAAGTCTTTAAAGGATAATATGTATTTCTGTTAGAGTTAGATTGTCTGTTTTCGTGTAGTTCTCGAAAATGGAACCCGAATGGTCTTTCCCTAGCAGACCCTAAAGAACTAGTCTTCTCCCCCCATTCTGAATTTTTATTTTTTTTAGGTTTTTACAAAATGAAGACTGCCTGTGAACTAAACCATGGTCTAATGCTACACGCTTTGATCACTAAAAGAAATAATGACATACTACCGAGTGAAATAGTATCAGTAATCAGAGAAAGAATGGACGGAGTTAGAAAAGAATCCAGATGCGAAGATAATAAGTTACAATTTGGTAAAGGAAAATCAAAATCCGCAGCGAAAAGAAAAGCACGACACCTAGAACGATGTCACAAATGCGGAAAATGGTCACATGGAGGTAAATGTTCCAATAATCAAACCTATTCAAATACCGAATTTGTTACTTTATGCAGAGACGGACCGTTCATATGTTTAGAAGAAAAGATACTGAATGCTCGAGGTTACGCCTATGTAGCCATGGAAAACCAATTAAACCGACTATCTTATGAATGGGATAGATCATATAACTAAGAAATCTATTTCACAGGTATGTCTGTACAGTTTTTATTTTTATTTTTATTTTTAACCTTTTGATAATAAACGCTAATTTGTTCGCTAAAAAGTATTAAATTGGTATTAAATAAAATTAGGTTTGGCGACCGAAATTATTGATATCATTCAAAAATTTATTACATCACTGCGAAATTTAACGTTTATTCTTAAGGTATAAATATCTTTAAACAATCAACCCAAAATATTTCAAAAATTCGTCATGAGTTAAATTAGGTCTTGGAACCGAAATTACTTTACCGAAAAGAGGGGCGCATATTTTTGATAATATTTGATTGATTAAAGTGGGATAAAAAGACAAAAAGATTTTTAAATTTATTTTTACCATGTTTTTAAAATTAATATTTAAATCTTAAATTAATGTTGAAAACTTTGTAAAAACAATATATTTAAAATTGTAAATATTTGAAAAATTAATATAAGTTTGGTGTGAATTTATAATATGAATTTTTAAATTAAGATTGGTGTGAATTTTTAATTTTTAAAATATAAATTTTTAATTTTATGCATTTTAAGTTTGGTGTGAATTTTTAATATTAATTTTGAATATTATATTTAAGTTGTGTGAATTTAAAAACAAAAATTTACTTTATCTCATTAAGTTAAGAATATGATTTTTAAAATTCGTCGTAAGTTGAAGACTAGGTCTTTGAACCGAAATTGCTTTACCCAAGGGAGGGACGAGAACTTTTGTTATTATTATTTTTAATCTTATTGAATTAGAGTATGCCAAAAACATTGAAAAAACCCAAAAATCTTAGCTTTTAAAACAATCGCTACAAAAAGACAAATTTTAAAATTTTGTCGAAGGACGGACTAGGACATCGATCCGAAACGACCTCGTCCTAAATAACAAGGGAAACAAAATTTTAAAATTAATTACTTAATTGTTTTAATAAGTTAATGATTATATAAAAAAAAAAAAAAATACCAAACTCCGCGACTCGCGGAGTTTGGAGGGTAAATCCCCGCGACTCGCCACCATATCCTTGGTCTATAGAGATGCAGCCACCATATCCTACGTATGACCCTGCCGAAGCATTCTATAGCACTTATGGTTATGCCTGGAACCCCTATTGGTACCAATATCATCCTTAGTATACTTATTATTTTTTTTATTTTTTATTTTGTAATTTGTAATTATTGATACATTTAATACTTTTGTTAATATTGTAATCATTTTTATAATTGTCTAACTTTTATTCTTAGATTTTAATAATTTTTGAATGTGGGGTAATATACCAAACTTCAAAAATATGTATATATGTTTGCACTTTATCTTATGTACACAACAGGGTAAAACAACGCATTTTCAAAGACTGGCATTAAGTTCAGCAAAAGCAACTAATTTTGACAACAAGATGCAAAATATATGTGAAATAACAACAAGACGGAATGAACAAATGATGTGCACCATTTATCATTCAGAAAACAAACGCCAATATATTTGGAAACTTTGGTAAAAATTTAATCATTTTCACACAAATCACCCTCAATAATTTAAATTGTTACTGATTTCTTGCAAATGAGGGCATTGCAAGATCTTAAGTGTGGGGAGGGGTTAAATTCTTTCGGATTTATATGATTTTTACTTTATACACTTGGTTACCATTAAAAATACTAGTAAAGCAGTAGTTGTATTAGAATCTAGTGCTCTCTGATAATAAAGAACAGCCCTAGTCTTATATACTAACTACCCAATTCTAGTAAAATTTTTAAAAATTTTTCAATTAAATGAACTCAAATTCATGTTTATATATATTTATGAACGATAAAACTAGGTTTTAACACCGAAATTATTGTTACCTCAGAAAGGACATAAATTGAGAAACAAACCAAAATGTTAAAATTCATTTAAAATGGAATAGATGACGATAAAAAGAAAAATAAAAGCCAAGTGTGGGAAAATTTACCAAGTTATCTTAAACATATGTCACATATATCTGTAACAAATAACTGAAAATACTTTTGCTTTGGACTAAACTAAACTGTTTTTACCCGATGAAAGAAAAGAAAAGATGGATCTACACGATGAATCAATTCCATCATTAAAAGGAAGTAAAGTCTTCCGAAAAAGACACGCGCTTCTTGATTTAGGTCATGAAGTTGTCGTCCAGACCAGTTGTAGGTTGACGAAAAATCTAGAAAAGTCATCACTAAAATCGGTTGGAAATCCACGGACCTCAGCATTAAACAGGGTCGCCAAGTGGTCAGATTTATCCTAACCATGAGAAGGATTTATCTCGTACAATGGGGGGCACCATGCAAATTAGCTGGACAAGACTAATGAATCAGATCCCCAGAAAGGATAATCTCCTTAAAGATTAAAAATCAGCTTTTAAGACTGATATTACTCAATCCTAGAGATTGACCTTAAAGATTGAGAATTCAAACTCATGGAATTCAATGATATCTAAACTCGAGCTTGAACGAGAAAATATTTTGATCAAAATTATAAACCGATTTGTTTTCTGAAAACCCTATTTTCAATGCGTTCATTACCATTGAACGTAAAATCCTAGGAATTCACCTAGAATTCATTAGGTCACCTGAACTAAATCGGGTGTCAACCGTAAGAACGGTGGTTGCATAGTGGTCAAAGACAGGACCTTGTGCCAGACCGAAAAATTATAAGGGTGAGCTTTACTATTGCTCCTACCAAGGATAGTAATTGCGTCCGACACGTTATAGACCATAATCAAAAGCATGTCACGGGACCTTGCCTTAACAGTTGCTTGTTCAACGCTTTTCTTTACAACCGGACGGTAGTTTACCGAAAGGTAATATACGGGACAAGTAAACTGGACGTGTTGCTTTCCAAATACAAGGTTAGCAAGTGGGTGACACAAAACCATAAGTTTTGAGCTAAAATTTTCAAATCTGAAACCCACCAAACCCACAAAAATATTTTGCAAACACCGGTAAAGGGTTATCCCGGAAAACTTATCTAGGGTAAAAACTAGATTTAATTTTCAAAAGATCAAATGTTTTCATAAAGATCCAATTTCCTTAATGGATCTAAATTTTTATAGTCATGTGGGACTGTAAACCATATCGTTACTACCATTGTTTATACCGCCGTATAGAAATCACTGATGTACAAAGTGTGAAGAATAAAGAAGTGATTCTAGTATTTCAAGACAATATTGCTTGAGGACAAGCAACGCTCAAGTGTGGGAATATTTGATAATGCTAAAAACGAACATATATTTCATAGCATTATTCCTCAAGAAAGACAAGCTTTTAGTTGCAATTGTTCTATTTACAAGTGATATTCGTTTAAATAATAAAAGGTGAAGACAAAAGACAGATTCGACAAATTGAAGACGCAAACGACCAAAAAGCTCAAAAGTACAAAAGACAATCAAAAAGGTTCCAATTATTGATAAGAAACGTCTCGAAATCACAAGAGTACAAGATTCAAAACGCAAAGTACAAAATATAAAATTGTACACAAGGACGTTCGAAAATCCGGAACCGGGACCAGAGTCAACTCTCAACGCTCGACGCAACGGACTAAAAATTACAAGTTAACTATGTATATAAATATAATATAATATATAATTAATTATATTAATTATATATATATTATATATATATTATAAACCGTCGGTAAACAAAGAGCCAAACTCCTGTGAGCTGTAAATTCATTCTACGCGACTCGCGGAGTTTGAAGAGGATTTAACCGCGAGTCGCGGAGCCCCAAATTTGAAAACTGCCTATAAAGCCAACCGAATTCTGATCAAAAACCATCATCTTTTTCTTCCTCATTCATACGTAAAATTTATATTTATATTTATAATTTATATTTTAATTTTAATTATAATTCTAATAATAAGGGTATGTTAGCGAATGTTGTAAGGGTGTAAGTCGAAATTCTGTCCGTGTAACGCTACGCTATTTTTAATCATTGTACGTTATGTTCAACCTTTTTATATTAATGTCTCGTAGCTAAGTTATTATTATGCTTATTTAAAACGAAGTAATCATGATGTTGGGATAATTACTAAAATTGGGTAATTGGGCTTTGTACCATAATTGGGGTTTGGACAAAAGAACGACACTTGTGGAAATTAGACTATGGGCTATTAATGGGCTTTATATTTGTTTAACTAAATGATAGTTTGTTAATGTTAATATAAAGATTTACAATTGGGCGTCCCTATAAATTACCATATACACTCGATCGGACACGATGGGCTGGGTATTTATATGTACGAATAATCGTTCATTTAACCGGACACGGGAATGGATTAATAGCCACTAGAATAATTAAAACAGGGGTGAAATTACATTCAAGGGTAATTGGTGTAATTGTTAACAAAGTAGTAAAACCTTGGTTTACACGCAGTCGATAACCTGGTGTATTCATTAAACAAAGTATTAAAACCTTGTTACAATTCGAATCCCCAATTAGTTGGAATATTTAACTTCGGGTATAATAATAATTTGACGAGGACACTCGCACTTTATATTTATGACTGATGGACTGTTATGGACAAAAACTAGACGGACATATTAAATAATCCAGGACAAAGGACAATTAACCCATGGGCATAAAACTAAAATCAACACGTCAAACATCATGATTACGGAAGTTTAAATAAGCATAATTCTTTTATTTCATATTTAATTTCCTTTATTTTATATTTAATTGCACTTCTAATTATCGCACTTTTATTTATTGTTATTAATCGCACTTTTAATTATCGTACTTTTTAATTATCGTAAGTTTATTTTATCGCACTTTTATTATTCGCAATTTCATTATCGTTATTTACTTTACGCTTTAATTTAAGTCTTGTATTTATTTTATATTTTACATTAGGTTTTAACTGCGACTAAAGTCTTAAAATCGACAAACCGATTATTAAACGGTAAAAACCCCCCTTTATAATAATAATATTAATTATATATATATTTGTATTTTTATAAAAGTAAACTAATATAGCGTTGAGCTTTGTTTAAAGATTTCCCTGTGGAACGAACCGGACTTACTAAAAACTACACTACTTTACGATTAGGTACACTGCCTATAAGTGTTGTAGCAAGGTTTAAGTATATCCATTCTATAAATAAATAAATATCTTGTGTAAAATTGTATCGTATTTAATAGTATTTCCTTGTAAAAATTAATACTATTTTGTATACACCCCCTACGACATCACTGACATTAAAAAAAAAGATATAGAATTTGAAATTGGAGAGATGGTCATGCTTAAAGTTGCACCTTGGAAAGGCGTTGTTCGATTTGGTAAACGAGGGAAATTAAATCCAAGGTATATTGGACCATTCAAGATTATTGATCGTGTCGGACCAGTAGCATACCGACTTTTGTTACCTCAACAACTCGCGGCTGTACATAACACTTTCCACGTCTCGAATTTGAAGAAATATTTTGCTAAAGAAGATCTCACTATTCCGTTAGATGAAATCCAAATCAACGAAAAACTTCAATTCATCGAAGAACCCGTCGAAATAATGGATCGTGAGGTTAAAAGACTTAAGCAAAACAAGATACCAATTGTTAAGGTTCAATGGAATGCTCGTAGAGGACCCGAGTTCACCTGGGAGCGTGAAGATCAGATGAAGAAGAAATACCCGCATCTATTTCCAGAAGATTCGTCAACACCTTCAACAGCTTAAAATTTCGGGACGAAATTTATTTAACGGGTAGGTACTGTAGTGACCCGAACTTTTCCATGTTTATATATATTAATTGAGAGTGATATTTACATGATTAAATGTTTCCAACATGTTAAGCAATCAAACTTGTTAAGACTTGATTAATTGAAATATGTTTCATATAGACAATTGACCACCCAAGTTGACCGGTGATTCACGAACGTTAAAACTTGTAAAAACTATATGATGACATATATATGGATATATATGTAGTTAACATGATACTATGATAAGTAAACATATCATTAATTATATTAACAATGAACTACATATGTAAAAACAAGACTACTAACTTAATGATTTTTAAACGAGACATATATGTAACGATTATCGTTGTAAAGACATTTAATGTATATATATCATATTAAGAGATATTCATACATGATAATATCATGATAATATAATAATTTAAAATCTCATTTGATATTATAAACATTGGGTTAACAACATTTAACAAGATCATTAACTTAAAGGTTTCAAAACAACACTTACATGTAACGACTAACGATGACTTAACGACTCAGTTAAAATGTATATACATGTAGTGTTTTAATATGTATTTATACACTTTTGAAAGACTTCAATACACTTATCAAAATACTTCTACTTAACAAAAATGCTTACAATTACATCCTCGTTCAGTTTCATCAACAATTCTACTCGTATGCAGCCGTATTCATACTCGTACAATACATAGCTTTTAGATGTATGTACTATTGGTATATACACTCCAATTATCAGCTCTTATCAGCCCATGTGAGTCACCTAACACATGTGGGAACCATCATTTGGAAACTAGCATGAAATATCTCATAAAATTACAAAAATATGAGTAATCATTCATGACTTATTTACATGAAAACAAAATTACATATCCTTTATATCTAATCCATACACCAACGACCAAAAACACCTACAAACACTTTCATTCTTCAATTTTCTTCATCTAATTGATCTCTCTCAAGTTCTATCTTCAAGTTCTAAGTGTTCTTCATAAATTCCAAAAGTTCTAGTTACATAAAATCAAGAATACTTTCAAGTTTGCTAGCTCACTTCCAATCTTGTAAGGTGATCATCCAACCTCAAGAAATCTTTGTTTCTTACAGTAGGTTATCATTCTAATACAAGGTAATAATCATATTCAAACTTTGGTTCAATTTCTATAACTATAACAATCTTATTTCAAGTGATGATCTTACTTGAACTTGTTTTCGTGTCATGATTCTGCTTCAAGAACTTCGAGCCATCCAAGGATCCGTTGAAGCTAGATCCATTTTTCTATTTTCCAGTAGGTTTATCCAAGGAACTTAAGGTAGTAATGATGTTCATAACATCATTCGATTCATACATATAAAGCTATCTTATTCGAAGGTTTAAACTTGTAATCACTAGAATATAGTTTAGTTAATTCTAAACTTGTTCGCAAACAAAAGTTAATCCTTCTAACTTGAATTTTAAAATCAACTAAACACATGTTCTATATCTATATGATATGCTAACTTAATGATTTAAAACCTGGAAACACGAAAAACACCGTAAAACCGGATTTACGCCGTCGTAGTAACACCGCGGGCTGTTTTGGGTTAGTTAATTAAAAACTATGATAAACTTTGATTTTAAAGTTGTTATTCTGAGAAAATGATTTTTATTATGAACATGAAACTATATCCAAAAATTATTGTTAAACTCAAAGTGGAAGTATGTTTTCTAAAATGGTCATCTAGACGTCGTTCTTTCGACTGAAATGACTACCTTTACAAAAATGACTTGTAACTTATTTTTCTGACTATAAACCTATACTTTTTCTGTTTGATTCATAAAATAGAGTTCAATATGAAACCATAGCAATTTGATTCACTCAAAACGGTTTTAAAATGAAGAAGTTATGGGTAAAACAAGATTGGATAATTTTTCTCATTTTAGCTACGTGAAAATTGGTAACAAATCTATTCCAACCATAACTTAATCAACTTGTATTGTATATTATATAATCTTGAGATACCATAGACACGTATACAATGTTTTGACCTATCATGTCGACACATCTATATATATTTCGGAACAACCATAGACACTCTATATGTGAATGTTGGAGTTAGCTATACAGGGTTGAGGTTGATTCCAAAATATATATAGTTTGAGTTGTGATCAATACTGAGATACGTATACACTGGGTCGTGGATTGATTCAAGATAATATTTATCAATTTATTTCTGTACATCTAACTGTGGACAACTAGTTGTAGGTTACTAACGAGGACAGCTGACTTAAGAAACTTAAAACATCAAAATATATTAAAAGTGTTGTAAATATATTTTGAACATACTTTGATATATATGTATATATTGTTATAGGTTCGTGAATCAACCAGTGGCCAAGTCTTACTTCCCGACGAAGTAAAAATCTGTGAAAGTGAGTTATAGTCCCACTTTTAAAATCTAATATTTTTGGGATGAGAATACATGCAGCTTTTATAAATGATTTACAAAATAGACACAAGTACGTGAAACTACATTCTATGGTTGAATTATCGAAATCGAATATGCCCCTTTTTATTAAGTCTGGTAATCTAAGAATTAGGGAACAGACACCCTAATTGACGCGAATCCTAAAGATAGATCTATTGGGCCTAACAAACCCCATCCAAAGTACCGGATGCTTTAGTACTTCGAAATTTATATCATATCCGAAGGGTGTCCCGGAATGATGGGGATATTCTTATATATGCATCTTGTTAATGTCGGTTACCAGGTGTTCACCATATGAATGATTTTTATCTCTATGTATGGGATGTGTATTGAAATATGAAATCTTGTGGTCTATTATTATGATTTGATATATATAGGTTAAACCTATAACTCACCAACATTTTTGTTGACGTTTTAAGCATGTTTATTCTCAGGTGAATATTAAGAGCTTCCGCTGTTGCATACTAAAATAAGGACAAGATTTGGAGTCCATGTTTGTATGATATTGTGTAAAAACTGCATTCAAGAAACTGATTTCGATGTAACATATTTGTATTGTAAACCATTATGTAATGGTCGTGTGTAAACAGGATATTTTAGATTATCATTATTTGATAATCTACGTAAAGCTTTTTAAACCTTTATTTATGAAATAAAGGTTATGGTTTGTTTTAAAAATGAATGCAGTCTTTGAAAAACGTCTCATATAGAGGTCAAAACCTCGCAACGAAATCAATTAATATGGAACGTTTTTAATCAATAAGAACGGGACATTTCAATAAGAACGGGACATTTCAGTTGGTATCCGAGCGTTGGTCTTAGAGAACCAGAAAATTTGCATTAGTGTGTCTTATCGAGTTTGTTAGGATGCATTAGTGAGTCTGGACTTCGACCGTGTTTTCTTTAAAAATGATTGCTTAACATTTTTGTTGGAAACTATATATTTTTAACATATGAATATTATGTGATATATTAATCTCTTAACGTGTTTGATATTATGTGATAGATGTCTACCTCTAGAACAAGTCCCATTGACTCACCTAATAATAATGAAGAGTCAAATGTAAATTGGAATGATTCGTGGACTGATTCACAAGTTCCCGAAGGGGAACCGGAAGAAGAGTCGGAACCGGAAGAAGAATCGGAACCGGAAGAAGAAATAGAACCGGTGGGGGAAATAATAAAACGGTTAAGTAAAAGAGAATCCTCAACCAACCGACCAAGGTTAATTATGGTCAATGGTGTTTCCGCCAAGGAAGCAAAATATTGGGAGGATTACCAATTCTCCGATGAATCGGATTCCGATGAGAATTCCGATGATGTTATAGAAATTACCCTAACTGAATTTAAAAAGGCAAAAGAAAATAATAAGGGAAAGGGCATTAAAATAGAGAAATCTAATTCCAACCCCGATGAACTTTATATGTATCGTCAACCCCCGAAGTCCTTAAGTTGTAACAATGACCCGGGAACCTCTAAACCACCAGGTTTTTCTAAACCAATGTGGACAACGACGGCTCGTATTAGGGGAACATCATATATCCCTAGAAACTTGGCAAAACGAACCAAAACCGAACAAGAAGAAACGAGCGAGTCGGAATAAGATAGTTGTATTCGTGTGGTGTAATATATGTAATATAGTGTGCTTATGCTTTATGATATATGTAAAAATTGCTTGTATTAATAAGTATTTTTTTATGAATCTAACTCTTGTCTATTTTACAGTATAAAAACACAAAATGGATAGACAACCCAATATTTTAAGAGACCTACCCGGAGACATGATTGATGAAATCTTGTCTAGAGTCGGTCAGAATTCCTCGGCACAACTATTTAAGGCGAGATCAGTTTGTAAGATATTCGAAGAACGTTCCAAGAATGCCTTGGTTTATAAAAGGCTTTCGTTCGAAAGATAGGGGATATCACATTGGGAAATCCATAAGTTACGATGTGTGTACTTTGACGCATATATTGCGGGGAACCCAAATGCTATTTTACGCAACGGGTTAAGAAATTATTTTGACTCGGTATATCCGAATATAGGACTTCGTGATTTAGAAAAAGCGGCTAACATGCAACATAAAGAAGCATGTTATGCTTACGGGTTAGTAATGTTCGCTTCTCACCAAAGTGAGAACAAGAACATCGGGCTACAACTATTAAACAAAACGTTCCCACAAGTGACGGAGTCGGTAATTGGGGTAAGAAATGAGGTTTTTAGGTTATTACGAGACTGTTGGTCATTACGTAACCCTTGTCCCTTTGACGACATTACAACACGCTGTCTTATCAACGGCCATAACGGTTATGTTCCACAAGACCAAGGATGGGAAGTAGTCCTAGTAAAACCAGAATGCATGACTTGTTTCTGGACGTATGAATTACGTGTCTTTATTGCCTTTGCTGAACGACTTGTGTACTAGCTAGAATTATCTTCACAACTATCTTGTATCAAAGTTATTGTGTGCTCTATTTCATGCTTTATGTAAAATAAGCGGTATTGTAAGTTTGTAAAATATTGTATAAAAGTTTGAACGCGAAATATTATTATAATCAGTTTTTCATATAGAATTGTAGTAGTTGAATTGTATATTAGCTACTAAGTATGAACTTAACGGGTAGGTACTACCCGAATTTAAACTTATAAAATGCTAATATGAAGAAAAAGCTTTTATAAATGAGTTCATATTATGCTACGAAATACTATTAACTACTCTTAATATTCTGTATGATTAACTTGTTCCATTTGATAATTTTGAAGGAAATGGCACCGACTACTCGACACACCGTGAATATGAATGAAGAGGAATTCTGTACTTTTCTAGCTTCAAACATAGCCGCAGTACAGGCTGCGCTACATACCAACAATAACCTTGGATCTAGCAGTACAGGAAATCGTGTAGGATGCACCTACAAAGAATTCACTACCTGTAAACCTTTGGAATTTGATGGAACCGAAGGACCGATCGGATTGAAACGGTGGACCGAGAAGGTCGAATCGGTGTTTGCCATAAGTAAGTGTACTGAAGAGGACAAAGTGAAGTATGCTACGCATACCTTCACAGGTTCTGCGTTAACATGGTGGAATACCTATCTAGAGCAAGTGGGACAAGACGATGCGTACGCACTACCGTGGTCAGCATTCAAGCACTTGATGAACGAGAAGTACCGTCCCAGAACCGAGGTCAATAAGCTCAAGACAGAACTTAGAGGGTTACGAACCCAAGGATTTGATATTACCACGTACGAAAGACGATTCACAGAATTGTGCCTATTGTGTCCGGGAGCATTCGAAGATGAGGAAGAGAAGATCGACGCGTTTGTGAAAGGATTACCGGAAAGAATCCAAGAAGATATAAGTTCACACGAGCCCGCCTCCATACAACAGGTATGTAGAATGGCTCACAAACTAGTGAACCAGATTGAAGAAAGAATTAAAGAACAGACTGCTGAAGAGGCCAATGTGAAGCAAGTCAAAAGAAAGTGGGAGGAAAACGGTGATAAGAATCACCAATACAACAACAACAGCAATTACAACAATAATCGCAACAATTATCCCAACAATCGCAACATCAATCGCAACTACAACAAACGGCCCAACAACAACAACAACAACAATAACAACAACAACAACAACAACTACAACAATCATCCCAACAACAATAATAACCGCAACAATAACAACAATCAGAAGCAGCTATGCCAAAGGTGTGAAAAGTATCACTCGGGGTTCTGCACCAAATTTTGCAACAAGTGTAAAAGAAATGGTCATAGCGCGGCGAAGTGTGAGGTCTACGGACCAGGGGTTAATAGAACAAAAGGAACAAATGGTGTCGGAACGAGTAATGGCGGAGCAAGTAGTGTCGGAGCAAGTTATGCCAATGTAGTTTGTTATAAATGTGGAAAACCGGGCCACATTATTAGAAATTGCCCGAACCAGGAGAACACAAATGGACAAGGCCGGGGAAGAGTTTTCAATATTAATGCGGCAGAGGCACAGGAAGACCCGGAGCTTGTTACGGGTACGTTTCTTATTGATAATAAATCTGCTTACGTTTTATTTGATTCGGGTGCGGATAGAAGCTATATGAGTAGAGATTTTTGTGCTAAATTAAGTTGTCCATTGACGCCTTTGGATAGTAAATTTTTACTCGAATTAGCAAATGGTAAATTAATTTCAGCAGATAATATATGTCGGAATCGAGAAATTAAACTGGTTAGCGAAACATTTAAGATTGATTTGATACCAGTAGAGTTAGGGAGTTTTGATGTGATAATCGGTATGGACTGGTTGAAAGAAGTGAAAGCAGAGATCGTTTGTTACAAAAATGCAATTCGCATTATACGAGAAAAAGGAAAACCCTTAATGGTGTACGGAGAAAAGGGCAACACGAAGCTACATCTTATTAGTAATTTGAAGGCACAAAAACTAATAAGAAAAGGTTGCTATGCTGTTCTAGCACACGTCGAGGAAGTACAAACTGAAGAAAAGAGCATCAATGATGTTCCCGTCGCAAAAGAATTTCCCGATGTATTTCCGAAAGAATTACCGGGATTACCCCCACATCGATCCGTTGAATTTCAAATAGATCTTGTACCAGGAGCTGCACCAATAGCTCGTGCTCCTTACAGACTCGCACCCAGCGAGATGAAAGAACTGCAAAGCCAATTACAAGAACTTTTAGAGCGTGGTTTCATTCGACCAAGCACATCACCGTGGGGAGCTCCTGTTTTGTTTGTCAAGAAGAAAGATGGTACATTCAGGTTGTGTATCGACTACCGAGAGTTGAACAAACTTACCATCAAGAACCGCTACCCACTAACGAGAATCGACGACTTATTTGATCAACTACAAGGCTCGTCTGTTTATTCAAAGATTGACTTACGTTCCGGGTATCATCAAATGCGGGTGAAAGAAGATGATATTCCAAAGACTGCTTTTAGAACACGTTACGGTCATTACGAGTTTATGGTCATGCCGTTTGGTTTAACTAATGCACCAGCTGTGTTCATGGACCTTATGAACTGAGTGTGTGGACCATACCTTGACAAGTTTGTAATTGTTTTCATTGATGACATACTTATTTACTCAAAGAATGACCAAGAACACGGTGAACATTTGAGAAAGGTGTTAGAAGTATTGAGGAAGGAAGAATTGTACGCTAAGTTTTCAAAGTGTGCATTTTGGTTGGAAGAAGTTCAATTCCTCGATCACATAGTGAACAAAGAAGGTATTAAGGTGGATCCGACAAAGATAGAAACTGTTGAAAAGTGGGAAACCCCGAAAACTCCGAAACACATACGCCAGTTTTTAGGACTAGCTGGTTACTACAGAAGGTTCATCCAAGACTTTTCCAGAATAGCAAAACCCTTGACTGCATTAACGCATAAAGGGAAGAAATTTGAATGGAATGATGAACAAGAGAAAGCGTTTCAGTTATTGAAGAAAAAGCTAACTACGGCACCTATATTGTCATTGCCTGAAGGGAATGATGATTTTGTGATTTATTGTGACGCATCAAAGCAAGGTCTCGGTTGTGTATTAATGCAACGAACGAAGGTGATTGCTTATGCATCTAGACAATTGAAGATTCACGAACAAAATTATACGACGCATGATTTGGAATTAGGCGCGGTTGTTTTTGCATTAAAGACTTGGAGGCACTACTTATATGGGGTCAAAAGTATTATATATACCGACCACAAAAGTCTTTAACACATATTTAATCAGAAACAACTGAATATGAGGCAGCGTAGGTGGATTGAATTGTTGAATGATTACGACTTTGAGATTCGTTACCACCCTGGGAAGGCAAATGTGGTAGCCGATGCCTTGAGCAGGAAGGACAGAGAACCCATTCGAGTAAAATCTATGAATATAATGATTCATAATAACCTTACTACTCAAATAAAGGAGGCGCAACAAGGAGTTTTAAAAGAGGGAAATTTAAAGGATGAAATACCCAAAGGTTCGGAGAAGCATCTTAATATTTGGGAAGACGGAACCCGGTATAGGGCTGAAAGGATTTGGGTACCAAAATTTAGAGATATGAGAGAAATGGTACTTAGAGAAGCTCATAAAACCAGATACTCAATACATCCTGGAATGGGGAAGATGTACAAGGATCTCAAGAAACATTTTTGGTGGCCGGGTATGAAAGCCGATGTTGCTAAATACATAGGAGAATGTTTGACGTGTTCTAAGGTCAAAGCTGAGCATCAGAAACCATCAGGTCTACTTCAACAACCCAAAATCCCAGAATGGAAATGGGAAAATATTACCATGGATTTCATCACTAAATTGCCAAGGACTGCAAGTGGTTTTGATACTATTTGGGTAATAGTTGATCGTCTCACCAAATCAGCACACTTCCTACCAATAAGAGAAGATGACAAGATGGAGAAGTTAGCACGACTGTATTTGAAGGAAGTCGTCTCCAGACATGGAATACCAATCTCTATTATCTCTGATAGGGATGGCAGATTTATTTCAAGATTCTGGCAGACATTACAGCAAGCATTAGGAACTCGTCTAGACATGAGTACTGCCTATCATCCACAAACTGATGGGCAGAGCGAAAGGACGATACAAACGCTTGAAGACATGCTACGAGCATGTGTTATTGATTTCGAAAACAGTTGGGATCGACATCTACCGTTAGCAGAATTTTTCTACAACAACAGCTACCATTCAAGCATTAAGATGGCGCCGTTTGAAGCACTTTATGGTAGAAAGTGCAGGTCTCCGATTTGTTGGAGTGAAGTGGGGGATAGACAGATTACGGGTCCGGAGATTATACAAGAAACTACCGAGAAGATCATCCAAATTCAACAACGGTTGAAAATCGCCCAAAGTCGACAAAAGAGCTACGCTGACATTAAAAGAAAAGATATAGAATTTGAAATTGGAGAGATGGTCATGCTTAAAGTTGCACCTTGGAAAGGTGTTGTTCGATTTGGTAAACGAGGGAAATTAAATCCAAGGTATATTGGACCATTCAAGATTATTGATCGTGTCGGACCAGTAGCTTACCGACTTGAGTTACCTCAACAACTCGCGGCTGTACATAACACTTTCCACGTCTCGAATTTGAAGAAATGTTTTGCTAAAGAAGATCTCACTATTCCGTTAGATGAAATCCAAATCAACGAAAAACTCCAATTCATCGAAGAACCCGTCGAAATAATGGATCGTGAGGTTAAAAGACTTAAGCAAAACAAGATACCAATTGTTAAGGTTTGATGGAATGCTCGTAGAGGACCCGAGTTCACCTGGGAGCGTGAAGATCAGATGAAGAAGAAATACCCGCATCTATTTCCAGAAGATTCGTCAACATCTTCAACAGCTTAAAATTTCGGGACGAAATTTATTTAACCGGTAGGTACTGTAGTGACCCGAACTTTTCCATGTTTATATATATTAATTGAGATTGATATTTACATGATTAAATGTTTCCAACATGTTAAGCAATCAAACTTGTTAAGACTTGATTAATTAAAATATGTTTCATATAGACAATTGACCACCCAAGTTGACCGGCGATTCACGAACGTTAAAACTTGTAAAAATGACATGACGATATAAATATGGATATACATATGGTTAACATGAGATTATGATAAGTAAGTATCTCCATAAGTATATTAACAATGAGTTATATACATATAAACAAGACTACTAACTTAAGGATTTCGAAACGAGACATATATGTAACGATTATCGTTGTAACGACATTTAAATGTATATATATCATATTAAGATATATTAATATATCATAATATCATGATAATATAATAATTTAACATCTCATTAGATATAATAAACAATGGGTTAACAACATTAATTGAGATCGTTAACTTAAAGGTTTCAAAACAACACTTATATGTAACGACTAACGATGACTTAACGACTCAGTTAAAATGTATATACATGTAGTGTATTTAGATGTATTAAAATACTTTTGGAAGACTTCAAGACATATATCAAAACACTCATACTTAACGAAAATGGTTACAGTTACTTTCCCATTCTTTTCTCTCATCAAGAATTCTAGTCGTATTCTTACCCGTATTATACACAGCTTCAAAACGTACTTACTATGGGTATATACCAATAGGAACTAGCATGGGATTCCACTCTTGATTATGTCATGTATGACTAATCAATTTTAACTTCTACCATGAGCTAGTCAACTAACTAGAACTCCTTTTAACCCCACTCACCACTCACCAATTACCACTCATCATTCACTCCATTTCACTTCCAATTCTCTTTCTAATTCTCTCTCAACACACACACACACACTATTATGAACGTATTTTTCCAGTAGTTAATCATCATCTTCATCAAAAATCACTTCAAGAATCAAGCTATAATCATCATAGGAAGAACACTTCAAGAACACTTCAAAAATCCCTTCAAGTTTACTAATTTACTTCCAAGCTTTCTAATCCATTCCAAGTAATCATCTAAGATCAAGAAACCTTTGTTATATACAGTAGGTTATCTTTCTTATTCAAGGTAATATTCATATTCAAACTTTGATTCAATTTCTATAACTATAAACTATCTTAATTCGAGTAAAAATCTTACTTGAACTTGTTTTTGTGTCATGATCCTACTTCAAGAACTTTCAAGCCATCCAAGATCCTTTGAAGCTAGATCATTTCTTGTCACTTCCAGTAGGTTTACCTACTAAACTTGAGGTAGTAATGATGTTCATAACATCATTCGATTCATATATATAAAACTATCTTATTCGAAGGTTTAAACTCGTAATCACTAGAACATAGTTTAGTTAATTCTAAAGTTGTTCGCAAACAAAAGTTAATCCTTCTAACTTGAATTTTAAAATTAACTAAACACATGTTCTATATCTATATGATATTCTAACTTAATGATTTAAAACCTGAAAACACGAAAAACACCGTAAAACTGGATTTACGCCGACGTAGTAACACCGCGGACAGTTTTGGGTTAGTTAATTAAAAACTATGATAAACTTTGATTTAAAAGTTGTTATTCTTAGAAAATGACTTTTATTATGAACATGAAACTATATCCAAAAATTATGGTTAAACTCAAAGTGGAAGTATGTTTTCTAAAATGGTCATCTAGACGTCGTTCTTTCGACTGAAATGACTACCTTTACAAAAACGACTTGTAACTTATTTTTCCGACTATAAACCTATACTTTTCTGTTTAGATTCATAAAATAGAGTTCAATATGAAACCATAGCAATTTGATTCACTCAAAACGGATTTAAAATGAAGAAGTTATGGGTAAAACAAGATTGGATAATTTTTCTCATTTTAGCTACGTGAAAATTGGTAACAAATCTATTCCAACCATAACTTAATCAACTTGTATTGTATATTATGTAATCTTGAGATACCATAGACACGTATACAATGTTTCGACCTATCATGTCGACACATCTATATATATTTCGGAACAACCATAGACACTCTATATGTGAATGTTGGAGTTAGCTATACAGGGTTGAGGTTGATTCCAAAATATATATAGTTTGAGTTGTGATCAATACTGAGATACGTATACACTGGGTCGTGGATTGATTCAAGATAATATTTATCGATTTTTTTCTGTACATCTAACTGTGGACAAATAGTTGTAGGTTACTAACGAGGACAGCTGACTTAATAAACTTAAAACATCAAAATATATTAAAAGTGTTGTAAATATATTTTAAACATACTTTGATATATATGTATATATTGTTATAGGTTCATGAATCAACCAGTGGCCAAGTCTTACTTTCCGACGAAGTAAAAATCTGTGAAAGTGAGTTATAGTCCCACTTTTAAAATCTAATATTTTTGGGATGAGAATACATGCAGGTTTTATAAATGATTTACAAAATAGACACAAGTACGTGAAACTACATTCTATGGTTGAATTATCAAAATCGAATATGCCCCTTTTTATTAAGTCTGGTAATCTAAGAATTAGGGAACAGACACCCTAATTGACGCGAATCCTAAAGATAGATCTATTGGGCCTAACAAACCCCATCCAAAGTACCGGATGCTTTAGTACTTCGAAATTTATATCATATCCGAAGGGTGTCCCGGAATGATGGGGATATTCTTATGCATCTTGTTAATGTCGGTTACCAGGTGTTCACCATATGAATGATTTTTATCTCTATGTATGGGATGTGTATTGAAATATGAAATCTTGTGGTCTATTGTTACGATTTGATATATATAGGTTAAACCTATAACTCACCAACATTTTTGTTGACGTTTAAAGCATGTTTATTCTCAGGTGAATACTAAGAGCTTCCGCTGTTGCATACTAAAATAAGGACAAGATTTGGAGTCCATGTTTGTATGATATTGTGTAAAAACTGCATTCAAGAAACTGATTTCGATGTAACATATTTGTATTGTAAACCATTATGTAATGGTCGTGTGTAAACAGGATATTTTAGATTATCATTATTTGATAATCTACGTAAAGCTTTTTAAACCTTTATTTATGAAATAAAGGTTATGGTTTGTTTTAAAAATGAATGCAGTCTTTGAAAAACGTCTCATATAGAGGTCAAAACCTCGCAACGAAATCAATTAATATGGAACGTTTTTAATCAATAAGAACGGGACATTTCACCGAGTTCACCTGGGAACGTGAAGACCAGATAAAGAAGGAATACCCGCACAAATTTCCAGAAGATGCGTCAACACCTTCAACCGCTTAATATTTCAGGACGAAATTTAATTAACGGGTAGGTACTGTAGTGACCCGAACTTTTCTATGATTATATATTAAATGAAAACTATATTTGCTTGATTAAATATTTCCAACATGTTAAGCAATCAAATTTGTTAAGACTTGATTATTTTAAATGAGTTTCATGTAGACATTTGACCACCCAAGTTGACCGGCGATTCACGAACGTTAAAACTTGTAAAAATTATATGATATATATATATATATATATATATATATATATATATATATATATATATATATATATATATATATATATATATATATATATGGTTAACATGAGATTATGATAAGTAAGTATCTCATTAAGTATATTAACAATGTGTGATATACATAAAAAATGAGAATATTGAATTAAGAAACTCGAAACGATATATATAACGAGTATCGTTATAACAACGTCTTACTAAATACATATGAATCATATTAAGATATTGATATACTATGTTTAACATGATAAAATGATAATTAAGTATATCATTAAGTGTGTTAACAATGAACTACATATGTAAAAACAAGACTACTAACTTAAGGATTTCGAAACGAGATATATATGTAACGATTATCGTTGTAATAGTTATTTAATATATATATATATATATATATATATGATGTTAATATATATTCATACACAATGTTATCATGTTAACATAACAATTTAACATCTCATTTAAGTATAATAACAATGAATTAATTACATTTAACAAGATCGTTAACTTAAAGGTTTCAAAATGACACTTACATGTAACGACTAACGATGACTTAACGACTCAGTTAAAATGTATATACATGTAGTGTATTAAGATGTATTTGTACACTTTTGAAAGACTTCAAGACACATATCAAAGTACTTCTACTTAAAAAAAATACTTACAATTAAATCCTCATTCATTTTCATCAACAATTCTACTCGTATGCGCCCCCGTATTCGTACTCGTACAATACACAGCTTCTAGATGTATATACTATTGGTATATACATTTCAATGATCACCTCCTTAGTAGCCCATGTGAGCCATTAAACATTTGGGAACCATCATTTGGCAACTAGTATGAAATATCTCACAAAATTACAAAAAATATTATAAATCATTCATGAATTATTTACATGAAAACAAACTTACACATCCTTTATATCTAATTCATATACCAACGACCAAAAACACCTACAAACACTTTCATTCTTCAATTTTATTCATCTAATTGATCTCTCTCAAGTTCTATCTTCAAGTTCTAAGTGTTCTTCATAAATTCTATAAGTTCTAGTTTCATAAAATCAAGAACACTTTCAAGTTTGCAAGATTACTTCCAAGCTTTCTAATCCATTCCAAGTAATCATCCAAGATCAAGAAACCTTTGTTATTTACCGTAGGTTATCTCTCTTATTTAAGGTAATATTCATATTCAAAATTTGATTCAATTTTTATAACTATAACAATCTTATTTCGAGTAGAAATCTAACTTGAACTTGTTTTCGTGTCATGATTCTGCTTCAAGAACTTTCAAGCCATCCAAGGATCCTTTGAAGCTAGATCTATTTTTTTCATTTCCAGTAGTTTTACCTACTAAAATTAAGGTAGTAATGATGTTCATAACATCATTCGATTCATACATATAAAACCATCTTATTCGAAGATTGAAACTTGTAATCACTAGAACATAGTTTAGTTAATTCTAAACTTGTTCGCAAATAAAGTTAATCCCTCTAACTTGACTTTTAAAATCAACTAAACACATGTTATATATCTATATGATATGCTAACTTAATGATTTAAAACCTGGAAACACGAAAAACACCGTAAAACCGGACATACGCCGTTGTAGTAACACCGCAGGATGTTTTGGGTTTGATAATTAAAAACTATGATAAACTTTGATTTAAAAGTTGTTCTTTTGAGAAAATGATTTTTCTTATGAACATGAAACTATATCCAAAAATCATGGTTAACCTCAAAGTGAAAGTATGTTTTTCAAAATGGTCATCAAGATGTCGTTCTTTCGACAGAAATGACTACCTCTTTAAAGAATGACTTGTAACCTGTATTTATGACTGTAAACTTATACTTTTTCTGTTTAGTTTCATACATTTCAGTTCATTATGAAACCATAGCAACTTGAATCACTCAAAACGGATTTGAAACGAAGAAATGACGGGTAAAACAAAATTGGATAAATTTGCTAGTTTTAGCTACGAAAATTTTGTAACAAATCTAGACTAAACATATCCTAACTAATTTATATTATACATATTATGTAATCTTGGGATACCATAGACACGTATACAATGTTTTGACATATCATATCGACCCATCTATATATATATATCGGAACAACCATAGACACTTTATATGCAGTAATGTTTGAGATAGCTATACAGGGTTGAGGTTGATTCCAAAAATATATATATTTTGAGTTGTGATCTAGCCTGAGACGTGTATATACTGGGTCGTGGATTGATTCAAGATAATATATATTGATGTATTTCTGTTCATCTAACTGTGGACAACTAGTTGTAGGTTACTAACGAGGACTGCTAACTTAACAAACTTAAATCATAAACGTAATAAAAAATGTTGTGAATATATTTCAATCATACTTGATATATATGTACATATTTGTTATAGGTTCGTGAATCGACCAGTGACCAAGTCTTATTTTCAACGAAGGAAAAATCTGTGAAAGTGAGTTTCATTTGCCTTTTTACCCTTTATATTTTTGGGCTGAGAATACATGCGCAATTTTTACAAATATTTACGAAATAGACACAAGTAATCGAAACTACATTATATGGTTGAATGATCGAAGCCGAATATGCCCCTTTTTGCTTGGTAGCCTAAGAATTAGGGAACATCACTAATTTTGAGAATTAGTACACGCCTAATTGACGTGAATCCTAATGATAGATCTATTGGGCTTAACAACCCCCATTCAGGTTATGGATGGTTTAGTACTTCGAGATTATTATACAGAAGAGAGGTTCTGTTTTGGGAATATTCTATGCATTAAGTTAACGTCGGTTACCAGGTGTTCAACAAATGAATGATTTTTATCTCTATGCAGTTTGGGAAATGCCTGATATGAGTTGTGCTATAAAAATGAAATCTTGTGGTCTATTATTATGATTTGATAATATATAGGTTAAACCTATAACTCACCAACATTTTTGTTGACGTTTTAAGCATGTTTATTCTCAGGTGATTATTAAGAGCTTCCGCTGTTGCATACTAAAATAAGGACAAGATTTGGACTCCATACGTGTATGATATTGTGTAAAAACTGCATTCAAGAAACTTATTTTGATGTAATATATTCTTATTGTAAACCATTATGTAATGGTCGTGTGTAAACGGTATATTTTAGGTTATCATTATTTGATAATCTACGTAATGCTTTTTAAACCATTATCGATAAAATAAAGGTTATGGTTGTTTTAAAAATGAATGTAGTATTTGAAAAACGTCTCATATAGAGGTCAAAACCTCGCGATGAAATCAATTAATATGGAACGTTTATAATCAATATGAACGGGACATTTCAATACGATGGTGTAATGACAACCGACCATTGCCATTACATCATTTTAGTATGCATGAACATCTACTAAGGTCGTGTTGAAATGAGTTAAGAATTCTTTCGGTCTTTTAGAATTATGATTAATTGTTGATACATGTGTTGGAACTAATGAGTTGGATGTATTGTTTTAGAATGGCTATTGTATCTCCAAATAGAGGTAATGATGAGGACAATAAGCAAGTCCACACCCCATTAATGGAATCTATCGAAGGCTCACAAAATGAATCTGATGAAGTTACAATGGCAAATGATCTCTCGGGGCAAATAGGACAAGCTTTGGTGTGATACACCCCAACTCTTCTAGAAAAGATAAAGAAGTTGATTAATGACCAATTGGATGAAATGTTGAAGACTCTTATGACTAATAATCCTATGTTAAGAGGAGAAGGGGGAAGTGGGGTAAGGCAAGATGAAGTAGAAGCCCGGGAAAAGAAGGATGAACGCTTTGAGTACAAGAATTTTGCAAATTGCCATCCACCGGAATTTCATGGTAAGGTTGACCTGATTGTTAGTCAAAGGTGGATCGACGAGTTAGAGGAAACTTTCATGTTGTGTGAATGCCGCTGTGACGACCCGGGAATTTCCGACCAAATTTAAACTTGATCTTTATTTGAATTCGACACGATAAGCAAAGTCTGTAATGTCGAGTCACAAAAATTTTGAACTTTTTTATATATTCGTTTGACTTTCGACCATTTCCAACGATTCACGAACAACTATTCGTAAATAAATAACATATATATTTAAATAAGTGTTTATAATTTGAATTTAAAATATAATTTAGAATATTATATATGATTATTAGGATTTATATTGTAAAATAAATAAAAATAAAATGCGATGTAATTGAAACTATATTTAAGGATATAAGGATATATATAAATATGTATATAAATATTACTCGTAAGTATATAAAGTTATAATAAATCTATTTGTTTAAAAATATATAATATATTATAGTAATTAAATTTGTTATTTTAAAACTATTTATATATAGAAAGGAAATATAAATGATTTCGAGCTTAATTAGTAAACATCAGTAATACTCGGTTGACATTTCGATAGCGTTCATATACATTTAATATAAGTTTATGAAGGATTAAAATAAAAGTTGAGCTGTATTTGTTAAAAGTATTTTTACCTTTTTAAGTCTAAATATTAGTACTCCGTACATATAAATCGGAACAGAAAATAAATAATTTTTGAACCTTTTTGATCAGGTTTCAAACAGGTAATGAGTGAAATAATTAAATATGTGTAATCTAAAAATTTGGGATTTTTAGGAACACTTTCATACGTCAACTGTTTAGCAATGGACACGATATAGCACTCCGCGAAGTAAAAATATCTAAAGTGTCGGCAGCATATTACAAAATGAATGATGGCTCTTCTGTTTGTGATTCAATTCACATGTTTTAAGAAATTTTATTATATTTTAATTATTATTATATTATTATAAATATTATAGTACATATCTTATATCTCCATATCTCTATATAAGTATATACCGAGAGTAAGATGGAGAATAAATACCATTACCATCTCATCGCCACCACCACACTACTACCAACCGCCACCATTAATCACCATCATGATCCACCAAGAACCACCACCCTAACTATCATCATCCAACACCCATTTTTTTTTTTTCATAAGAACATCAAATCATCACCACCATCTTTGTGGGTTTGATTCCTGCTACGTTGCTGGTACTTTCTGTTTCAAATTGAAGAACACTTAAGCAACCATTAAACACTATCACCTTTCACAAACACCACCATCATGTATATATATATATACATTTTTTTTCTCCCTCGCTACTGTTTCTGTTTCTAATATTATTCAAACAAAGTAGTTTTACTGCTTATCTTTTTGTTTCACTCGAAAACCTGCTACAGTAGAGAGGATACAGCGAAGAAGAAGAAGAAAGGAGTATGAGATTTCGCATTTCGGGTGTATTATTATACTTTGCAAATACTCGTTTTTTTTTCTCTCTCTGTGGTTGGTTATATTTCTTTACCATGCCTCGATGAGAAGATGAATTAGATGAAAAAAAAAATAGATGATGTATGAAAACGATGCTGAAAGTTGATGAAGACAAACTGTATTATACGTATTAAAGAAATAATCGTGTCAGTTTAAAACAAAAATAATCAAGTGGATCAGTGGATAGAGGAGTGGGTGTTGGACGAGAGGACCAGGGTTCAATCCTCAGCCAAGAAAATAAAATATATATATATTTTTAATTCAACTGGGCTGCTAATTAGCCTGCTGAATGGGCCGAAGACCTGCTGTTGGGCCGTGAATTGAGTATTGTGATTGGGCCGTATTCCTGGATTATTGATCTGCTCAACATGTTTGTTAATATAGCGATAATGATGATGATTAATGGTGTTTGCAAGAAGAAAAGGGAATTAATTATATACGGGTTATATATATAATTAATATATGAATTAAATCTAAAAGCACGAAATAGATGGATGGTTTGGAGGTGTTGTGAGTGAGCGGGAGGTCGCGAGTTCAAATCTCGTTTAGGGTATTTCTTTTTAAGGAAGCTTTCAAGGGGTATAATCTTTTAACTTTTATTTTTTTTATCATCATCATCGTTATTATTATTATTATTATTATTATTATTATTATTATTATTATTATTATTATTATTATTAGGGATAAGTTAATTATTATTGTCACCATTATTAACATAATCAAATATTATTACCATTATTAATATTACTACGTAGTATCATTAAGAATTAGGAGTATTATTAAAATTATTATTATTAATATAGGTATTATGATCATTATTATGATTACGATCATTATTATTATTATTATTTTGAAAACAATACAAATTATTATTATTTTCATTAACATTAGTATTAGTATCATTTTTATTAGTATTATTATCATTACTATTATTAACATAAGTATTTATTAATATTATTATCATTATTTCTACTAATATTAATTTAGTATAATTAGAACTCCTATTTTGGATAAACAAACGAAATACATAAATATATATGTTTAACACATACAATATAACAAAATATATTATTGTATAAAAGGAATATATGAAATATAAATATATTATTAATATAAAAATAATATCATTAATAGGTTATAAACTTATTCAATTATGATTATGTGTATTAATATATAAATATGATATAGGTTCGTGAATTCGAGGCCAACCCTACACTTATTCATTATCGTCATATGTATTTTTACTACAAAATATAGTATGGTGAGTTTCATTTGCTCCCTTTTTAATTGCTTTTGCAATATATATTTTTGGGCTGAGAATACATGCAATATTTTATAAATGCTTTACAAAATAGAGACAAGTGATTAAAATGATATTCTGTGGATTGATGTGCTAGGTAATTTAGTTACATTTTATAAGAGCATGTGAGCGCGAATCCTAAAGATAGATCTATCGGGCTTGACACCCCCATCCTGTAGGCTGCACTAGACATAAGAGCTAGTGGGCGGATGTTTAGTACTTCGAGGATTATTTATTAGCACCAGTGTACGTATCCATCTTTGCAGAGATGACTTATTATATTATTGTTAAGGTTGGTTACTGAGGCCTCAACATAAGCAGAATGGTTTTATACACTTGCAAGTGTACCTATATTTATAAACTAAAATCTTGTGGTCTATTAATATATTGAAATGATTGTTATGATAAACCTATGAACTCACCAACCTTTTGGTTGACACTTTTAAGCATGTTTATTCTCAGGTATGAATTAAGTCTTCCGATGTGCATTTGCTCATTTTAAGGACATTACTTGGAGTCGATCATCGCAATGGGACCAAATGTTGATGACTTTATCCAGATGGATAAGGACGGGTCCTTTCAGTTGGTATCAGAGCGGTGGTCTTAGCGAACCAGGTCTTGCATTAGTGTGTCTAACTGATAGTTGTTTAGATGCATTAGTGAGTCTGGACTTCGACCGTGTCTACATGTCAAAAGTTTTGCTTATCATTTCGTGTCGAAAATTACCTGCTTATCATCCTTAAAGTCTAGAGACATCTTACTGCATTGATTGCATGAATAGTGTACAGAAAAAAAATCATATCTTAGCGTATCTGTTACTGTAGACTTTTCCTGACAGATTTCGTAGATTCCTCCGTAACTTATGGGATTTTAGTATTATATATGCATATGTAAATTATGTATTGTAGAGTACTAATCTACATTCTATAATCTATTTCTTATCGAAAATCCTTCATCTGATCGTATGAGATGAATCCCTCAACCAGTTCGAGTCCCTCAGATTTCGATAGCTATTCTGATAGTTATTCCGACAGCTATTCCGACATGGATATTCACCTAAGCTCTGAAAGCGGTGTCATCAGAATGAATCCATCAATCAGCCATCCCCAATTCATCTGATGGGTTCGTAGTCGACTTAATCAATGGAGACGCGAAGAAGGCGATCTTTTCCACCAACCGAATTCACCTTTTGGCGACAATCCTGAAGCACTTACCGGCGAACCAGTTCGAAACATCATTTTCACCCTCATTTCCTGAATATCTCGTCATGATTATATTCTATCTAAAATTCTAAACCTTATTCATCCCCTTGTTCAAACCGCCAATCATCCGGAATAATAGAAGAAGTCAACGAATTTCACGCTCGAGTTGTAGCTTTGGAAAAATATGGTGCAGAACCTATCAGCTTCAGCAACATCACCGACACCAACAGTACCACCAACAACCCAAGTTTCAACATCACACGCCTCAACATCTCATTCTATACCTCGAGCATAATCATCGTTTTATGTATCGTTCTATCTACCATATCTTCGTGTTACATATCGTTCTACATCGATTATCTCCCCTCAACATGGCGATTATGTAATTTCTAAAGTTCTAGAGATTATGTAATCTAGTATTAACGATAAATCAGATGAGTTTAATATCTTATTGACTCATTAAATCCATGATTACGTCTGAAGAAAATATATATGCAAGTATATTTTCATAAAGATTGTAATTAAAAATTCTTTTGTACAAACTGTTAATGGTAAAAATATTTTAACGGGTAGGTAATACCCGAGGAATATCTAGATTTCACATTAATCAGTTACACGGTACATTCTACGACTCTGATTCAACAGTCAGTCACTATCCTACTTGTATCCATAGATATACGTATCCGTTCACCACAGAATCCATTTTCGTTCAATTTCATATTTGGATTTTGACCTATCAAAATCCAACAAGTGGCATAATGAAGATAACATCGGACAAGGTAAAATTTGTTAGAAACAAACGAACTAACTAATTGAAATATTGTTAAGAATCCACGGTAACTGTTCCTAGCTAATTGTTCCTAGCTAACTGGTTACATTTTATTTATCGCAATTTAATTATTGCAATTTACATTCTCGCAATTTTTTTTATCGTCATTTAATTTCTGTATTTATTTTACGCACTTTAAATAACGGGACACGTATACAAGGTTTCGACATATCATATTGACCCATCTATATATTTATCTTGGAACAACCATAGACACTCTATATGCAAATGACGGAGTTAGCTATACAGGGTTGAGGTTGATTCCAAAATATATATATATAGTTTGAGTTGTGATCAATACTGAGACCTGTACACGGGTTACGATACGTATTAATTAATTCGAATGTTATATATTAAACTATATATGAACTATTGGACTGTTAAATGTGGACTATCGACTGTGGACGAATAATATTGGACAATTAAAATGAATTAAAATACTGATTATAACATATGAAACTAAATAATTCTTCAAGTTTGCCACTTTATTTCATCTTCAACCTCATTTGAATCTTGGCGATTCCAATCCATGTTCAAATCTTTCATGATTCTTGAAAATACCTCGATCGAGAGGATGAACCAGCCACACTTCATCTACGGAAGAAAAGATTGATGCATATAGTTATACACCTGAAAAACCCTCGGAAACTGAGCAAACGTTTAACACGTAGCTGTACTAATTCCTTTAGTGTTATTATTAGCCAAAATGATTTGGTAATCCCTTTCAAAGTAGAAAATTTTGTCACAGCTCCAGCAAGTCAACTCCGACTTTTCATTCGAAATAACCTTATTATAACCTTGATATATATGCGTACTCTTTATTGTTAGTAGAGAATCTTTTATATTCCACCATATTACCATCAGTGTTTAATCATCTAAAAATACAATTCTCCTGAAACCACATCAGTTTGATAACCGATGACCCAGATCCGTTAACTTTGAAAATGCTGACGAAGTAGCATGTTGTAGATGGTCTTAATGGCCAATAGTTGATGATAAAGAAGGAAGTGTTAGGAACGCTCGATAGAAAGTTTGGTACTGAAAATCGGATTGAGCACACTGTGAAGGAAACAAAGAACAAATACAAGGACCAAACCCTATATTCAAAGAATCCAGGTAATTCTGGATCCGATGAAATCTTTAGAGAATATCATGCTCCGAAGTCACGTTAAAATTTTGCGGAAAATTTTTCCTTATCAACTTTCGAACTTAGAAATTCCAAAATATCATCATAAATATCTTGTCCGAAATTATCTATCTCTTCGTGTTTTCTGTATTCCTTTATATTGGAAACTTCTGTAAAACTTAAGTATAAATTAGGAATGAATTCTGGAGAAGTGTTGGGAACTGAAGTATGAGTTAGTATAATATAATGCGCTTGGCCAACGTGATTATATTACAGTAAGTCATGCTGAACTTCTAATGGAACGTGATAATTCACAGACCTTACCCCCATCATGTGCCATGTCACACGACTCTTTCATTCTACTTAATTTCTAAGCATATCACGGAAATATTTCCTTGATATTTCCGTTCTTCCGTAATTCCAAAAGTTTGCTAATAAATAGTGTTATTTCATTTTATTCTGATTAGAAGATTTCTTTAAATTCCTTGAATTCTGAAAATCAACCTTGACTATGTCAGAAGTTAAGACGAACCTCTAATCACTTCATTTCACTCTTTTGTGATAGCTTCACTCGTACGCTTCGCATGATCGAATCATTTTATCCATATTAATTGAAAATGATAAAACACTATTTATCAACTCATATTCGTCATGAAAAACATTCTTATTGTTAGCCATGACAACCTCGATCAAATTTCGGGACGAAATTTCTTTAACGGGTAGGTACTGTGACGACCCGGGAATTTCCGACCAAATTTAAACTTGATCTTTATTTGAATTCGACATGATAAGCAAAGTCTGTAATGTCGAGTCATAAAAATTTTGAACTGTTTTATATATTCGTTTGACTTTCGACCATTCCCAACGATTCACGAACAACTATTCGTAAATAGATAACATATATATTTAAATAAGTGTTTATAATTTGAATTTGAAATATAATTTAGAATATTATATATGATTATTAGGATTTATATTGTAAAATAAATAAAAATAATATGCGATGTAATTGAAACTATATTTAAGGATATAAGGATATATATAAATATGTATATAAATATTACTCGTAAGTATATAAAGTTATAATAAATCTATTTGTTTAAAAATATATAATATATTATAGTAATTAAATTTGTTATTTTAAAACTGTTTATATATAGAAAGGAAATATAAATGATTTCGAGCTTAATTAGTAAACATCAGTAATACTCGGTTGACATTTCGATAGCGTTCATATAGATTTAATATAAGTTTATGAAGGATTAAAATAAAAGTTGAACTGTAAATCGATTACGAAGATTTTAGATTTGTTAAAAGTATTTTTACCTTTTTAAGTCTAAATATTAGTACTCCGTACATATAAATCGGAACAGAAAATAAATAATTTTTGAACCTTTTTGATCAGGTTTCAAACAGGTAATGAGTGAAATAATTAAATATGTGTAATCTAAAAATTTGGGATTTTTAGGAACACTTTCATACGTCAACTGTTTAGCAATGGACACGATATAGCACTCCGTGAAGTAAAAATATCTAAAGTGTCGGCAGTATATTACAAAATGAATGATGGCTCTTCTGTTTGTGATTCAATTCACATGTTTTAAGAAATTTTATTATATTTTAATTATTATAAATATTATAGTACATATCATATATCTCTATATCTCTATATAAGTATATACCGAGAGTAAGATGGAGAATAAATACCATTACCATCTCATCGCCACCACCACACTACTACCAACCGCCACCATTAATCACCATCATGATCCACCAAGAACCACCACCCTAACTATCATCATCCAACACCCATTTATTTTTTCATAAGAACATCAAATCATCACCACCATCTTTGTGGGTTTGATTCATGCTACGTTGCTGTTACTTTCTGTTTCAAATTGAAGAACACTTAAGCAACCATCAAACACTATCACCTTTCACAAACACCACCATCATGTATATATATATACATTTTTTTCTCCCTCGCTACTGTTTCTGTTTCTAATATTATTCGAACAAAGGAGAGAGGATACATCGAAGAAGAAGAAGAAGAAGAAAGGAGAATGAGATTTCGCATTTCGGGTGTATTATTATACTTTGCAACTACTCGTTTTTTTTTTCTCTCTCTGTGGTTGGTTATATTTCTTTACCATGCCTCGATGAGAAGATGAATGAGATGAAAAAAAAATAGATGATGTATGAAAACGATGATGAAAGTTGATGAAGACAAACTGTATTATACGTATTAAAGAAATAATCGTGTCAGTTTAAAACAAAAATAATCAAGTGGATCAGTGGATAGAGGAGTGGGTGTTGGACGAGAGGACTAGGGTTGAATCCTCAGCCAAGAAAAAAAATATATATATTTTTAATTCAACTGGGCTGCTAATTAGCCTGCTGAATGGGCCGAAGACCTGCTGTTGGGCCGTGAATTGAGTATTGTGATTGGGCCGTATTCCTGGACTATTGATCTGCTCAACATGTTTGTTAATATAGCGATAATGATGATGATTAATGGTGTTTGCAAGAAGAAAAGGGAATTAATTGTATACGGGTTATATATATAATTAATATCTGAATTAAATCTAAAAGCACGAAATAGATGGATGGTTTGGAGGTGTTGTGAGTGAGCGGGAGGTCGCGAGTTCAAATCTCGTTTAGGGTATTTCTTTTTAAGGATGCTTTCAAGGGGTATAATCTTTTAACTTTCATTTTTTTTCATCATCATCATTATTATTATTATTATTATTATTATTATTATTATTATTATTATTATTATTATTATTATTATTATTATTATTATTATTAGGGATAAGTTAATTATTATTGTCACCATTATTAACATAATCAAATATTATTACCATTATTAATATTACTACGTAGTATCATTAAGAATTAGGAGTATTATTAAAATTATTATTATTAATATAGGTATTATCATCATTATTATGATTACGATCATTATTATTATTATTATTTTGAAAACAATACAAATTATTATTATTTTCGTTAACATTAGTATTAGTATCATTTTTATTAGTATTATTATCATTACTATTATTAACATAAGTATTTTATTAATATTATTATCATTATTTCTACTAATATTAATTTAGTATAATTAGAACTCCTATTTTGGATAAACAAACGAAATAAATAAATATATATGTTTAACACATACAATATAACAAAATATTTTATTGTATAAAATGAATATATGAAATATAAATATATTATTAATATAAAAATAATATCATTAATAGGTTATAAACTTATTCAATTACGATTATGTGTATTAATATATAAATATGATATAGGTTCGTGAATCCGAGGCCAACCCTACACTTATTCATTATCGTCATATGTATTTTTACTACAAAATACAGTATGGTGTGTTTCATTTGCTCCCTTTTTAATTGCTTTTGCAATATATATTTTTGGCCTGAGAATACATGCAATATTTTATAAATGCTTTACGAAATAGAGACAAGTGATTAAAAATGATATTCTGCAGATTGATGTGCTAGGTAATTTAGTTACATGTTATAAGAGCATGTGAGCGCGAATCCTAAAGATAGATCTATTGGGCTTGACACCCCCATCCTGTAGGCTGCACTAGACATAAGAGCTAGTGGGCGGATGTTTAGTACTTTGAGGATTATTTATTAGCACCGGTGTACGTATCCATCTTTGCAAAGATGACTTATTATATTATTGTTAAGGTTGGTTACTGAGGCCTCAACATAAGCAGAATGGTTTTATACACTTGCGAGTGTACATATATTTATAAACTGAAATCTTGTGGTCTATTAATATATTGAAATGATTGTTATGATAAACCTATGAACTCACCAACCTTTTGGTTGACACTTTTAAGCATGTTTATTCTCAGGTATGAATTAAGTCTTCCGCTGTGCATTTGCTCATTTTAAGGACATTACTTGGAGTCGATCATCGCAATGGGACCAAATGTTGATGACTTTGTCCAGATGGATAAGGACGGGTCCTTTCAGCCGCGAACACTTAAAGGTAATTTACGCGGCACACCAAATGAAGGGAAGTGGTTATGAATGGTGGAATTTCATAGTTATGAAAGGACCCGTTCATATACATTATAAACGATTCACAATAGTTGATTACATTGCGAGGTATTTGACCTCTATATGATACATTTTACAAACATTGCATTCGTTTTTAAAAGACAATCTTTCTTTACATCGAAAATTGACAGGTATGCATACCATTTCATAATATCCACTATCCAACTATAAATTGATTTAATAATAATCTTTGATGAACTCAATGACTCGAATGCAACGTTCTTCGAAATATGCTATGAAAGACTCCAAGTAATATCTTTAAAATGAGCAAATGCACAGCGGAAGATTTCTTTAACACCTGAGAATAAACATGCTTTAAAGTGTCAACCAAAAGGTTGGTGAGTTCATTAGTTTATCATAATCATTTATTTCCATCATTTTAATAGACCACAAGAATTTCATTTCCAGTTCTCATAAATATACGTCCCATGCATAGAGACAAAAATAATCATTCATATGGTGAACACCTGGTAACCGACATTAACAATATGCATATAAGAATATCCCCATCATTCCGGGATCCTCCTTCGGACATGATATTAATTTCGAAGTACTAAAGCATCCGGTACTTTGGATGGGGCTTGTTGGGCCCGATAGATCTATCTTTAGGATTCGCGTCAATTAGGGTGTCTGTTCCCTAATTCTTAGATTACCAGACTTAATAAAAAGGGGCATATTCGGTTTAATAATTCAACCATAGAATGTAGTTTCGATTACTTGTGTCTATTTCGTAAAACAATTATAAAAGCAGCGCATGTATTCTCAGCCCAAAAATATAAAGGGTAAAAAGGCAAATGAAACTCACCATACTGTATTTCGTAGTAAAAATACATATAACGTCATTGAACAAGTGCAAGGTTGGCCTCGGATTCACGAACCTATATTAATTATATATATTTATATGTTGGTCAATATTTGTATAGCAATTTAGGTCAGGTCATAGTGTAATCCTATCCTATAGCTCGAGTCTGACTCTACAGTATAGTAGCATGTTATATTACTCATGTTAAATTAATATTCTAGTCAAAGGTGACGTATGAAACAACGTAACACAAATGGTTTCATAATCATAAAATAGTATTTTAGGTTTTTTTTTTTTTTTTATAGAGAAAATCAACACAAAAAGTTAACTGAAAAGTTAACAGGAAAAGTCAAAGTTCAAAGTCAAAAGTCAAAGGTTAAAGTCAAAAGTCAAAGGTCAAAGTAAAAATGAGGTCGCATGCAAATATATAATAACTTATACAAAAATGATTTTCGGTCAAACATGACTAAACGGGCCACTTCAGCTATTTTTAGAAAAATTATCGGAACTCCGATTGATAAACGGCCAAAGATAAAAGTTACACATTACCAAAAAGATTAAGCATAAATATTACAGAAGTAAACTAAACCTAGACAACTCGTAGTTGCCAACGCGTTTTCGGCGTTTCAAAGTTAATTTTTCAGCTTTAATAAATTTACAAAAGTGACCGAGTAGCCTACTTTAGAGATTTTTAGAAAATTCCTCAAAACTCGTATTGACAAACGGTCAAAGCCTGCAAATTCTCGTTACCACAAAGATATAACATGATTTTTGGCAAGAGTAAACACATATCAGGCCAACCATGACAACTGATACAAAACTGACATTTTTTAAATAAAAAAGTTCAGCTCTTTTTAGAATTTTAAAATGTGACCAAACCGTCAACTTTGATGATTTTTAGAAAAATCGTCGAGACTCGAATTGACAAACGGCCATAGTCGTTTGTTAGACCTTACATCAAAGAATTCAGTGGTATTTTATTTATATATGAAACAATGCAGATCAATGAGAATTTCAGTTCCCGTTTCGACATTTCATCAAAATTTGCAAAACTTCTTTTGTCCATAACTTGACAACCGTTCAACGAAACGAGACGTGCTTTATATGAAAATTCATCTACTCGACGAGTAGAATCCAAATAACCACTTTTTATAACCCAGAAAATTAGTTCACTAATTATCATCAGCAATTTTAATTACGAAATTAATTATGCAATTTGTTTATTTCATAACTTTCTAACCGTTACTTGGATTCAAGTGATTCTTAAACCAAAATTCAACTATTTTTCGCTAGCTTTCCAACCACATGCATATCTTATATCTTATCTCAATCGTATATGTAATTAATTCAGGAATCAACATAACCTATCTAATGGCAATATCAAAAGTACAAGCATGCATAATCCTATATACTCGAGCACTAGTCAGGGATACACTATTAGTATGTAAAAATTAAATTATGAGTACTCACATATCAATATTGAGATTCAATATTGCAGGAAAGGTACGTAAACGCAACGGAGATGATAAACACTATATTGACCTCACGAGCATACCCATGAACCATACTCAATCACCTCCATAGCTATAACCCATAATTTCCTTAATCCTATCCCACTCGAAAAAACAACTTCGAAATCACTCGGACAGCACTCCGTCGTAATATTTTATGTATACTAATAATATCTTGAGATAATACGGAGTAAATATATATATGTAAATCGATTGAGAGAGTTTAGAGAAAACTATTTTCAAGTTTCTATGAAATAATGAAACCTATTGAATTCTATTTATAATAGATTTTTGAATTATTAAAGTGAATTATTAAAGTATGAATTATTAAAGTGAATTATTAAAGTATGAATTATTAAAGTGAATTATTAAAGTATGAATTATTAAAGTGAATTATTAAAGTATGAATTATTAAAGTATGAATTATTAAAGTTAAAGTAAAGTAAAGGTAAAGTTTAAGTATAGTAAAAGTATAAAACTATGTACGTATAATACGCGTATAAATATATATAATATTAATTTAAATCGTTATATATATTTAATAAAATAAAATATAAATATCGTTATCTTTATCTTTATCATACTAGTTAAGTAATGAGTTGTCAAAAGTGGTTCTAGATATTTATAAAAGTTATATACGTTTTAATAATAAAGTTCTTTTTAAACTGAAAACGTTTTTGTACGTTTGAAACTAAATAGATCAATCGAGTCTTTATGAGATTCAATCTTCCACTATCCTTTGTCTAGTTCTCAATGATTGACAATTTGTTCATATTTATAAATCACTTTACCATTTTCCGAATATTGTTAAAATGAAAAGATTTCTCAAATCAACGTGGGCCTTTCAACGGAGACTTGTAATCATAATTTAATATATCTGATAATTCAATCATTTGATCTTATCTTCTAATTCCATTGATTAACATTTTGAAACAGATACAATCATATAAAGTATTTAATCTAATATTTTGTTTACGTTTCAAGTTATAATATATATACACATATACATATATAATCATATTCGTTTAATGGTTCGTGAATCGTTGGAACTTGGTCGAGGTTGAATGAATGTATGAACATAGTTTAAAATTCTTGAAATTTAACTTAACAAATATTGCTTATCGTGTCGGAATCATATAAAGATTAAAGTTTAAATTTGGTTGGAAATTTCCGGGTTGTCACAGTACCTACCCGTTAAAGAAATTTCGTCCCGAAATTTGAGTGGAAAGGTCGTGAATGATAATAAGTATGTTTTCATGAAGCATACGAGCTGAAAATTAGAGTTTTATCATCAGCGAATAATTTGGATAAACAATCCATTTATATGAAGAGTACGAATGAAGCTAACATAGAATAGTGAAATGAGTAAGTGTAGATTCATCTTATCATTTGACGTAGATATGATTAATTCCCAGATTTTAAGGGATTTGAAGAAAATCTTCTTAATAAGATTTGACTCTCCGGTAATCAAGGGAATTAGGATCCGTTTTAAATGCGATCATCCATTTTAATTGTTCTGTCGGAAATTTTCTTATAAATTCACCTCCTTCGTTTCCTTACAACTCACACCATCTATTGATGCATTTTATGCAAGTCCCTAGACATCTACCCACGTCCATTGCAGGTACAACAGTTTACAGGCCACCATGATTGCTCGTTATTATCCTATCCGTGTTTGTATGTGGTTACAAGAACTGCAGGAACGAGATTTAGATGTTTGACTATGTTAAACTTAGTCAGACGTACGAGTGAAGCCTCACTAGTACGGCTGACAGGCTCATACGCATGGTTGATGCTGAGCTAAGTCACAATTACAACCTAAATGATAAGACACGAGTGAGTGATCACCCGTACGGTTGATGAAGCCAACTCGTACGTGTGATGAATGAATCGTATGGGTGTGTCAACAGCAGGGGTATATAAAGTCTTATGTTCTTCATTTTAGGTTAAGCCTCTCATTTGTTACACACACTCAGATCTAGTGAGCTCCTTCGATTCTCTCTCAGTCCAAATCACCCAGGTGGTGAATAATAGCTCTAGGTGTTGATCTAATCACACTTGATTTAGTTTTGGTTTGACTAAATTAATCAAAAAAAAAAAAAAAAAAACTTAACCTATTCACTAGAGGGTTTGATTCACTTATTCTGCCATTGTGTGAGTTAAATCTGTTGATTTCTAAGTTTGTAGTCATGTTTCATCACCTTCTATTCTTTCCCCCTCAACTCATATTTTAAAGTATTCATCAATATGCTCCATCCAGTTCTGATTCTCGATATACTTCTAACTTTCATATCGGTCATTCTTCTTTTTTTTTTTTTTTCATGTACCGCCGGAAGAATCTATTTACTTCTACTATACTCTTGGGTTTATAGTGTTCCTAGTTCTCCCGTGTCTTTATATTGCTATATGCATCGATATATATATGGTTTATAATTTCTGGTTTGTCGTTGGGCTTTATATGTTCCCTTATATTTCAAAGTCTCTGCTTCTGTCTTCTATAATCATTATCATTCACAGTTAATACTCTCTTTTATTTGCTGCAATTTATACCCCAATTTCTATTTCGGAGTTTTGTCCTTTCGTTTCTTCTTCTTGCGATTAAGCACCGCTTGTAATGGTCCAGAATTCACAGATATGACTTTCGAAATGAACATTGTTAATGTTCTAGGAAGGAAATTGTGATGGCACGATCTTGACTTGTCAAATTACTAAAATACCTTGGAAAAGGCCGAATCGTCAAGAAATATTTTCTTGATATTTTAAAGGTTAAATAGAATACAAGAGTCGTATAACATGGCACATGATGATGTTATGATCTGTGAATCATCACGTTCTATTTAGAAACTCAGCATGACTTACTGTAATATAATCACGTTGATCAAGTGTCATTATATTATACTAATTCATGCTTCAGTTCCCAACACTACTTCAAAATATTCCTATTTTAAACTTGAATGTTTCAGAATTTAGAAACTAAAATAGTTTCTTTTATGATGTAATACAGATAGCGCGAAGAGGTAAATGATTTCAAATAAGAAAAATTAAGAAAATATCTTCAGAAATATGGAGGATATTTATAATGAAAGATATGATGATATTTTAGAATATCTAAGATCAGAGGATGATGAAGAATATTATTCACAAGGGTTTAGAGTCAGGAGTAAGGTATTTGATAATAATTTCAGCAGACACTGAATCATTTGGATTCTTTGAAGGCAGGTTTAGTCTTTGTGATTTGTCCATAGCCTCCTTCATGGTTTGCTTAATCTGTTTTCCAGTTCCAAACCTTCTCTTTTTCTAAGCTTTTCCAACACACTATCCTTTATTATCAAACTTTTGACTGTTAAGGTCGTTTACAGTTTTTGCTGCTTCATCAGCATTTTCCAAACTTCGGAGAACTAGTTCGCAGTTTAGGGTGTTTTTCAGAAACTCCACATTCAAAGTATATAAGTCTAGGAGATAGACGTTATATATACACCTATAACCATTGGCAGAGACATGCTGCAAGATTTCAAAATACTAATTGCTGATTCCCAGTAATTGGCATGACAATTCTTGTTACAAGATGCGGATGAGTAAATGATGGGGTTTCGATAAATATAATGACTTTTCGAAAAGTCAAAGATCAGTGAAGTTGTTGGTAAGTTTATTTTTAATATGGTGAGACATAAAAGGTTCTACGGTAACGATGACGAAAGGGCAACGTCTATATCAAGGTTATAATAAGACTGTTTCAACTGAAAAGTCGAAGTTGACTTGCTAAAGCTGTGACAAAACTGACTAATTTGAAAAAAAATCGCGAAGTTATTTTTGCTAATAAATGCCAAAGGGTCTGACACGGATATGTGTTAAATTATGACTCTGGTTTCGAGAGCTTTTCAGATGCAAGACTGTGGTTAATATGTGGTTGGATCATCATCTCGATTGTTCATTATTTGAAGTGTCTTCAGGAATTTCGAAGGGTTTTGAACACAGATTGTAATCGTTAACATACATTTGATGTTCTAACACAGTTTTGAAGTCAAAATATAGCTTGTGAAAGATGTAAGGATCTAAGAGTGATGATTTTGGTCATATCTCAAGTTGAATTTTGAGATTTCAAAATCAGAATATGTAATTAAATTTTGAATGAGTATGGTTGTTTTGATTTCTATAAAAGAATGTATATTGTTGTGAAAGTAGGGAGTATAATGGATGATTTGCTGAATCAGATTCGAAGAATGTAATATATTAATTGTGAATTTATATATCTCTCGGGTATTACCTACCCGTTAAAAAAAATTTCACAATTAATATTTTATATAAAAGAATTTTATTACAGTCTTTATGAAAAAATATATATATGTGTATATTTTCTTCAGATGTAACATAGATTTAATGAGTTAATGTTAAATTAAACTCATTTGATTTACGGTTGAAACTAGAATTTAATAATCCCTAAAGGCTTTAAAAAGTACATAACTTTTACGCAGTATTTCTTTAATGACATTGAAATTATGAATCAATATTTCGTTATTTGTTGATGTATGATGTTCGGTTCGTGGAATTCTTGTGAATTTCGCAAAGTACGAATGATGTTATCTGAAAAGTTTCGGGTACATCGATGATGAAAGTGTAAAATCAAATATATACTTGATTTATTATGAATTGGAATTTGTTGAATTGCGACAGAGATTGTAGTTAACGCTGGTTAAGTTGCGGCCGAAGGACGTACATTATTGCATATTTGTAATATGAATTAACCGAGTAGTTAAGATTCACACACAATAGCTTAGCACGGAAAGATTTATTTTTATTTCAAAATATATAAAATATACATATAATTTCTTCAAAGGGAATGAGTTAATTCTTCATAACTCGTTGATACAATATACGGGTTATTGATTCGTAATGATATCCATAGTGATTCTTGAGCTGATGGAGTTTGTGATGTTATAGGTGTTATTGATTCTGATGTTGACTGTACTGATGATGCTGGTGACGCTGACGGTACTGTTAATGCTGTTGGTAAAACAAGTTTAGGTTGTTAATCACACACCATTTTTGTCAGGGTTTCTACTCTTCCTTCTATCATTTTGGTTCGCTTAACTGATTTATGGTTAGGGCTAGATTAGATAATCTCTAAGACTTTAGAGATTACATAATCTGTGCGGAATGTTTCTCCAATGAAGTTATGAATTAATACTTCATCGATTATTGTTGTTGGTATTCCTTGGTATCTACAGGGCGTATGACATTAGTGCTCGTGGGACAGAGTGTAAAGTTGAGGTTTACGACGTGGTTGTGGTTGGGGTGGTAATGGTACTATTGGCGTTGATGATGGTGTTACTGGTTATGCTGCTGATGCTGCTGCTGGTGTTTGTAATCTCTGCACCATATTCTCCAAAGCCACTACCCGAGCGCGAAGCTCGTTGACTTCTTCTATTACACCGGGGTGATTGTCGGTTCGGACGAGCGGATAAATAAAATCTAAAATTTGATGTAATATATAATCGTGACGAGATACTCTGGAAATGAGCGAGAAAATGGTGTTTCGAACAGGTTCGCCGGTAAGTGCTTCAGGTTCTTCATCAAGAGGGCAATGTGGTGGATGGAAGGGATCACCTTCTTCTTGTCTCCAATGATTGAGGAGGCTACGAACCCATCCCCAATTCATCCAGAATAGGTGATGACTGATTGGTTGATCTATTCCGGTCACACTGCTTTCGGAGCTGGAGTGGGATTCCATTTCGAAATCCGAGGAACTTGAATTAATGATGAATTCCATTTCGTACAATTGAATAAGGATTTTTTTTTTTCGATATGAAATGATTTTCGGTTATCGGATGGTATTCTAATTACATAGAATATCCATATATATAGAACAAAAGATTTCGTAAATTACGGAGGAATTTACGGGATATATCAGGCAACGTTTACAGTAATAGATATGATAAGATATGATTTAGCAGATACGCTAAGATATGAATTTTTGTCTATACACTATTCATGCAATCAATGCAGCAAGACGTGTCTTAGACCAAAAATGATAAGCAGGTAATTTCCTGAGGATGATAAGTAGTTAATTTTTGACACAAAATGATAAGCAAAACTATTGACATGCAGACACGGTCGAAGTCCAGACTCACTAATGCATCCTATCGACTTATCTGTTAGACACACTAATGCAGACCTGGTTCGCTAAGACCACCGCTCTGATACCAACTGAAAGGACCCGTTCATATACATTATAAACGATTCACAATAGTTGATTACATTGCGAGGTATTTGACCTCTATATGATACATTTTACAAACATTGCATTCGTTTTTAAAAGACAATCTTTCTTTACATCGAAAATTGACAGGTATGCATACCATTTCATAATATCCACTATCCAACTATAAATTGATTTAATAATAATCTTTGATGAACTCAATGACTCGAATGCAACGTTCTTCGAAATATGCTATGAAAGACTCCAAGTAATATCTTTAAAATGAGCAAATGCACAGCGGAAGATTTCTTTAACACCTGAGAATAAACATGCTTTAAAGTGTCAACCAAAAGGTTGGTGAGTTTATTAGTTTATCATAATCATTTATTTCCATCATTTTAATAGACCACAAGAATTTCATTTCCAGTTCTCATAAATATACGTCCCATGCATAGAGACAAAAATAATCATTCATATGGTGAACACCTGGTAACCGACATTAACAATATGCATATAAGAATATCCCCATCATTCCGGGATCCTCCTTCGGACATGATATTAATTTCGAAGTACTAAAGCATCCGGTACTTTGGATGGGGCTTGTTGGGCCCGATAGATCTATCTTTAGGATTCGCGTCAATTAGGGTGTCTGTTCCCTAATTCTTAGATTACCAGACTTAATAAAAAGGGGCATATTCGGTTTAATAATTCAACCATAGAATGTAGTTTCGATTACTTGTGTCTATTTCGTAAAACAATTATAAAAGCAGCGCATGTATTCTCAGCCCAAAAATATAAAGGGTAAAAAGGCAAATGAAACTCACCATACTGTATTTCGTAGTAAAAATACATATAACGTCATTGAACAAGTGCAAGGTTGGCCTCGGATTCACGAACCTATATTAATTATATATATTTATATGTTGGTCAATATTTGTATAGCAATTTAGGTCAGGTCATAGTGTAATCCTATCCTATAGCTCGAGTCTGACTCTACAGTATAGTAGCATGTTATATTACTCATGTTAAATTAATATTCTAGTCAAAGGTGACGTATGAAACAACGTAACACAAATGGTTTCATAATCATAAAATAGTATTTTAGGTTTTTTTTTTTTTTTATAGAGAAAATCAACACAAAAAGTTAACTGAAAAGTTAACAGGAAAAGTCAAAGTTCAAAGTCAAAAGTCAAAGGTTAAAGTCAAAAGTCAAAGGTCAAAGTAAAAATGAGGTCGCATGCAAATATATAATAACTTATACAAAAATGATTTTCGGTCAAACATGACTAAACGGGCCACTTCAGCTATTTTTAGAAAAATTATCGGAACTCCGATTGATAAACGGCCAAAGATAAAAGTTACACATTACCAAAAAGATTAAGCATAAATATTACAGAAGTAAACTAAACCTAGACAACTCGTAGTTGCCAACGCGTTTTCGGCGTTTCAAAGTTAATTTTTCAGCTTTAATAAATTTACAAAAGTGACCGAGTAGCCTACTTTAGAGATTTTTAGAAAATTCCTCAAAACTCGTATTGACAAACGGTCAAAGCCTGCAAATTCTCGTTACCACAAAGATATAACATGATTTTTGGCAAGAGTAAACACATATCAGGCCAACCATGACAACTGATACAAAACTGACATTTTTTAAATAAAAAAGTTCAGCTCTTTTTAGAATTTTAAAATGTGACCAAACCGTCAACTTTGATGATTTTTAGAAAAATCGTCGAGACTCGAATTGACAAACGGCCAGAGTCGTTTGTTAGACCTTACATCAAAGAATTCAGTGGTATTTTATTTATATATGAAACAATGCAGATCAATGAGAATTTCAGTTCCCGTTTCGACATTTCATCAAAATTTGCAAAACTTCTTTTGTCCATAACTTGACAACCGTTCAACGAAACGAGACGTGCTTTATATGAAAATTCATCTACTCGACGAGTAGAATCCAAATAACCACTTTTTATAACCCAGAAAATTAGTTCACTAATTATCATCAGCAATTTTAATTACGAAATTAATTATGCAATTTGTTTATTTCATAACTTTCTAACCGTTACTTGGATTCAAGTGATTCTTAAACCAAAATTCAACTATTTTTCGCTAGCTTTCCAACCACATGCATATCTTATATCTTATCTCAATCGTATATGTAATTAATTCAGGAATCAACATAACCTATCTAATGGCAATATCAAAAGTACAAGCATGCATAATCCTATATACTCGAGCACTAGTCAGGGATACACTATTAGTATGTAAAAATTAAATTATGAGTACTCACATATCAATATTGAGATTCAATATTGCAGGAAAGGTACGTAAACGCAACGGAGATGATAAACACTATATTGACCTCACGAGCATACCCATGAACCATACTCAATCACCTCCATAGCTATAACCCATAATTTCCTTAATCCTATCCCACTCGAAAAAACAACTTCGAAATCACTCGGACAGCACTCCGTCGTAATATTTTATGTATACTAATAATATCTTGAGATAATACGGAGTAAATATATATATGTAAATCGATTGAGAGAGTTTAGAGAAAACTATTTTCAAGTTTCTATGAAATAATGAAACCTATTGAATTCTATTTATAATAGATTTTTGAATTATTAAAGTGAATTATTAAAGTATGAATTATTAAAGTGAATTATTAAAGTATGAATTATTAAAGTGAATTATTAAAGTATGAATTATTAAAGTGAATTATTAAAGTATGAATTATTAAAGTATGAATTATTAAAGTTAAAGTAAAGTAAAGGTAAAGTTTAAGTATAGTAAAAGTATAAAACTATGTACGTATAATACGCGTATAAATATATATAATATTAATTTAAATCGTTATATATATTTAATAAAATAAAATATAAATATCGTTATCTTTATCTTTATCATACTAGTTAAGTAATGAGTTGTCAAAAGTGGTTCTAGATATTTATAAAAGTTATATACGTTTTAATAATAAAGTTCTTTTTAAACTGAAAACGTTTTTGTACGTTTGAAACTAAATAGATCAATCGAGTCTTTATGAGATTCAATCTTCCACTATCCTTTGTCTAGTTCTCAATGATTGACAATTTGTTCATATTTATAAATCACTTTACCATTTTCCGAATATTGTTAAAATGAAAAGATTTCTCAAATCAACGTGGGCCTTTCAACAGAGACTTGTAATCATAATTTAATATATCTGATAATTCAATCATTTGATCTTATCTTCTAATTCCATTGATTAACATTTTGAAACAGATACAATCATATAAAGTATTTAATCTAATATTTTGTTTACGTTTCAAGTTATAATATATATACACATATACATATATAATCATATTCGTTTAATGGTTCGTGAATCGTTGGAACTTGGTCGAGGTTGAATGAATGTATGAACATAGTTTAAAATTCTTGAAATTTAACTTAACAAATATTGCTTATCGTGTCGGAATCATATAAAGATTAAAGTTTAAATTTGGTTGGAAATTTCCGGGTTGTCACAAGTTAAGTCACATGGTCGGGATGTGGCAACAAGTTTCCCATGGGAAAAGTTTTGTGAGATGTTTATGGATCAATTTGCTCCACCCACCGAAGTTAGTAGGTTAAAGTCCGAATTCATGAATATCGAGCATGGGAGCAAATCAGTGACCGAGTTTAATGCCGAGTTTAATGATAAGTCTCATTTTTGCCCTGACATTGTCTCAAGTCCTAAGTTGATGATGGATCACTATCATGAGAAGTTAAACCTCCGAAATAAGTGAGTTTATTGATAAGGGTACGTATAAGACGTTAGCCGAGATGATAAATAGGGCTCTTGTTAGGGAACACGAACTTAGGAAGAAAGCCACGTTTAAACAAAAGATGGATCAAGATTCAAAGTCAATGCAAAGTATGAGCTCGAAGAAAGGTAAGTTTAATTCCGAATCCCCGCACAAATCAAAAGGGGGATTCACATCGGGGAAAAGTGGTGGAAAAGAAGTGAATACGTGCAATAGGTGTGGTAAAAATTATACGAGTGAGTGTAAAGCGGGTACTACCGATTGTTATTCATGTGGAAAACCGGGTCATAGAGCCGCCAAATGTCCTAAGAAGGGAAAACAGTGTTATTATTGTTTTGAAAAGGGTCATTTTCAAGCCAAATGTCCTGAGTATAAGAAAGATTTGGCAAGTGGTGGTGTTAAGAAGGAGGTTAAAACAGAACCAAAGACAAATGATAGCCGACCAAGAGCCCGAGCTCATCAGATTACCGCTCTCGAAGCGAAGGAATCCCAAAATGTGGTGTCAGGTACCTTTATTGTAAACTCTTTACCTGCGCATGTTTTGTTTGATTCCGGTGCTATGTGGTCGTTTGTTTCTTATTCTTTTTGTAAACATTTTGATATGACCCCAAGTATGCTAGAGCATCCTTTAGAGCTTGAGATAGCGGACAATAAAACCGTTATGGTGTATAGTGTTATTAAGGGTTGTGAAATTATTTTGGATGATGAGAAGTTTGTTATAGACTTAATACCCATGCATATGGGAGAATTTCAAGTGAATGTAGGTATGGATTGGCTAGATGACAATGAAGGAATAATACTATGTCGAAAGAAAATTGTATTAGTTCAAGCACCAAGTGGGAAGGTTATTTGGATCTATGGGGAACGGGCTAGACGTGCTATTCCTATATGCACGTATGCTAGAGCTAAATGAGTTTTGTCCCATGGGTGTTGTGTGTTTTTGGCACATGTGATAGATGATTCGAAGAAGGTTGTTGGGATAGGTGATGTACCAATAGTTAATGAGTTTTCGGATGAATTGCCCGGTGTTTCTCCCGAACAAGAAGTGGAGCTTCGAATTGAGTTAATTCCCGGAGCCATGCCATATAGTGACCCGAACTTTCCATGTTTATATATATTAATTGAGATTGATATTTACATGATTAAATGTTTCTAACATGTTAAGCAATCAAACTTGTTAAGACTTGATTAATTGAAATATGTTTCATATAGACAATTGACCACCCAAGTTGACCGGCGATTCACGAACGTTAAAACTTGTAAAAACGACATGACGATATATATATGGATATACATATGGTTAACATGAGATTATGATAAGTAAGTATCTCCATAAGTATATTAACAATGAGTTATATACATATAAACAAGACTACTAACTTAAGGATTTCGAAACGAGACATATATGTAACGATTATCGTTGTAACGACATTTAAATGTATATATATCATATTAAGATATATTAATATATCATAATATCATGATAATATAAAAATTTAACATCTCATTAGATATAATAAACAATAGGTTAACAACATTAATTGAGATCGTTAACTTAAAGGTTTCAAAACAACACTTACATGTAACGACTAACGATGACTTAACGACTCAGTTAAAATGTATATACATGTAGTGTATTTAGATGTATTAAAATACTTTTGGAAGACTTCAAGACATATATCAAAACACTCATACTTAACGAAAATGGTTACAGTTACTTTTCCATTCTTTTCTTTCATCAAGAATTCTAGTCGTATTCTTACCCGTATTATACACAGCTTCAAAATGTACTTACTATGAGTATATACCAATAGGAACTAGCATGGGATTCCACTCTTGATTATGTCATGTATGACTAATCAATTTTAACTTCTACCATGAGCTAGTCAACTAGCTAGAACTCCTTTTAACCCCACTCACCACTCACCAATTACCACTCATCATTCACTCCATTTCACTTCCAATTCTCTTTCTAATTCTCTCTCAACACACACACACTATTATGAACGTATTTTTCCAGTAGTTAATCATCATCTTCATCAAAAATCACTTCAAGAATCAAGCTATAATCATCATAGGAAGAACACTTCAAGAACACTTCAAAAATCCCTTCAAGTTTACTAATTTACTTCCAAGCTTTCTAATCCATTCCAAGTAAACATCTAAGATCAAGAAACCTTTGTTATATACAGTAGGTTATCTTTCTAATTCAAGGTAATATTCATATTCAAACTTTGATTCAATTTCTATAACTATAAACTATCTTAATTCGAGTAAAAATCTTACTTGAACTTGTTTTTGTGTCATGATCCTACTTCAAGAACTTTCAAGCCATCCAAGATCCTTTGAAGCTAGATCATTTCTTGTCACTTCCAGTAGGTTTACCTACTAAACTTGAGGTAGTAATGATGTTCATAACATCATTCGATTCATATATATAAAACTATCTTATTCGAAGGTTTAAACTCGTAATCACTAGAACATAGTTTAGTTAATTCTAAACTTGTTCGCAAACAAAAGTTAATCCTTATAACTTGACTTTTAAAATTAACTACACACATGTTCTATATCTATATGATATGCTAACTTAATGATTTAAAACCTGGAAACACGAAAAACACCGTAAAACCGGATTTACGCCGTCGTAGTAACACCGCGGGCTGTTTTGGGTTAGTTAATTAAAAACTATGATAAACTTTGATTTAAAAGTTGTTATTCTGAGAAAATGATTTTTATTATGAACATGAAACTATATCCAAAAATTATGGTTAAACTCAAAGTGGAAGTATGTTTTCTAAAATGGTCATCTAGACGTCGTTCTTTCGACTGAAATGACTACCTTTAAAAAAACGACTTGTAACTTATTTTTTCCGACTATAAACCTATACTTTTCTGTTTAGATTCATAAAATAGAGTTCAATATGAAACCATAGCAATTTGATTCACTCAAAACGGATTTAAAATAAAGAAGTTATGGGTAAAACAAGATTGGATAATTTTTCTCATTTTAGCTACGTGAAAATTGGTAACAAATCTATTCCAACCATAACTTAATCAACTTGTATTATATATTATGTAATCTTGAGATACCATAGACACGTATACAATGTTTCGACCTATCATGTCGACACATCTATATATATTTCGGAACAACCATAGACACTCTATATGTGAATGTTGGAGTTAGCTATACAGGGTTGAGTTTGATTCCAAAATATATATAGTTTGAGTTGTGATCAATACTGAGATACGTATACACTGGGTCTTGGATTGATTCAAGATAATATTTATCGATTTATTTCTGTACATCTAACTGTGGACAACTAGTTGTAGGTTACTAACGAGGACAGCTGACTTAATAAACTTAAAACATCAAAATATATTAAAAGTGTTGTAAATATATTTTAAACATACTTTGATATATATGTATATATTGTTATAGGTTCGTGAATCAAACAGTGGCCAAGTCTTACTTCCCGACGAAGTAAAAATCTGTGAAAGTGAGTTATAGTCCCACTTTTAAAATCTAATATTTTTGGGATGAGAATACATGCAGGTTTTATAAATGATTTACAAAATAGACACAAGTACGTGAAACTACATTCTATGGTTGAATTATCGAAATCGAATATGCCCCTTTTTATTAAGTCTGGTAATCTAAGAATTAGGGAACAGACACCCTAATTGACGCGAATCCTAAAGATAGATCTATTGGGCCTAACAAACTCCATGCAAAGTACCGGATGCTTTAGTACTTCGAAATTTATATCATATCCGAAGGGTGTCCCGGAATGATGGGTATATTCTTATATATATGCATCTTGTTAATGTCGGTTACCAGGTGTTCACCATATGAATGATTTTTATCTCTATGTATGGGATGTGTATTGAAATATGAAATCTTGTGGTCTATTGTTACGATTTGATATATATAGGTTAAACCTATAACTCACCAACATTTTTTGTTGACGTTTAAAGCATGTTTATTCTCAGGTGAATATTAAGAGCTTCCGCTGTTGCATACTAAAATAAGGACAAGATTTGGAGTCCATGTTTGTATGATATTGTGAAGAAAAAAAACTGCATTCAAGAAACTGATTTCGATGTAACATATTTGTATTGTAAACCATTATGTAATGGTCGTATGTAAATAGGATATTTTAGATTATCATTATTTGATAATCTACGTAAAGCTTTTTAAACCTTTATTTATGAAATAAAGGTTATGGTTTGTTTTAAAAATGAATGCAGTCTTTGAAAAACGTCTCATATAGAGGTCAAAACCTCGCAACGAAATCAATTAATATGGAACGTTTTTAATCAATAAGAACGGGACATTTCAGTTGGTATCCGAGCGTTGGTCTTAGAGAACCAGAAAATTTGCATTAGTGTGTCTTATCGAGTTTGTTAGGATGCATTAGTGAGTCTGGACTTCGACCGTGTTTTCTTTAAAAATGATTGCTTAACATTTTTTTTGGAAACTATATATTTTTAACATATGAATATTATGTGATATATTAATCTCTTAACGTGTTTGATATTATGTGATAGATGTCTACCTCTAGAACAAGTCCCATTGACTCACCTAATAATAATGAAGAGTCAAATGTAAATTGGAATGATTCGTGGACTGATTCACAAGTTCCCGAAGAGGAACCGGAAGAAGAGTCGGAACCGGAAGAAGAATCGGAACCGGAAGAAGAATTGGAACCGGATGAAGAAATAGAACCGGTGGGGGAAATAATAAAACGGTTAAGTAAAAGAAAATCCTCAACCAACCGACCAAGGTTAATTATGGTCAATGGTGTTTCCGCCAAGGAAGCAAAATATTGGGAGGATTACCAATTCTCCGATGAATCGGATTCCGACGAGAATTCCGATGATGTTATAGAAATTACCCCAACTGAATTTAAAAAGGCAAAAGAAAATAATAAGGGAAAGGGCATAAAAATAGAGAAATCTAATTCCAACCCCGATGAACTTTATATGTATCGTCAACCCCCGAAGTCCTTAAGTTGTAATAATGACCCAGGAACCTCTAAACCACCAGGTTTTTCTAAACCAATGTGGATAACGACGGCTCGTATTAGGGGAACATCATATATCTCTAGAAACTTGGCAAAACGAACCAAAACCGAAGAAGAAGAAGAAACAAGCGAGTCGGAATAAGATAGTTGTATTCGTGTGGTGTAATATATGTAATATAGTGTGCTTATGCTTTATGATATATGTAAAAATTGCTTGTATTAATAAGTATTTTTTTATGAATCTAACTCTTGTCTATTTTACAGTATAAAAACACAAAATGGATAGACAACCCAATATTTTAAGAGACCTACCCGGAGACATGATTGATGAAATCTTGTCTAGAGTCGGTCAGAATTCTTCGGCACAACTATTTAAGGCGAGATCAGTTTGTAAGACATTCGAAGAACGTTCCAAGAGTGCCTTGGTTTATAAAAGGCTTTCGTTCGAAAGATGGGGGATATCACATTGGGAAATCCATAAGTTACGATGTATTTACTTTGACGCATATATTGCGGGGAACCCAAATGCTATTTTACGCAATGGGTTAAGAAATTATTTTGACTCAATATATCCGAATATTGGACTTCGTGATTTAGAAAAAGCGGCTAACATGCAACATAAAGAAGTATGTTATGCTTACGGATTAGTAATGTTCGCTTCTCACCAAAGTGAGAACAAGAACATCGGCCTACAACTATTAAACAAAACGTTCCCACAAGTGACGGAGTCGGTAATTGGGGTAAGAAATGAGGTTTTTAGATTGTTACGGGACTGTTGGACATTACGTAACCCTCGTCCCTTTGACGACGTTACAACACGCTGTCTTATCAACGGCCATAACGGTTATGTTCCACAAGACCAAGGATGGGAAGTAATCCTAGTAAAACCAGAATGCATGACTTGTTTCTGGACGTATGAATTACGTGTCTTTATTGCCTTTGCTGAACGACTTGTGTACTAGCTAGAATTATCTTCACAACCATCTTGTATCAAATTTATTGTGTGCTATATTTCATGCTATATGTAAAATAAGCGGTATTGTAAGTTTGTAAAATATTGTGTAAAAGTTTGAACGCGAAATATTATTATAATCAGTTTTTCATATAGAATTGTAGAAGTTGAATTGTATATTAGCTACTAAGTATGAACTTACCGGGTAGGTACTACCCGAATTTAAACTTATAAAACGATAATATGAAGAAAAAGCTTTTATAAATGAGTTCATATTATGCTACGAAATACTATTAACTACTCTTAATATTCTATATGATTAACTTGTTCCATTTAACTATTTTGAAGGAAATGGCACCGACTACTCGACACACTGTGAATATGAATGAAGAGGAATTCCGTACTTTTCTAGCTTCAAACATAGCAGCAGTACAGGCTGCGCTACATACCAACAATAACCTTGGATCTAGAAGTACAGGAAATCGTGTAGGATGCACCTACAAAGAATTCACTGCCTGCAAACCTTTGGAATTTGATGGAACCGAAGGACCGATCGGATTGAAACGGTGGATCGAGAAGGTCGAATCAGTGTTTGCCATAAGTAAGTGTACTGAAGAGGACAAAGTGAAGTATGTTACGGATACCTTCACAGGTTCTGCGTTAACATGGTGGAATACCTATCTAGAGTAAGTGGGACAAGACGATGCGTACGCACTACCGTGGTCAGCATTCAAGCACTTGATGAACGAGAAGTGCCGTCCCAGAATCGAGGTCAATAAGCTCAAGATAGAACTTAGAGGGTTACGAACCCAAGGATTTGATATTACTACGTACGAAAGACGATTCACAGAATTGTGCCTATTGTGTCCGGGAGCATTCGAAGATGAGGAAGAGAAGATCGACGCGTTTGTGAAAGGATTATCGGAAAGAATCCAAGAAGATATAAGTTCACACGAGCCCGCCTCCATACAACAGGCATGTAGAATGGCTCACAAACTAGTGAACCAGATTGAAGAAAGAATTAAAGAACAGACTGCTGAAGAGGCCAATGTGAAGCAAGTCAAAAGAAAGTGGGAGGAAAACGGTGATAAGAATCACCAATACAACAACAACAGCAATTACAACAATAATCGCAACAATTATCCCAACAATCGCAACATCAATCGCAACTACAACAAACGGCCCAACAACAACAACAACAACAACAGCAACTACAACAATCATCCCAACAACAATAATAACCGCAACAACAACAACAATCAGAAGCAGCTATGCCAAAGGTGTGAAAAGTATCACTCGGGGTTCTGCACCAAATTTTGCAACAAGTGTAAAAGAAATGGTCATAGCACGGCGAAGTGTGAGGTCTACGGACCAGGGGTTAATAGAACGAAAAGAACAAATGGTGTCGGAACGAGTAATGGCGGAGCAAGTAGTGTCGGAGCAAGTTATGCCAATGTAGTTTGTTATAAATGTGGAAAACCGGGCCACATTATTAGAAATTGCCCGAACCAGGAGAACACGAATGGACAAGGCCGCGGAAGAGTTTTCAATATTAATGCGGCAGAGGCACAGGAAGACCCGGAGCTTGTTACGGGTACGTTTCTTATTGACAATAAATCTGCTTACGTTTTACTTGATTCGGGTGCGGATAGAAGCTATATGAGTAGAGATTTTTGTGCTAAATTAAGTTGTCCATTGACGCCTTTGGATAGTAAATTTTTACTCGAATTAGCAAATGGTAAATTAATTTCAGCAGATAATATATGTCGGAATCGAGAAATTAAACTGGTTAGCGAAACATTTAAGATTGATTTGATACCAGTAGAGTTAGGGAGTTTTGATGTGATAATCGGTATGGACTGGTTGAAAGAAGTGAAAGCAGAGATCGTTTGTTACAAAAATGCAATTCGTATTATACGAGAAAAAGGAAAACCCTTAATGGTGTACGGAGAAAAGGGCAACACGAAGCTACATATTATTAGTAATTTGAAGGCACAAAAACTAATAAGAAAAGGTTGCTATGCGGTTCTAGCACACGTCGAGAAAGTACAAACTGAAGAAAAGAGCATCAATGATGTTCCCATTGCAAAAGAATTTCTCGATGTATTTCCGAAAGAATTACCGGGATTACCCCCACAGCGATCCGTTGAATTTCAAATAGATCTTGTACCAGGAGCTGCACCAATAGCTCGTGCTCCTTACAGACTCGCACCCAGCGAGATGAAAGAACTGCAAGGCCAATTACAAGAACTTTTAGAGCGTGGTTTTATTCGACCAAGTACATCACCGTGGGGAGCTCCTGTTTTGTTTGTCTAGAAGAAAGATGGTACATTCAGGTTGTGTATCGACTACCGAGAGTTGAATAAACTTACCATAAAGAACCGCTACCCACTACCGAGAATCGATGACTTATTTGATCAACTACAAGGCTCGTCTGTTTATTCAAAGATTGACTTACGTTCCGGGTATCATCAAATGCGGGTGAAAGAAGATGATATTCCAAAGACTGCTTTCAGAACACGTTACGGTTATTACGAGTTTATGGTCATGCCGTTTGGTTTAACTAATGCACCAGCTGTGTTCATGGACCTTATGAACTGAGTGTGTGGACCATACCTTGACAAGTTTGTCATTGTTTTCATTGATGACATACTTATTTACTCAAAGAATGACCAAGAACACGGTGAACATTTGAGAAAAGTGTTAGAAGTATTGAGGAAGGAAGAATTGTACGCTAAGTTTTCAAAGTGTGCATTTTGGTTGGAAGAAGTTCAATTCCTCGGTCACATAGTGAACAGAGAAGGTATTAAGGTGGATCCGGCAAAGATAGAAACTGTTGAAAAGTGGGAAACCCCGAAAACTCCGAAACACATACGCCAGTTTTTAGGACTAGCTGGTTACTAAAGAAGGTTCATCCAAGACTTTTCCAGAATAGCAAAACCCTTGACTGCATTAACGCATAAAGGGAAGAAATTTGAATGGAATGATGAACAAGAGAAAGCGTTTTAATTATTGAAGAAAAAGCTAACTACGGCACCTATATTGTCATTGCCTGAAGGGAATGATGATTTTGTGATTTATTGTGATGCATCAAAGCAAGGTCTCGGTTGTGTATTAATGCAACGAACGAAGGTGATTGCTTATGCGTCTAGACAATTGAAGATTCACGAACAAAATTATACGACGCATGATTTGGAATTAGGCGCGGTTGTTTTTGCATTAAAGACTTGGAGGCACTACTTATATGGGGTCAAAAGTATTATATATACCGACCACAAAAGTCTTCAACACATATTTAATCTGAAACAACTGAATATGAGGCAGCGTAGGTGGATTGAATTATTGAATGATTACGACTTTGAGATTCGTTACCACCCGGGGAAGGCAAATGTGGTAGCCGATGCCTTGAGCAGGAAGGACAGAGAATCCATTCGAGTAAAATCTATGAATATAATGATTCATAATAACCTTACTACTCAAATAAAGGAGGCGCAACAAGGAGTTTTAAAAGAGGGAAATTTAAAGGATGAAATACCCAAAGGATCAGAGAAGCATCTTAATATTCGGGAAGACGGAACCCGGTATAGGGCTGAAAGAATTTGGGTACCAAAATTTGGAGATATGAGAGAAATGGTACTTAGAGAAGCTCATAAAACCAGATACTCAATACATCCTGGAACGGGGAAGATGTACAAGGATCTCAAGAAACATTTTTGGTGGCCGGGTATGAAAGCCGATGTTGCTAAATACGTAGGAGAATGTTTGACGTGTTCTAAGGTCAAAGCTGAGCATCAGAAACCATCAGGTCTACTTCAACAACCCGAAATCCCGGAATGGAAATGGGAAAACATTACCATGGATTTCATTACTAAATTGCCAAGGACTGCAAGTGGTTTTGATACTATTTGGGTAATAGTTGATCGCCTCACCAAATCAGCACATTTCCTGTCAATAAGAGAAGATGACAAGATGGAGAAGTTAGCACGACTGTATTTGAAGGAAGTTGTCTCCAGACATGGAATACCAATCTCTATTATCTCTGATAGGGATGGCAGATTTATTTCAAGATTCTGGCAGACATTACAGCAAGCATTAGGAACTCGTCTAGACATGAGTACTGCCTATCATCCACAAACTGATGGGCAGAGCGAAAGGACGATACAAACGCTTGAAGACATGCTACGAGCATGTGTTATCGATTTCGGAAACAATTGGGATCGACATCTACCATTAGCAGAATTTTCCTACAACAACAGCTACCATTCAAGCATTGAGATGGCGCCGTTTGAAGCACTTTATGGTAGAAAGTGCAGGTCTTCGATTTGTTGGAGTGAAGTGGGGGATAGACAGATTACGGGTTCGGAGATTATACAAGAAACTACCGAGAAGATCATCCAAATTCAACAACGGTTGAAAACCGTCCAAAGTCGACAAAAGAGCTACGCTGACATTAAAAGAAAAGATATAGAATTTGAAATTGGAGAGATGGTCATGCTTAAAGTTGCACCTTGGAAAGGCGTTGTTCGATTTGGTAAACGAGGGAAATTAAATCCAAGGTATATTGGACCATTCAAGATTATTGATCGTGTCAGACCAGTAGCTTACCGACTTGAGTTACCTCAACAACTCGCGGCTGTACATAACACTTTCCACGTCTCGAATTTGAAGAAATGTTTCGCTAAAGAAGATCTCACTATTCCGTTAGATGAAATCCAAATCAACGAAAAACTCCAATTCATCGAAGAACCCGTCGAAATAATGGATCGTGAGGTTAAAAGACTTAAGCAAAACAAGATACCAATTGTTAAGGTTCGATGGAATGCTCGTAGAGGACCCGAGTTCACCTGGGACAGTGAAGATCAGATGAAGAAGAAATACCCGCATCTATTTCCAGAAGATTCGTCAACACCTTCAACAGCTTAAAATTTCGGGACGAAATTTATTTAACGGGTAGGTACTGTAGTGACCCGAACTTTCCATGTTTATATATATTAATTGAGATTGATATTTACATGATTAAATGTTTCTAACATGTTAAGCAATCAAACTTGTTAAGACTTGATTAATTGAAATATGTTTCATATAGACAATTGACCACCCAAGTTGACCGGCGATTCACGAACGTTAAAACTTGTAAAAACGACATGACGATATATATATGGATATACATATGGTTAACATGAGATTATGATAAGTAAGTATCTCCATAAGTATATTAACTATGAGTTATATACATATAAACAAGACTACTAACTTAAGGATTTCGAAACGAGACATATATGTAACGATTATCGTTGTAACGACATTTAAATATATATATATCATATTAAGATATATTAATATATCATAAAATCATGATAATATAAAAATTTAACATCTCATTAGATATAATAAACAATAGGTTAACAACATTAATTGAGATCGTTAACTTAAAGGTTTCAAAACAACACTTACATGTAACGACTAACGATGACTTAATGACTCAGTTAAAATGTATATACATGTAGTGTATTTAGATGTATTAAAATACTTTTGGAAGACTTCAAGACATATATCAAAACACTCCTACTTAACGAAAATGGTTACAGTTACTTTTCCATTCTTTTCTTTCATCAAGAATTCTAGTCGTATTCTTACCCGTATTATACACAGCTTCAAAACGTACTTACTATGAGTATATACCAATAGGAACTAGCATGGGATTCCACTCTTGATTATGTCATGTATGACTAATCAATTTTAACTTCTACCATGAGCTAGTCAACTAACTAGAACTCCTTTTAACCCCACTCACCACTCACCAATTACCACTCATCATTCACTCCATTTCACTTCCAATTCTCTTTCTAATTCTCTCTCAACACACACACACACTATTATGAACGTATTTTTCCAGTAGTTAATCATCATATTCATCAAAAATTACTTCAAGAATCAAGCTATAATCATCATAGGAAGAACACTTCAAGAACACTTCAAAACTCCCTTCAAGTTTACTAATTTACTTCCAAGCTTTCTAATCCATTCCAAGTAATCATCTAAGATCAAGAAACCTTTGTTATATACAGTAGGTTATATTTCTTATTCAAGGTAATATTCATATTCAAACTTTGATTCAATTTCTATAACTATAAACTATCTTAATTCGAGTAAAAATCTTACTTGAACTTGTTTTTGTGTCATGATCCTACTTCAAGAACTTTCAAGCAATCCAAGATCCTTTGAAGCTAGATCATTTCTTGTCACTTCCAGTAGGTTTACCTACTAAACTTGAGGTAGTAATTATGTTCATAACATCATTCGATTCATATATATAAAACTATCTTATTCGAAGGTTTAAACTCGTAATCACTAGAACATAGTTTAGTTAATTCTAAACTTGTTCGCAAACAAAAGTTAATCCTTCTAACTTGAATTTTAAAATTAACTACACACATGTTCTATATCTATATGATATGCTAACTTAATGATTTAAAACCTGGATGAAGGTATTTCGTATGCCCGAGAGACATATTAAATTAACGTGGCTGACGTGTTATGATCCAAGTCGGGTCATACCCAATAACAAACTTACCGACACCTTATTCGTCTTCGATTTTAACGATTGGTTCGTTGATCAAATACGCGACACTTGAACTTTAAGAAAAATGGTTTTCTGAAATATTACTTGATGTGTATATATATATATAAATTATGGATTAATTTATATATATAACAAGAGTTTAAATTATTTATAGGTTAAATAATTTATTTTGTTATGTTACATTTTATAAAGTTTTGGTTTTATAAAAATAAATGTACATGACAATTATATATATATGGAAGTATTATAAAGAGTTTTATAAAATCTAATACTTTTATAAAACTTATTTTATAATATGAAAGAGAAGTGGCATAGGGAATGAGATGCACATGCTAGAGATTCCAATCTTTAGTTGCCCATGCTTTTCCATATATCTATAAACATGTTCCTTGACTCAAGGTTACACACACATGCAAGTACACATCAAAAATAACAAGCAAAAAAACTGCATTTTTCTCTCTTCTTGTTGCTGTTAGGCCGTGGCCTTTGGAGGTCAAAAGTGGGTTCATTTTCTTCTTTGCAAGCTTGTTATCAAGTGTCAATAAAATCCTAACCAAAGCTAAGGTGTTGGTGCATAAGTTTGGGGTATAATCTCTTGAGGTTTCATACATTTGAAGCTCCATTCAACATCATCATCTTCATCACTTTCAACTAGCTTGGAATAGGTATAACATCTTATTCTTGCTTGTAGTTTGTAAGCTTATTTCACAACTTGATCCTAATTGGGATTTAACTTTAAAAGGTTAAAGATTAACAAGTTCAATCGGCAATATTTTCATGCTTCCGCTTTAATTTGATTCTTAAAAGGTTTTAAGTATTATGTAACTTGTTAAATCCCAACAATGGTATCTAGAGCCGAAGTTGTTGAAATATGCTTCGAGATGGTTTTTGAACTCACCATAACTTTGCATTTTATGTACATGCATGATTGTAAAATGCAAAAATTTATGGTTTTGGGTGGGTGTGTATTTTGGGCCGAATTATAGGAGTCCCAAAATGGGTTTTGGGCTCTTTATTTGGTTCAAATTTTGGTTGCATGTTGTTCACAATCCTAGCCTTGACCTTGTGTATGGTTGCATGTATGTTTGGTTGATTTAATTCATTCTTATGGTTTGTAATAATATTTATTCAATTGGTTTGTAATAATATTCATTTGGTTATGTAATTTATTTTATATTTGGTATGTAAAATAGATTAGGTTGTATTTTCATTTTCTAGACAAAATGTATTAGGATATATTTTGTAAAATGATGAAGATGATGAAGACTTGAAGAACACATGAAGAAGCATTTGGATGCAAGATTGAGTGGGAGATTTTGAAATCTCTTACTTTGTGTTATAACCCCTTAACCGGTGGCATTTGTTTTCGGCTAAACAAATGCCTACCAAAATGGCTAGATTGTGAACATCTTTGTTTTGCATGCGTGGTTGTTTTGTATGATTATGTGGATTGTATGTTTGTATGCTACAAGTTAATCACACAAGTTAACAACAAACTAAAATGGCAATTTAAATTGGTTAAAATTGACATTATTAACGACATGCAAAACGTCAATTTAAATGGTTAAATTAAAAACGGCTAAAAGCACATTAATAATCGGTTATTAAGAACATGATAAGGATCATACATATAAAATGGTTTATATCAAAGTAATAAAATTGGCTTTATTACATAACATGAAAATGGATTTTCAAATAAACCATACACTAAATGCATGTTGGTGTATGGTGCAAAAGTTTTCTCAAACTAGAATTAATGAAAACTTAAAATCCCTTATTAACAAGGCAAACAAGTTAAACGCCATCCTTTTGTGGAAACACTTAGATGTATTAGGAAACTCTTGATGGGATAAAGGTCACCTAACCATCATGAGCGAACTAATATGAATAAGGTACACTTCGCATACATGTGGGATAAAGGTCACCTAACCACTTGTATGTTAAGTCTACATGTTTACACAAGTAGGACGACTTGATTTGGGAATCATGAACTTAGGGTCACCGAAGCATGATGAACAAATAGGCGTTGATCTGATAAATATGCCATGCAAAAGGATTGCATGATCCCATAACTTAGAAGTTACAAAAGGATTTTAATTGTCATATAATGACTACCTAGCTAAATCAAATAACGGGATAAAGGTCACCTAACCGAAATTTGATTTACCGTTGGATTCTAATATTTAATAAGTCAATTAAAATTTAAAAGGGTATTGAATGTTAAATTAAAATCGATACTTAAACGAACTTTGTTAATTTTGTAGATGGCCGCCAATAACAACAACAACATTCCAAACGCACCACTTAACCTAAACCACCTATCATTAAGGTCTCTCTTAGAGAAAGACAAACTCAACCATACCAACTTTATGGATTGGTTCCGCAATCTTCGGATTGTCCTCAAACAAGAGGATAAAATGTATGTGCTTGAGGACCCCATTCCCGATCAACCGGATGAGAATGATGTGGAGGCAATGGCCTCTTACGATAAGTATTGCCACGACTCCCTTCAAGTCTCATGCTTAATGCTTGGGACTATGATACCCGAACTCCAAAAGGATTTTGAGCACCATAGTGCATACGACATGATAACGCAATTGAAGGAGATGTTTCTCCAACAAGCGCGTGTCGAGCGCTTCGAAACGGTTCGGGCGCTACATGCTTGTCGTATGGACGATACCCAATCGGTTTCATCTTATGTACTCAAGATGAAAAGCCTAATCGATCGTGCTAACCGACTTAACCTAAACATATCCAATGAGTTAGCCACCGATCTTATCCTTAACTCCCTATCAAAAAGGTTTGATCAATTTGTAATTAATTACAATATGAATGGGATGGATAAGAGCATAGGTGAGCTTCACGGTATGCTTAGAACGGCGGAAACTAGCATGGGTAAAAGGGCTTTACCCGTGTTAGCAATCGATCAAGGTGGATCCAAAGGTAACACCTCTAAGCCAAAGGTGGCTAAGAGGAAAGGACCCGCCCATCAAGGCAAAGGGAAGGGGAAGATGGTTACCCCAACCAAGAACAAAGCTAAGAAGCAAAAGGTAGCCGAGAAGGCAAACCCCAAGGAAGACCCATGTTTCGGTTGCGGTGAGATGGGTCATTGGAAACGAAACTGTCCGATTTATCTTAAGGAGTTGAAGGACAAGAGGGATGCGGGGCAAACCTCAGGTAATATATATATGGTATATATAGAGCTTAGTATTACTTCTTCTAATACATGGGTATTAGACACTGGATGTGGGACTCATATTTGCAATTCTTTGCAGGGGTTCAAAAGAAGTAACAAGCAAACGGGAACATCAAGTCTCTTCATGGGGAATGGAGCTAAAGTGCAAGTGAAAGCTCAAGGAGACTTTGTGTTAAAACTTCCAAGTGGCTTGGAACTTATTTTGAATGATGTTTTGTATGCACCCGACTTATGTCGAAACATTATTTCTGTTTCCCGTTTGAAACAATGTGGTTTTAATCCTAATTTTGTTAATGATGATATCCACTTTTATTTAGATAATGTATTCTATTTCAAGGCTTCACCTTCAAATGGAATTTATGAATTGGTTCACGATGACACATTATCTAGTAGCTCAATGTACCATACAAGCACCAAGAAACTCAAAAGGGATTTGAGTGATTCCTACTTATGGCATTGTCGCCTTGGTCACATAAACAAGAACCGAATGCATACACTTCAAAAGAATGGACTTTTGAAATCAAATGAAATGGATTCGTTTGATGTATGTGAATCTTGTTTACAAGGCAAGATGACTAAAGCACCTTTCAAAGGGACTTATGAAAGGGCTAAAGATTTATTGGGATTAATACATTCGGATGTATGTGGACCCTTTAAACCCATGACTAGGAATGGTGAAAGATACTTTGTTACTTTCATTGATGACTTTAGTCGTTTCGGGTATGTCTACTTATTAAGACACAAGGACGAAACGTTTGAAGCATTCAAAGAATATCAAAACGAAGTACAAAATCAACTCAATAGGAAAATTAAGGTACTTCGTACTGATAGAGGAGGTGAATACCTAAGCGATGCCTTCCAAGATCATCTTAGGAGTTGTGGGATTATCTCACAACTTACTCCACCCGGAACACCCCAACTTAATGGAGTTTCCGAAAGGAGGAACCGAACCCTAATGGATATGGTTCGATCTATGATGGCAAGAAGCTCGTTGCCTCTATCATTTTGGGGTTATTGTCTAAGCTCCGCGGCTCGTATTTTAAATATGGCCCCAACCAAGAAAGTGGAACGAACTCCTCACGAGATGTGGTTTGGAAAACCTCCTTCTCTATCATACTTAAAAGTATGGGGATGTGAAGCTTATCCTAAGCGTTATATAGCTAATAAGCTACATGCTCGATCCACAAAGTGTATCTTCATAGGATATCCCAAAGATGACATGGGATATTACTTCTATGATCCATCCGAGCAAACCGTATTTGTTGCTTGGAAAGCGGAATTCCTAGAAACCAAGTTCCTTATGGAAGGTGATGGTGAAAGGAAGATAGATCTTGTAGAGGTACAAGATCAAGCCGATGATACACAATTGGTTGGCACTAGTACTCAACATGAGGATGTTGAAAATGATCAAGTGGATAATCAGGGTACACAAGACGTTCGAAGATCTAGTAGGATTAGTAATCCTCCCGAGAGATATGGGTTTCTCGTGGATGGTTGCTATACAGTTGATTTGGATGAACCGACAAACTACGAAGATGCTTTATCAAGGATTGATAAAGATAAATGGCAGGATGCCATGAACGCCGAGATGCAATCCATGTATGAAAACCAAGTGTGGGAACTTGTTGAGCAACCTCCTAGCTCTAAACTAGTTGATTGCAAATGGCTTTTCAAGAAGAAAACCGACATACATGGAAACTTGGATACATATAAAGCTAGACTTGTAGCAAAAGGTTTCACTCAAACTCAAGGGGTTGATTATGATGAAACTTTCTCGCCAGTGGCAATGCTAAAGTCTATTAGGATATTATTTGCCATTGCTGCTCACTACGACTATGAAATATGGCAAATGGATGTCAAAACCGCTTTCCTAAATGGATATATTATGGAAGATGTCTATATGGTTCAGCCTGAAGGTTTTGTTGATCCAAAATATCCTAAAAGGGTATGCAAGTTAAAGAAGTCAATCTACGGATTGAAACAAGCATCTAGAATGTGGAATCATCGTTTTAATGAGGAAGCCGAGAAATTTGGCTTCATTAAAAATGGTGATGAAGCTTGTGTATATAAGAAAGCTAGTGGGAGCACTATCATGTTCCTTGTACTATATGTGGATGATATATTATTATTTGGGAATGATATTACCACAATGCAAGGAGTCAAAACTTGGCTAAAGAGTTGCTTCTCCATTAAGGATCTTGGAGATGCACAATACATATTGGGGATAGGGATCTATAGGAATAGATCCAAGATATTGATAGGTTTAAGTCAAAGTACATACATTGATAAAATCTTGAAAAGGTTCAAGATGGAAAACTCTAAGAGAGGTTTGGTACCTATTCAAAAAGGAACCGTTCTCAGTTCATCTCAGTGTCCTGCCACGAAAGATGAACAAAAGAGAATGAAGAAAGTCCCATACACATCTGCTATTGGGTCTATCATGTATGCAATGATATGTACTAGACCGGATGTGTCATGCGCTCTAAGCTTGACAAGTAGATACCAGAATAACCCAGGAAATAGTCATTGGATTGCTGTTAAAAGCATATTGAAATACCTTAGGAGGACTAAGGATATGTTTCTAATATATGGGTCTGGTGAGGAGGAACTCGCTGTAAAAGGTTACGTGGACGCGAGTTTCCAAACTGATCGAGATGACTCTCGATCACAATCCGGTTATGTCTTCATGTTAAATGGTGGTGCGGTCTCTTGGAAGAGTTCGAAGCAGGAAGTTGTTGCGTTATCCACTACAGAGTCGGAGTACATTGCCGCCTCATTGGCAGCACAGGAAGCTGCATGGATGAAGAAATTCATCGACGACTTAGGAGTGGTCCCTTCCATTCAGGACCCTCTTGAGATCTTTTGTGACAACGAGGGTGCGATTGCTCAAATCAAGGAACCTCGTGCCCATCAAAAGACTCGTCACATTGAGCGGAGATTCAACTACATAAGGGATGAAGTTGAAAAAGGAAAGATATGTATTCGCAAAGTTCATACAGATCATAATGTTGCGGATCCACTCACGAAGCTTTTACATGGGCCAAAACATGAGGGACATGTTTGTGCATTAGGGCTTCGATATTCTAGTGATTGGATATGATCTATTTTATGTATTGTACCGGAACGAAATTATTCAAACTCATTAATATAACTATGGTGTTAATTTATTTGAGTTATGTTCCTATTTTGCATATTTCATCCATGAATAAGCAATTATTCTAAATTTCCGTAGTCGATCACATTTGTGGGAACAAGTGTGAGGTTTAGACTATTATGAACTTGGATTGGTATACATTCATAGGTTGAATGTGGGGCAAGGTTGCAACCAAGGTTCATAGATATTTGTGGGAAACAAATATTGGAAGACCCGCTCTCAAGAATTACTGTATAGAGCCTTTGTGGTTGATCACATGTAATCTTGAGTAAAGGCGAATATCATTGTATCCTCTTACCTGAGATACATATTGGATTCGGATATTCACCAAGTACTGTGCCTTGATTCTTTCTTTCGCTATTCTGAAACATGGTAGCACATAAGGAAGAACTCAGGTATATTACAAAGTGTATATCTAGGACGTATGTAGTCAAGATGGAATTTGTCCCTCTTATTCATTGAGAGTCAGATGTCTAAGGCCTGAAAAGTTAAATCTATAAGAGAGTGATCACTCTGTATCTCTTGGATTTAACATGACATCTAGGATGAAAGGAAATAATGAAAGATTCACCTATTCATATTCAAGATGGGAACTCGAAAGGGATGATGTTATTGAATGGCACAAAGTCATAACATATTAGGGGTGATGGACAGTGTGTTAGGCTGTATCCATCACTTGCATTAATTTCTTATGTTTCTCGTGCAAGTGGGAGATTGAAGGTATTTCGTATGCCCGAGAGACATATTAAATTAACGTGGCTGACGTGTTATGATCCAAGTCGGGTCATACCCAATAACAAACTTACCGACACCTTATTCGTCTTCGATTTTAACGATTGGTTCGTTGATCAAATACGCGACACTTGAACTTTAAGAAAAATGGTTTTCTGAAATATTACTTGATGTGTATATATATATATAAATTATGGATTAATTTATATATATAACAAGAGTTTAAATTATTTATAGGTTAAATAATTTATTTTGTTATGTTACATTTTATAAAGTTTTGGTTTTATAAAAATAAATGTACATGACAATTATATATATATGGAAGTATTATAAAGAGTTTTATAAAATCTAATACTTTTATAAAACTTATTTTATAATATGAAAGAGAAGTGGCATAGGGAATGAGATGCACATGCTAGAGATTCCAATCTTTAGTTGCCCATGCTTTTCCATATATCTATAAACATGTTCCTTGACTCAAGGTTACACACACATGCAAGTACACATCAAAAATAACAAGCAAAAAAACTGCATTTTTCTCTCTTCTTGTTGCTGTTAGGCCGTGGCCTTTGGAGGTCAAAAGTGGGTTCATTTTCTTCTTTGCAAGCTTGTTATCAAGTGTCAATAAAATCCTAACCAAAGCTAAGGTGTTGGTGCATAAGTTTGGGGTATAATCTCTTGAGGTTTCATACATTTGAAGCTCCATTCAACATCATCATCTTCATCACTTTCAACTAGCTTGGAATAGGTATAACATCTTATTCTTGCTTGTAGTTTGTAAGCTTATTTCACAACTTGATCCTAATTGGGATTTAACTTTAAAAGGTTAAAGATTAACAAGTTCAATCGGCAATATTTTCATGCTTCCGCTTTAATTTGATTCTTAAAAGGTTTTAAGTATTATGTAACTTGTTAAATCCCAACACTGGAAACACGAAAAACACCGTAAAACCGGATTTACGCCGTCGTAGTAACACAGCGGGCTGTTTTGGGTTAGTTAATTAAAAACTATGATAAACTTTGATTTAAAAGTTGTTATTCTGAGAAAATGATTTTTATTATGAACATGAAACTATATCCAAAAATTATGGTTAAACTCAAAGTGGAAGTATGTTTTCTAAAATGGTCATCTAGACGTCGTTCTTTCAACTGAAATGACTACCTTTACAAAAACGACTTGTAACTTATTTTTTTCCGACTATAAACCTATACTTTTCTGTTTAGATTCATAAAATAGAGTTCAATATGAAACCATAGCAATTTGATTAACTCAAAACGGATTTAAAATGAAGAAGTTATGGGTAAAACAAGATTGGATAATTTTTCTCATTTTAGCTACGTGAAAATTGGTAACAAATCTATTCCAACCATAACTTAATCAACTTGTATTGTATATTATGTAATCTTGAGATACCATAGACACGTATACAATGTTTCGACCTATCATGTCGACACATCTATATATATTTCGGAACAACCATAGACACTCTATATGTGAATGTTGGAGTTAGCTATACATGGTTGAGGTTGATTCCAAAATATATATAGTTTGAGTTGTGATCAATACTGAGATACGTATACACTGGGTCGTGGATTGATTCAAGATAATATTTATCGATTTATTTCTGTACATCTAACTGTGGACAACTAGTTGTAGGTTACTAACGAGGACAGCTGACTTAATAAACTTAAAACATCAAAATATATTAAAAGTGTTGTAAATATATTTTAAACATACTTTGATATATATGTATATATTGTTATAGGTTCGTGAATCAACCAGTGGCCAAGTCTTACTTCCCGACGAAGTAAAAATCTGTGAAAGTGAGTTATAGTCCCACTTTTAAAATCTAATATTTTTGGGATGAGAATACATGCAGGTTTTATAAATGATTTACAAAATAGACACAAGTACGTGAAACTACATTCTATGGTTGAATTATCGAAATCGAATATGCCCCTTTTTATTAAGTCTGGTAATCTAAGAATTAGGGAACAGACACCCTAATTGACGCGAATCCTAAAGATAGATCTATTGGGCCTAACAAACCGCATCCAAAGTACCGGATGCTTTAGTACTTCAAAATTTATATCATATCCGAAGGGTGTCCCTGAATGATGGGGATATTCTTATATATATGCATCTTGTTAATGTCGGTTACCAGGTGTTCACCATATGAATGATTTTTATCTCTATGTATGGGATGTGTATTGAAATATGAAATCTTGTGGTCTATTGTTACGATTTGATATATATAGGTTAAACCTATAACTCACCAACATTTTTTGTTGACGTTTAAAGCATGTTTATTCTCAGGTGAATATTAAGAGCTTCCGCTGTTGCATACTAAAATAAGGACAAGATTTGGAGTCCATGTTTGTATGATATTGTGAAAAAAAAAAACTGCATTCAAGAAACTGATTTCGATGTAACATATTTGTATTGTAAACCATTATGTAATGGTCGTATGTAAACAGGATATTTTAGATTATCATTATTTGATAATCTACGTAAAGCTTTTTAGACCTTTATTTATGAAATAAAGGTTATGGTTTGTTTTAAAAATGAATGCAGTCTTTGAAAAACATCTCATATAGAGGTCAAAACCTCGCAACGAAATCAATTAATATGGAACGTTTTTAATCAATAAGAACGGGACATTTCATGCCAATTGCCAAAGCACCTTATCGACTAGCTCCGTCAGAAATGAGGGAAATGATGACTCAACTACAAGATTTGATAGATAAAGGTTTTATACGTCCTAGTAGTTCATCATGGGGAGCTCCGGTTTTATTTGTGAAAAAGAATGATGGAACAATGAGAATGTATATAGATTATCGTGAATTGAATAAGGTCACTATTAAGAATAAATATCCATTGCCGATGATAGATGATTTGTTTGATCAATTACAAGGTGCATGTTTCTTTTCAAAGATAGATCTAAGGTCGGGTTATCATCAATTAAAGGTGAAGGAAGAGGATATCCCTAAAACGGCTTTTCACACGAGGTATGGTCATTATGAATTCGTGGTTATGCCTTTTGGGTTAACTAATGCTCCAGCCGCGTTTATGGATTTGATGAATAGGGTTTGTCAACCAATGCTCGATAGGTTTGTGACAGTATTCATTGACGATATTTTAGTGTATTCCAAGGGGAAAGAGGAGCATGCGGTGCATTTACGACAAGTGTTAGAAACTTTAAGGAGAGAAAAGTTGTTTGCAAAGTTCGCTAAGTGCGAATTTTGGCTTCGTGAAGTTCAATTTTTAGGACATGTCATTAATAAGAAGGGTATTTGCGTTGATCCGACAAAGATTGAAGCGATAATGAGATGGGAACCGCCTATAAATCCCACCGAAGTTAGGAGTTTTCTAGGCTTAGCAGGGTATTATTGTCGGTTTATACAAGATTTTTCAAGAATAGCCACCCCACTCACTAAGTTAACTCGTAAGAATGTGCAATAGAAATGGGAAGAAAAACAAGAACAAGCATTTCAACTCCTTAAGGAGAAGCTTGTTCAAGCTCCTATACTAGTCTTACCGGAAGGGAATGAGAATATGACGGTTTATTGCGATGCTTCTAAGAAAGGTTTGGGGTGTGTGCTAATGCAAAATGGGAAAGTCATAGCCTATGCTTCTCATCAATTGAAAACGCATGAAAAACGTTATCCCACCCATGATTTAGAATTAACGGCCGTGGTTTTTGCTTTGAAAATATAGCATCATTATCTTTACGGAGTAAAATTCTCTATTTATACCGATCATAAGAATTTAAAGTACTTGTTCGACCAAAGAGATTTGAATGATAGGCAAAGGAGAGGACTCGACTTGGTGAAAGATTACGATTGTGAAATTTTGTATCACCCCGGGAAGTCTAATGTGGTGGCGGATGCACTTAGTAGGAAGTCGAGCCACCAACCGATTAAGGTAACGAGTTTAGTCATGGTAATAACACCACAAATATTCGATAGTATCCGAGTAGCACAAGATGAAGCTTTGACCCCCGAAAACGTGAGGAAAGAAAGGATCAAAGGGCAAGTTAATGATTTTTAGTAGATTCTCGTGGTTTAAGGCTTAGATATGGAAGAATTTTGGTACCCTTACAAAGTGATGTTAGAAGTGAGCTCCTTGATTTAGCTCACAAATCTAAATATTCGATTCACCCCGGTGCTACGAAAATGTATAGAGACTTAAGGAAAGACTATTGGTGGCCAGGAATGAAGAGAGATATAGTTAAGTATGTTCATAAGTGTCTTACTTACCTCCAAGTGAAAGTCGATCATCAAATGCCGTATGGTAAACTTCAACCACTAGAGGTACCGGTATGGAAATGGGAGCACATCACGATGGATTTAGTGACTAAGTTGCCTAAGACCCCACGGCAACACGACGCCATTTGGGTTATTGTTGGTAGATTGACTAAGAGTGTGTTATTTTTGACAATAAGGGAAGCTTCATCGTCGGAAGCAATGTCTAAATTATATATGAAGGAGGTTGTTGCAAGGCATGGAGTGCCGGTTTCCATTGTTTCGGACCGTGACACCCGTTTTACCTCCCGATATTGGAGGAAGTTTCAAGAAGAGATGGGCACCAAGTTGTATACAAGGACCGCGTTTCACCCACAAATGGATGGTCAAAGTGAGCGAACCATCCAAACTCTTGAGGATATGCTGAGGGCGTGCGTCATTGATTTTGGTGGTAGTTGGGATACTCACCTACCTTTAGTTGAATTTTCGTACAATAATAGTTATCATTCTACCATCGAAATGGCACCTTATGAGATGTTGTACGGGAGAAGGTGTAGGACTCCAATATGTTTGGGTGAAGTGGGTCAAAGGGGACTAGGAAGCACGGAGGTAGTGCAACAAATAACCGAAATGATTGATCAAATTCGTGAAAGAATGAAAGCGGCACAAGATCGACAAAAGTCGTACACGGATAAAAGAAGGAAGCCGATAGAATTTCAAGTGGGAGATAAGGTAATGCTTAAAGTTTCCCCGTGGAAGGGTATAATTCGTTTTAGAAAAAGGGGAACATTATGTCCAAGATTTGTGGGACCATTTGAGATAGTTGCGAAAGTCAGGAAGGTAGCTTATCGTTTATCCTTGACCGATGAATTGAGTAACATACATGACACGTTTTACATGTCACAATTAAGAAAATGTTTGAGGGATGAATCAACATATGTTCCATTAAACAAGATTGAGGTTGATGATAAGTTAAGATATGTGGAGAAGCCAATAAAGATTGTGGATCAAAAAGTTAAGCAATTAAGAAATAAGTCGGTGACATTAATGAAGGTGTTATGGCAATTTAGAAAGGTTTCCGAATGTACGTGGGAACCCGAGGAATGGCTTATGAAGTATTATCCATTGTTGCACCAAGAGTGGTTCGCGAGGACGCGAACAACCCAACGGGGGGAGAGTTGTAACATCCCAATTATTTAAGGTTATATTTTATGTAATTTATAATTGTTATATATATTGATGGTATGATTTTGTATAAACAAGTGGTTAATATTCAATGGTTGTTAGTTAAGTTGGAAGGGACTAGAGATGCAAGTTAGATTTAAGGACCTCCCATAATAGAGTTTTAGTGGGAAGGGTAGAAAGTGCAAATAAAGCAAAGTTAATTTAATAAAAGATGTAAAATGCAAAAATTTTATTATCAGTTGCAAACAAAATACAGAACTTTGTGTGTGTGTGTGTGTGGCGATCCAAACAAGAAGAGAGGAGAAATCCTCAATTGAAGGAGTTAAGCACATGCAAGTAGAAATTCATGTAATCTAGTGTGCCCTAATCATCATAGCAAGTTACAATTCTTCAATTTCTTCACCATTTGTGCACAATTAGGGTTCTTAAATCCCTAATGACAAGGTATGAACTTCTATGTCTAGGTATCACTAGAATTGGGTGTTTTAGATGAATCTCAAGCTTATAAGTTGTAGTAGGTTGTGAATGTGCACATTTGTATGATTAAAAACGAATTTTAATTGATATGGGATGTAAGTTCATATATGAATTTGCTAATTGAGTGTATGTTGTGAATAAGATGGAATTGATGTTACTTATAGCTTATAATCAAGTCATGCACACTAGGTGTTTGATTAAATGCCTCAATAAAAATGTTTATGAAATTTAGTTAAATTTGTAAAGGAGAAAGTTTATGTGTAAATTGTTGACATTGTTGTAAGTAATGATATTTGGATGTATGATGATTTTAAGGTTGCTAGTAGTTAAAATGGGTTTATGTACATTTGATGTTTGATGAAATGCTTGAATGATTTACAAGTTCATGTTTGTAAGAGATAAATTTGAGAAATTGTGCATTTAGGGAAACGATAATGTTTGTTATAAAGGAGCAGTGAAAAGATAAATTAAGAATGTCATGTATGTGAGTGTTCATGTAAATGATGAAGTAAAAAGAGGATTTAGTCAAATGAGTAAGTATATGAAAATATTGTAAGCATTTGAAAGATGTAATTTCATTAAATTATGTTAATGATGAGATTAGCTCATGTATAGGTGCTAATCAAGGCAAAGGAGCTTTACGTGATCAAGGAGTCTCATTTAATCAAGGTGAGTTTATAGCGGGGTGAATTGGGCGGGTCAAGAGTGGCTTAGTGTTCTCGGATTGCATCCGTGCAAGAGGGCAACGACTAAGTGCACTAGATAGATAGCTTAGATAGAATTATTAGGTTCACCTAATAATTGTATCTATGGTTGATGATTAGCTTAGGCAAGGTTATTAAGCTTGTTTAGTAATCTTGCCTATGGTATGACTTAGCTTAGACACTTTGGGTGTCTATGTATGTATGTATGAATGTAATGTGATCAAGGTAGCTTAAGCATACGTGTATGTCTATGGTCGTGTTTAGCTTAGACATAATTACTAGGGTTTGCCTTAGTAAGTTATGTCTATGGTAAGTAATGGGTCGGATCTGAAAGTAAGTAAACAACCATTTGGGTCGGAAAGACAAAGTGACATAATGATTATGCTCAATGATATATGTTATATTATCCGCCTATAACTTACTAAGCATGAAAGCTTACCCCCATGTTGTTTTATGTTTTATAGGGACGAAAGGACATCGTGAAGGTAAGGAGCCTATGTGAGGATAGCGGAGCTTTGGGTTTTAGTAAGTGGTAGTGCAAGTCCCTATTTTGAACCTAGTTCTAATGATACCGCATATCGACGCCAAGTCTTTTGTACTCATAAACTATGTCTCTTTTAAGTTTTGGGACTAAATGTCATATTTTAGAAGTGTAAACACGTCGCTCATGATTAAAAGATTTCCGTAATGTTTGACATTGTAAGAAACTGTTTTAATTAAGTTTGTTTATGTATTATGTTGTTAAAATATGTTGGGTGATGATAAAATGTTGAAAATGTTGTTTTTGTAACATGTTGCAGCTCAGTATCAGCAACCGTGTAAGGTCGCGCAGCGACACTATATGTCGCGCCGCGACATAAAAAACATTTTGATTTCAGGAGGGCTGTTAAACAGATTCAAAATTCTTTGAAAGGCCGCGCCGCGACCAAGGGTTGCCGCGCCGCGGCATATCACTGGGTCTGAGCGGTCACTTAAAAAAATAAAAAATAAAAAAAATTCCTTATCGTTTAAGGGCGTTAAAAAACGGGTCTCATATGTTGAGGGTTTGGGGTGCATGGTGATGCTTTCCTTTTTCACAACCAGGACACAATCTGTCCTTCACATAAGACATAATGGGCAGCCCAGACACTAAACTTTTGCTTGAAAGTTTATGAATATCTTTAAAGTTGAGATGTGTGAGTCTCTTGTGCCATTACCACCTCCGGTTGTCTGCTAACTTTGAATAAAAACAAGTATCAGTTATTGTGACAGCTGAGTTCATGTCAATTTGACACATGTTCTCATGTATTTTTGCAGTCAGCAGAGGCTTCCCTGTCTTATCAAAAATAGTACCAATTTTCCTTCCGAATTGAACTATATTTCTTTTGTTTGTCAGTTGGCTAATGCTGAGTAAATTATGTTTAAGCCCAACGACATATGCTACATTTGTGAAAGTAAACTATTTGTTAAAGTACCAAAACCCTTTGTATAATCAACGAATTATCTCCATATGAAACAACTGGACCATTCTTTTTCTTGATAGTCCATCAGCAGGGACTTACATCCGGTCATATATCTCGAACATCCACTGTCGAGATACCAGATTTGCTGGTTTCGAATGCCCAGCACAGTAGCTTAGAGATTAGTTCTTTTTAGGAACCCATCCGAAGATGGGTTCTGGAAGGGTCATTTTTTATGATATCTTCCTTTCTACTGGTCTGCTTGTAGAAGTAGTAGCAGAGGGGGTCTGGGTTTGAGTACACTGGTTGGACATGTGAGATTTGTGAAAGGACCCGTTCATATACATTATAAACGATTCAAAATAGTTGATTACATTGCGAGGTATTTGACCTCTATATGATACATTTTACAAACATTGCATTCGTTTTTAAAAGACAAACTTTCTTTACATCGAAAATTGACAGGCATGCATACCATTTCATAATATTCTATATCCAACTATCAATTGATTTAATAATAATCTTTGATGAACTCAATGACTCGAATGCAACGTTCTTCGAAATATGCTATGAAAGACTCCAAGTAATATCTTTAAAATGAGCAAATGCACAGCGGAAGATTTCTTTAACACCTGAGAATAAACATGCTTTAAAGTGTCAACCAAAAGGTTGGTGAGTTCATTAGTTTATCATAATCATTTATTTCCATCATTTTAATAGACCACAAGAATTTCATTTCCAGTTCTCATAAATATACGTCCCATGCATGGAGAAAAAAATAATCATTCATATAGCGAACACCTGGTAACCGACATTAACTAGATACATATAAGAATATCCCCTATCATTCCGGGATCCTCCTTCGGACATGATATAAATTTTGAAGTACTAAAGCATCCAGTACTTTGGATGGGGTTTGTTAGGCCCAATAGATCTATCTTTAGGATTCGCGTCAATTAGGGTGTCTGTTCCCTAATTCTTAGATTACCAGACTTTAATAAAAAGGGGAAAATTCGATTTCGACAATTCAACCATAGAATGTAGTTTCAATTACTTGTGTCTATTTCATCAAACATTTATAAAAGCGCATGTATTCTCAGTCCCAAAAATATAAAGGGTAAAAAGGCAAATGAAACTCACCATACTGTATTTTGTAGTAAAAATACATATAACGTCATTGAACAAGTGCAAGGTTGGCCTCGGATTCACGAACCTAAATTAATTATATATATTTATGTGTTGGTCAATATTTGTCTAACACATTAGGTCAAGTCATAGTGTACCACAATCCTAATGCTCGGGACTAATATGCAAAAGTCAACAAAAGTAAATTTGACTCAAAATAATTTCCAAAAATCTATACATGATTAATATATAGTTTAAATATCGTCGTTTTATATTTTTAAATATTTTTAAAAGATTTATTAGAGTAAATAATATAATTTATTTATTAATAAATAAAATTTTATATTAAATTTATATAATAAAATATACTTTTATATATATTAAGTAATAAAATTTATAGGGTTCATTTAATATCATAAAGATAATATGATAGGTATTATTAAAGTAAGTTATTACACGTAGTAAAATATGTTTGTATCACATATATTTGATAAAATAATATCTATAATGATAGTAAGTAAAAGTTGTATTATTTTGTAATAATAATTATTATTATAAAAATATCAATATTTATAATTACTAAGATGACATAATGATAAAACGATAATTCTAATTATGATAACTTTAATATTAAAGTGAATTATTAAAGTGAATTATTAAAGTGAATTATTAAAGTGAATTATTAAAGTGAATTATTAAAGTGAATTATTAAAGTATAAATTATTAAAGTTAATGTAAAGTAAAAGTAAGTAAATGTAAAGTTAAATTATATAGTAAAAGTATAAAACTATGTACGTATAATACGCGTATAAATATATATAATATTAATTTAAATCGTTATATATATTTAATAAAATAAAATATAAATATCGTTATCTTTATCATACTAGTTAAGTAATGAGTTGTCAAAAGTGGTTCTAGATATTTATAAAAGTTATATACGTTTTAATAATAAAGTTCTTTTTAAACTAAAAACGTTTTTGTACGTTTGAAACTAAATAGATCAATCGAGTCTTTATGAGATTCAATCTTTCACTATCCTTTGTCTAGTTCTCAATGATTGACAATTTGTTCTTATTTATAAATCACTTTACCATTTTCCAAATATTGTTAAAATAGAAAGATTTCTCAAATCAACGTGGGCCTTTCAACAAAGACTTGTAATCATAATTCAATATATCTGATAATTCAATTATTTGATCTTATCTTCTAATTCCATTGATAATCATTTTGAAACAGATACAATCATATAAAGTATTTAATCTAATATTTTGTTTACGTTTCAAGTTATAATATATATACATATATAATCATATTCGTTTAATGGTTCGTGAATCGTTGGAACTTGGTCGAGGTTGAATGAATGTATGAACATAGTTTAAAATTTTAGAAATTTAACTTAACAAATATTGCTTATCGTGTCGGAAACATATAAAGATTAAAGTTTAAATTTGGTTGGAAATTTTTGGTGTCGGAAACATATAAAGATTAAAGTTTAAATTTGGTTGAAAATTTTCGGGTTGTCACAGTACCTACCCGTTAAAGAAATTTCGTCCCGAAATTTGAGTGGAAAGGTCGTGAATTATAATAAGTATGTTTTCATGATGCATATGGGCTGAAAATTAGAGTTTTATCATCAGGGAATAATTTGGATAAACAATCCATTTATATGAAGAGTACGAATGAAGCTAACATAGAAGGGTGAAATGAGTAAGTGTAGATTCATCTTATCATTTAACGTAGATATGATTGTTTCCCAGATTTTAAGGGATTTGAAGAAAATCTTCTTAATAAGATTTGACTCTCCGATAATCAAGGGAATTAGGATCCGCTTTAAATTTGATCGTCCATTTTAATTGTTCTGTCGGAGATTTTCTTATAAATTCACCTCCTTCGTTTCCTTACAACTCACACCTTCTGTTGATGCATTTTATGCAAGTCCCTAGACATCTACCCACGTCCATTGCAGGTACAACAGTTTACAGGCCACCATTATTGCTCGTTATTATCCTATCCGTGGTTGTATGTGGTTACGAGAACTGCAGGAACGAGATTTAGATGTTTTACTATGTTAGACTTAGTCAGACGTACGAGTGAAGCCTCACTAGTACGGCTGACAGGCTCATACACACGGTTGATGCTGAGCTAAGTCACAATTACAATCTAAATGAGAAGACACGAGTGAGTGATCACCCGTACGGCTGATGAAGCCAACTCGTACGTGTGATGAATGAATCGTATGGGTGAGTCAACTGCAGGGGTATATAAAGTCTTATGTTCTTCATTTTAGGTTAAGCCTCTCATTTGTTACACACACTCAGATCTAGTGAGCTCCTCCGATTCTCTCTCAGTCCAAATCACCCAGGTAGTGAATAATAGCTCTAGGTGTTGATCTAATCATACTTGATTTAATTGTGGTTTGACTAAATTAATCAAAAAAAAAACTTAACTATTCACTAGAGGGATTGATTCACTTATTCCGCCATTGTGTGAGTTAAATCTATTGATTTCTAAGTTCCTAGTCATGTTTCATCACCTTCTATTCTTTCCCCCTCAACTCATATTTTAAAGTATTCATCAATATGCTCCATCCAGTTCTGATTCTCAATATATTTCTAACTTTCATATCGGTCATTCTTCTTTTTCATCTACCACCGGAAGAATCTATTTACTTCTACTATAATCTTGGGTTTATAGTGTTTCTAGTTCTCCCGTGTCTTTATATTGCTATATGCATCGATATATATGGTTTATAATTTCTGGTTTGTAGTTGGGCTTTATATGTTCCCTTATATTTCAAAGTCTCTGCTTCTGTCTTCTATAATCATTATCATTCACAGTTAATGCTCTCTTTTATTTGCTGCAATTTATACCTCAATTTCTATTTCGGAGTTTTGTCCTTTCGTTTCTTCTTCTTGCGATTAAGCACCGCTTGTAATGGTCCAGAATTCACAGATATGAATTTCAGAATGAACATTGTTAATGTTCTAGGAAGGAAATTGTGATGGCACGATCTTGACTTGTAAAATTACTAGAATACCTTGGAAAAGGCCGAATCATCAAGAAATATTTTCTAGATATTTTAGAGGTTAAATAGAATACAAGAGTCGTATAACATGGCACATGATGATGTTATGATCTGTCAATCATCACGTTCTATTTAGAAACTCAGCATGACTTACTGTAATATAATCACATTGATCAAGTGTCATTATATTATACTAATTCATGCTTCAGTTCCCAACACTACTTCAAAATATTCCTATTTTAAACTTGAATGTTTCAGAATTTAGAAACTAAAATAGTTTCTTTTATGATGTAATACAGATAGCGCGAAGAGGTAAATGATTTCAAATAAGAAAAATTAAGAAAATATCTTCAGAAATATGGAGGATATTTATAATGAAAGATATGATGATATTTTAAAATTTCTAATATCAGAGGATGATGAAGAATATTGTCCGCGGGGGTTTAGAGTCAGGAGCAAGGTATTCGTTAATGACTTCAGCAGGTACTGAATCATTTGGATCCTTTGAAGTCAGGTTCAGTCTTTGTAATTTGTCCACAGCCTCCTTCCTACTTTGCTCAATCCGTTTTCCAGTTCCAAAACTTCTCTTTTTCTGCGCTTTGCCAGCACACTTCATCATTATCATCCAGCTTTTACCGTTTAAAGTCGTTTATAGTTTTTGCTGCTTCATCAGCATTTTTTCCATTTTCGAAGAACCAATTCGTAGTTCGAAGTGTTTTTCAGAAACTTCACATTCAAATTAAGTCCAGAAGATAGACGTTATATATACACATATAACTGTTGGCGTAGACATGCTGCGAGATTTCAAAATACTGATTGCTAATTCCCAATGATTTGTATGGCAATTCTCATTACAAGATGCGAATGAGTAAATGATGGGGTTTCAATGAATAATTATAATAACTTTTTGGAGAGGCTAAAGTCAAAGGGTAATGAAGTTGTTGGTACATCTGCTAATAATGTGGTGGAATGTAAAAGGTTCTCTGGTAACGATGGTGTATATCTCAAGGTTATAATAAGGTTAGTCTGACTGAAAAGTCGAAGTTGATTTGCTGGAGCTGTGAAAAAACTGGCTACTTTGAATAGGAGTCGCAAAGTTATTTTTGCTAATAAATGCCAAAGAATCTGACGCGGATACGTTGTTTAAACTTTTACTTTGGTTTCAAGAGTTTTTCGGGTACATAACTGTAGGTAACATGTGGTTGGATCATCATCTCGATTGCTCATCATTCGAAGTGTCTTCAGAAATTTTTGAAGGGTTTGAACACAGATTGTAATCGTTAACATACATTTGATATTCTAACACAGTTTTGAAGTCAAAATATAGCTTGTGAAAGATGTAAGGATCTAAGAGTGATGATTCTGGTCATATCTCAAGTTGAATTTTGAGATTTCAAAATCAGAATATGTAATTAAATTTTGAATGAGTATGGTTGTTTTGATTTCTATAAAAGAATGTATATTGTTGTGAAAGTAGGGAGTATAATGGATGATTTGCTGAATCAGATTCGAAGAATGTAACATATTAATTGTGAATTTATATATCTCTCGGGTATTACCTACCCGTTAAAAAAATTTTCACAATTAATATTTTGTACAAAAGAATTTTATTACAGTCTTTATGAAAATATATATATGTATATTTTCTTCAGATGTAACATAGATTTAATGAGTTAATGTTAAATTAAACTCATTTGATTTACGGTTGAAACTAGAATTGAATATTCCCTAAAGGCTTTAAAAAGTACATAACTTTTACGCAGTATTTCTTTAATGACATTGAAATTATGAATCAATACTTCGTTATTTGTTGATGTATGATGTTCGGTTCGTGGAATTCTTGTGAATTTCGCAAAGTACGAATGATGTTATCTGAAAAGTTTCGGGTACATCGATGATGAAAGTGTAAAATCAAATATATACTTGATTTATTATGAATTGGAATTTGTTGAATTGCGACAGAGATTATAGTTAACGCTGGTTAAGTTGCGGCCGAAGGACGTACATTATTGTATATTTGTAATATGAATTAACCGAGTAGTTAAGATTCACACACAATAGCTTAGCATGGAAAGATTTATTTCAATATATATATATATATATATATATATATATATATATATATATATATATATATATATATATATATATATATATATATATATATATATATATATAATATACATATAATTTCTTTAGAGGGAATGAGTTAATTCTTCATAACTCGTTGATACAATATACACGTTATTGATTCGTAATGATGTCCACAGTGATTCTTGAACTGACGGAGTTTGTGATGTTATCAGTGTTGTTTATTCGGATGTTGACCATATTGACGATGCTGGTAACGCTGACTGTACTGTTGATGCTGTTGGTAAAGCAAGTTTAGCTTGTTAATCACACACCATTTTTGTCAGGGTTTCTACTCTTCCTTCTATCATTTTGGTTCGCTTAAATGATTTATGGTTAGGGCTAGATTAGATAATCTCTAAGACTTTAGAGATTACATAATCGCCACGAAATGTTTCTCCAATGAAGTTATGAATTAATACTTCGTTAGTTATTGTTGTTGGTACTCCTTCGTATCTATGGTGCGTATGACGTTGATGCTCGTGGGACAGATTGTGAAGTGGAGGTTTACGATGCGGTTGTGGTTGGAGGTGGTAATAGTACTGTTGGCGTTGATGATGGTGGTACTGGTTATGCTGCTGATGCTGCTACTGGTATTTGTAATCTCAGCACCATATTCTCCAAAACCACTACCCGAGCGCGAAGCTCGTTGACTTCTTCTATTACACCGGGGTGATTGTCGGTTCGGACGAGCGGATAAATAAAATCTAAAATTTGATGTAATATATAATCGTGATGAGATACTCTAGAAATGAGCGAAAAAATGGTGGTTCGGACAGGTTCACCGGTAAGTGCTTCAGGTTCTTCGTCAAGAGGGCAATGTGGTGGATGGAAGGGATCACCTTCTTCTTGTCTCCAATGATTGAGGAGGCTACGAACCCATCCCCAATTCATCCAGAATAGGTGATGACTGATTGGTTGATCTATTCCGGTCACACTGCTTTCGGAGCTTGAATGGGATTCCATTTCGGAATCTGAGTGACTTGAACTAATGACGAATTCCATTTCATACGATTGGATAAAGGTTTTTTTTTCGATATGAAATGATTTTGGCTAACGGATGGTATTCTAATTACATAGAATATATATATATATATATATATATATATATATATATATATATATATATATATATATATATATATATATATATATATATTTCAAAAGATTTCGTAGATTACGGAGGACTTTGCGGGATATGTCAGGCAAAGTTTAAAGTTAACAGATACGATAAGATATGATTTAGCAGATATGCTAAGATATGAATTTTTGTCTATACACTATTCATGCAATCAATGCAGCAAGACGTGTCTTAGACTAAAAATGATAAGCAGGTAATTTTCTGAGGATGATAAGTAGTTAATTTTTGACACAAAATGATAAGCAAAACTTTTGACATGCAGACACGGTCGAAGTCCAGACTCACTAATGCATCCTATCGACTTATCAATTAGACACACTAATGCAGACCTGGTTCGCTAAGACCACTGCTCTGATACCAACTGAAAGGACCCGTTCATATACATTATAAACGATTCACAATAGTTGATTACATTGCGAGGTATTTGACCTCTATATGATACATTTTACAAACATTGCATTCGTTTTTAAAAGACAAACTTTCTTTACATCGAAAATTGACAGGCATGCATACCATTTCATAATATCCACTATCCAACTATAAATTGATTTAATAATAATCTTTGATGACCTCAATGACTCGAATGCAACGTTCTTCGAAATATGCTATGAAAGACTCCAAGTAATATCTTTAAAATGAGCAAATGCACAGCGGAAGATTTCTTTAACACCTGAGAATAAACATGCTTTAAAGTGTCAACCAAAAGGTTGGTGAGTTCATTAGTTTATCATAATCATTTATTTCCATCATTTTAATAAACCACAAGAATTTCATTTCCAGTTCTCATAAATATACGTCCCATTCATAGAGATAAAAATAATAATTCATATGGCGAACACCTGGTAACCAACATTAACTAGATACATATAAGAATATCCCCTATCATTCCGGGATCCTCCTTCGGACATGATATAAATTTCGAAGTACTAAAGCATCCGGTACTTTGGATGGGGTTTGTTAGGCCCAATAGATCTATCTTTAGGATTCGCGTCAATTAGGGTGTCTGTTCCCTAATTCTTAGATTACCAGACTTTAATAAAAAGGGGCATATTCGATTTCGATGATTCAACCATAGAATGTAGTTTCAATTACTTGTGTCTATTTCGTCAAACATTTATAAAAGCGCATGTATTCTCAGTTCCAAAAATATAAAGGGTAAAAAGGCAAATGAAACTCACCATACTGTATTTCGTAGTAAATATACATATAACGTCATTGAACAAGTGCAAGGTTGGCATCGGATTCACAAACCTAAATTAATTATATATATTTATGTGTTGGTCAATATTTGTCTAACAAATTAGGTCAAGTCATAGTGTACCACAATCCTAATGCTCGAGACTAATATGCAAAAGTCAACAAAAGTAAATTTGACTCAAAATAATTTCTAAAAATCTATACATGATTAATATATAGTTTAAATATCATCATTTTATATTTTTAAATATTTTTAAAATATTTATTATAGTAAATAATATAATTTATTTATTAATAAATAAAATTTTATATTAAATTTATATAATAAAATATACTTTTATATATATTAAGTAATAAAATTTATAGGGTTCATTTAATATCATAAAGATAATATGATAGGTATTATTAATGTAAGTTATTACACGTAGTAAAATATGTTTGTATCACATATTTATTTGATAAAATAATATCTATAATGATAGTAAGTAAAAGTTGTATTATTTTGTAATAATAATTATAAGTAAAAGTTGTATTATTTTGTAATAATAATTATTATTATAAAAATATCAATATTTATAATTACTAACATGACATTATGATAAAACGATAATTCTAATTATGATAACTTTAATATTTACGATAATTTTTAATATTATCTTTAAAATAATAATTCTATTTAAAATAATAATAATAATGATATTTTATAGTAACAATGATATTTCTATTAAAATGATAATTTTTGTTAAAATGATAGTTTTAATACTAACGATACTTTTAATAATAATAGTAATGATAAAAATAATAAGAACGATAATTTTATCTAAATCAATATCTTATAATATTTTAATTTCATCATGATACTCTTACTCATTATTTCCTAATCGTTTCGTTTAATAGCTTTTAATCGTCTTTTATATCGTGTTCATAATAATGATAATAATAGTAATCAAAATAATTAGGTGTTACAAATATTTGTTTTAATTACACTAATATTAATAATGATAGTTACTATAATATTATTAACGATAATACTAATAATTATCTTAATGATAATATAGTAATAATAATAATAACAATAACAATAACCATTTTTAAATAATGATATATATATATATATATATATATATATATATATATATATATATATATATATATATATATATATATATATATATATATATATATATATATATATATATATATATATATATATATATATATATATATATATATATATATTAATAATGATAATAATAATAATAATACTAATAATAATAATAATAATAATTGGATAATAATAATAATACTAATTATAACTTTAACGATAATAACGATAGTAATAATAAAAAAAATAACAATTTTTAATGATAAATCCCTTTTATTGATAAAGATAATAATAATGATAATAATAAGATAAAACTAGAATGACGATAAAAACGAAGATAATAATAATAATCATTTTTAATAAAAATATCGAAAATTCAATTGATTATAACTTCTAATCTGTTCATCGAAACCATTCGATATCTAAAGGAAAAGTTCTTAATTTTTCGCTAGCTTTCCAAGGACATGCATATCTTATACCTTTACTCAACCGCAAGTGTAACTAATTCAAGATTCAACCTAACCTGTCTAAGGGCAATATCAAAAGTACAAGCATGCATACTCAAGCACTAGTCAGGGATACACTATTATTATGTAAAAGTTAAATTATGAGTACTCACGTATCAATATTGAGATTCAATATTGCAGGAAAGGTACATAGACGCAACGGAAATGATAAACACTATATTGACCTCACGAGCATACCCATGAACCATACTCAATCACCTCCATAGCTATAACCCATAATTTCCTTAATCCTATCCTACTCGAAAAATAATTTCGAAATCACTCGGACAGCACTCCGTCGTAATATTTTATGTATACTAATAATATCTTGAAATAATACGGATTAAGTATATATATGTAAATCGATTGAGAGAGTTTAGAGAAAAATATTTTCAAGTTTCTATGAAATAATGAAACCTATTGAATTCTATTTATAATAGATTTTTGAATTATTAAAGTGAATTATTAAAGTATGAATTATTAAAGTGAATTATTAAAGTATGAATTATTAAAGTGAATTATTAAAGTATGAATTATTAAAGTGAATTATTAAAGTTAAAGTAAAGTAAAAATAAAGTAAAGGTAAAGTTTAAGTATAGTAAAAGTATAAAACTATGTACGTATAATACGCGTATAAATATATATAATATTAATTTAAATCGTTATATATATTTAATAAAATAAAATATAAATATCGTTATCTTTATCATACTAGTTAAGTAATGAGTTGTCAAAAGTGGTTCTAGATATTTATAAAAGTTATATACGTTTTAATAATAAAGTTCTTTTTAAACTGAAAACGTTTTTGTACGTTTGAAACTAAATAGATCAATCGAGTCTTTATGAGATTCAATCTTCCACTATCCTTTGTCTAGTTCTCAATGATTGAAAATTTGTTTTTATTTATAAATCACTTTACCATTTTCTGAATATTGTTAAAATGGAAAGATTTCTCAAATCAACGTGGGCCTTTCAACAGAGACTTGTAATCATAATTCAATATATATGATAATTCAATTATTTGATCTTATCTTCTAATTCCATTGATAATCATTTTGAAACAGATACAATCATATAAAGTATTTAATCTAATATTTTGTTTACGTTTCAAGTTATAATATATATACACATATACATATATAATCATATTCGTTTAATGGTTCGTGAATCGTTGGAACTTGGTCGAGGTTGAATGAATGTATGAACATAGTTTAAAATTCTTGAAATTTAACTTAACAAATATTGCTTATCGTGTCGGAAACATATAAAGATTAAAGTTTAAATTTGGTTGGAAATTTCCGGTGTCAGAAACATATAAAGATTAAAGTTTAAATTTGGTTGGAAATTTCAGGGTTGTCATACTTTGCTGCCACATTCGTAACATTTTCTCACTTTAGGTTTCGGTGGCTGGTCGTATACAGATCTGCTGGGTGTATGGTATTGTGGTTGGCTTTGTGAGACATCCTCTATAATCTGGTCCAACTTGACAGTCATTATCTCAATGATAGATACCCCAGCACATGATTCCACAATTTGGTCTACTTTAGATCTTCCCTTAAGGGTACCTTTCTGCTTGGAACTAGTGCCATATTCATGGAATACTGCTTTGCCTTTGTCCTCTGACTTACCAGTGTAGGAAGTTACTGGTTTGTACACTGATACTGGTTGACTAGTATGAATCTTAAGTATTGCCTTTGACTTACCAGTATTTGATTTTACTGGTTGGTCTACATCTACTGGTTGACTAGTACAATTCTTATCAGTAGGCTCAGCAATGGTAGAATTCGAACATGATGGGGAATCAACTGATCTTGAAATTCCTCGATTATTTTAAGTGATTTCACTTTTGATTCGTCTTTCTTTTGGAGTCATGTAGTAGATGCTTAAGGGGTCAATAATCTCATCATTTGAGGTACTGTCTTCTTTTTCTCTAACTTCATCATCCAAGATTCCTTTCATAGTAGGTAGTGGGGTTACTGTAGATATGACAAACTTATTTGTTAAGACCTTTTTACCCTTAACTATCTTAGCAAAGATATTTTTCAAGATAGCTTCAGGATCAGTTTCAAGTACGGGGTCCATGAAAGCAACTTCTGCATGAGCAGCAGTAGCAGCATAGTCACCAGTAAAGAAAGCTTCTACTTGGGCAGGCACCTGCTCATTAACACATGTAGTAGTACGTTGATCAGATGTACACCAAGAAGTGACTACCTGTTTAAGGTCACTGAGCTGGTTCTTGACTTCTGCTGCCTCTGTGTGAAGTGACTTTAAAGCAAAATTTTGTTTTTCAAGTTTGAAAATTTCATCTTTTAAGATTTTATTTACATCAGTTTTTCCTTTAAGTTTCTCATTTAAAGGTATAATTTCAGTTTTAAAAACTTCTTCACGTTTGCTGCCTCTGCATAAGTAAATTCTAAGATAGTCAAACATTTCAGCTTTTTCATCATCAGTATTAGTTCGAAAGTTATCAAACTTATACAGCATTTCAGATTTCCAATGAGGTGAATCCCTTTTCAGATCAGCTTCCCTCATATCAGCCAAAAATGTACTGCCACTTTCTTCCTCATTACACTCCTCAACCTCTCTGGCCATCAAACATAACTTTTTACCAGAAGTATAAGCAGCACAATCCTCATCAGTTTCACTTTCTGAAGATGAAGATGTGTTGGTCTCATCCCAATCATGATGCTCAGCAAGAAGCACTTTTTCTGGTTTCTTTTCCTTCTTCTTAACCTTTGAGTTCTACTTCATCTGGGCCTTCATTGCTTTGTACTTGTTCTTGTACTTATCAGCTTTTGAAAAAGAGATAGCATGTGTGGGAGGTTTTCTGGACATGTGATGAAACATGACTAGGAACTTCGAAATCAACAGGTTTAATTCACACAAAGGCGGAATTAGTGAATCAAACCATAACTAGTGAATATGAGGAGATTTTTGGGATTAAATTAGTCAAACCACAACAAGGATTGGATTTGTGTGATTAGATTAATGCCTAGAGCTATTATTCACTACTGGAGTGATTTGGGTTGAGAGAGAATCGGATTAGAGTTTCCAGATCTGAGTGATGTGTGTGTGTGAGAGGCTTAACCTAAAATGAAGAACATAACACTTATATACCCCTACTGTTGACTCACCCGTACGAGTCATCCATCACACGTACGAGTTGGCTTCATCAGCCGTAGGGGTTATCACTCACTCGTGTCTTCTCATTTAGGTTATAATTGTGACTTAGCCCAGCATCAACCGTGCGTATGAGCCTGTCAGCCGTACGAGTGAGACTTCACTCGCACGTCTGACTAAGTCTAACAAAATCAAGCATCCATATCGCGTTCCTGCAGTACCTGTAATCACATACAAACATAGATAGGATAATAACAAGGGATCATGGTATCCCATAAACTGAAGTACAAATCACAAACGTTGGCTAGATGTCTAGGGACTTACAGAAAATGCATCAACAACTCCCCCTAGGACCTAGAACATCAATTACAATAAAGTAAACGTTCATGAAATACATACAAGTCCAAAAGTAACATCAGTTTAACATCAAGAACATATCCAGATTCTCTCTCTCGCAAAAAATACATCATCATCAAAAACAAAAACAAACAAAATACAATACAACCTAGCAACACAGAATTCGACATAGATCAACATGCATGAATTTGGTTTGAGCTTTGAGCATCACTTTCTCTGTTGAGGTATGCATAGTAGACATCGATCACACATTGATATCTCATAGCTTCCTCTTTTCAATCATCTCTAAACGTAATGTGATGGCGGTGAAGAGTCTCCACATCAAATCTTGATAAGTTCCTCAGCCACATAGGATCTAAAATCCTCACATTGTCGAACTGTATGCTTCCATCTTCCTTTTCAATTGCAGTTAAGATCACTGCTTCTTCTGACAACTCATCATAGAACCACCATCTGAAGTTTTTGCATATATCCTTGGGTAAGGGCATCAATGGAGATTGCTTCATGTACTTGGCTGGACGAAACATAACAACGCGTATAGGTCCACCTTTAGAATTTCCCTTAGTTGGATGCATGGAAAACCTGGCGGCTGTCGACTTAAAGATGTCCCATTTCCCTGTCTTATACTCATATCTGAGTTTTCTCTGAAACCTGGAAAGGTCACAATCTTCTGCGTTCAACATCTTTAGCTTAGCAAGTTGCATGATCTCGAAGTACGGTAGAGTTTTGACCTGACTAGGACGTGCCATGTAATCAACTCCTCCTTCCCTCTTGATCGCGAAACAATTGATCTCCTTGAAGTAACCCCAGCTTAGTATTTTACCCTTGGAATACTTCTTGGTTCTCTTTCCCCTTTCGTAGAAACTAGCAAACTTCGGCTCAAGTTCTGGCTTATTCAACTGATCAGGGTTAATGACATTCTGTTTCCACCAACTCTGATGGATCTCGTCTTCTTCAATGTTTCTATTTACTTTAACCCTATCACGTTTGAACCATTCATTAATCTCATTCCATGCCTCGGGTTTAGCTTACTCGGCTCGGAGTTTCTTCTTCTTTAGCTCAAACTCTTTTCTTTCTTTCTCAACGAGCAGTTTCTCATGTCGGGTTTTCTTGTTCTTTTCAATTAGAACATCCACTTCTTTCACTTGTTCTTTGTATACCTTCCTCGCTTTTTCTAACTCAATTAAGTTCTTCTGTTTCACATCACTACTCAAATTGAAAAAGTCACTTAATGTGTTGAGTGACGGATTTGAGTATGGTGCAAGTGATGGCATAACAATTTCCACTTCTTCCTCTTCCTCGACATCCTCAGACTCTGTCTCAAACTCATCTTTGGATTTGACAATCACATTCTCTTTAACACTTTCCTTACCAACAGAACTTTCACTCTTTTCAGCTTCGAACAGGTTATCAAAATCGCTTAAGTTGATATTTTGGAATGATTCGGGAGGAATTTTGTCAGCTGGCCCTTCTTGTGGAGCCTTGTCTTCAGCTTCAACTGACTTTGCATTCTCCGTATCATTTTCACTGTCATATGCCAGAGCAGCAAGCTGTTCTAATGGAAAATCACTTGGTGGAGCGTCCCCCTTTTCTGCATCATTAAAAACATTTGAATAATTCATATAATATTCAGCAGTAAAGACCTCACCGTATTCATTAAAGCTTCGAATAGGTATCACTAACGGTATCTCAAAAGAGGGTCCTCCAGTTCCAGCATATTCTTCTTCATCCTTTTCATCACCTCCACCCAAATCAGAAGAATAATCTTCTCCTCTCTCCTTAATCAACTTGGTTTTACCCGAGGTAATCGATTCGATCTTCTCGTTCATCTCCTTCAACTTCTCCTTATTCTCACTCTTGATTGCCAACACTTTCTTCTTCAACTTCTCCGTCCTTCCCTTCTGACGGTCCAACCTATCAGATAACCTCTTGTTTTCTTCTACCAATGATTCAATTTTAGTTTCACTTATCTTCTTGTCCTCAATGGCTTGATTCTCTAACTTGGTTATTTTCGTGATCAAAGACAACAGTAGATTATGTTGTGTCTTTAATTCAGCTGGCGTGACCTGAGGTGTTGTGGTGGCAGGTTTTGGTGATGTAACAGCAGCTCTCGCATCCTTCATGAAACTGGATGGTTGTCTCTGAGCCTGTTGTTTTGAACCTCTTTGTGATGACCTCTGAGATGAATCAAAGTGATGTTTTGTTCTTTTCTCCTTCTTCTTGGGATGTTCTGAAGTCATCGCTTCCTTCCCTTTCCTCTTTCTCTGAATCAAGCTGACATCATCCTCTGTCACTTCATCATCACCTTCGATAATCTCATCATCAACATTACCTCCTCCTTGAGCTTCACCAGTAGCTCGTTGATTATCACCCTCACCTTCCTTATCAGAAACTTCATAGTCAGAGTCTGAATCCTCATTCCTCCAAGCATTTCCTGCTGGACATCGATAATTCTCCTTGATCAGATGACAAATAAGATTTCTGTTAAAATCAGGCTTCAAAACTTCATTTCTTGTCTCCTCCATCCTTCGAAAAGTAATCGGATTCATCGGCTTAAGGTGAATAATATCCTCTTCAAGCTTTGGTAACTCAGGTGTAGCATCATTAATGATTAATTGAAGAAAACGGGCATAGATCAGGTATCTCTGAGTAGAACTGAAAATATTTGCTTTGAAGTAGTAGTAAACAAATCCTGAGAAATCATACGGGGCTCTTAGAACAAGTGCCACAAACATACTTTGCACTTTCTCATTCAACTTGTTAAACCCAGCTTTACAACCACTCAAACAATGCATGATTACTTGAGCAAGATATCTAAACTGTGGAGACAGCAGAGTATTTCTCAGCTCAGATTTACCTGAGATATAGCCAGAATAAGCACATCTCTTGAAACATCCATGTATCCTTTCTCGGTTGAGCGTCATGTGAGAACATCTCTCATCATCAAAACCTAAAATCTTCCTTATCACAGACTTAGAAACAGTTATCTCATGCCCTTGAATCTTACTAACAATCTTATCTTCAGTATCTGACACATCTAGTACAGCATTCTTCCAGAACTCTATCTGATGGCTGTAGTATGATGTACATGCAGTAGAGATAGCTGTATGAATACTTGAACGGTTTAGAAACTCCACAATCTCCTTAAAATGAGAACCACTTTCGAGAGTAGTATCATAAAGAGAAACTTGATTGTTGAGCTCGTCTTTCTCTAGAATAATATCTTGTTGAACAGGCGGATTAACCGGATTCACTTGAGGATCCTGTTGTTGCTCCCCCTGAACTTCTGGGTTAACAGCCGGAACATTGAGTTGTTGTTCTGACATTGGTAATATCAAACTGAAATATTCACAGAGAAGTTAGAGATATAAATCAATTATCATAAATCATCAAAGCATTAGCTACAAAGTGTCACAGATTCATAAAAACATGATAAACGGTGTGAGTGATAATGTCACACGTGCGACTGAGAGATCAACCGTGCGAGTGATATAGTCACTCGTGTCACTTTTGACACGTTTGATTAGTAATATGGTTTCAAACAGGGTACACGGCTGATGCAAAATTTATAACCGAGTGAGTCAACCGTGTGATGACTCGTGTGATAACTCGTGCGGTTAATCACACGTGTCAGCTCAGTCAAGCGAGTGAGCAACTAAATCAATTTAAACGGGTGGGTTCAAGGTTCACACGGTTGATCATCAACCACGTACTAACTCGTGCGACTCATGTCCCACGCATGCAAGTGACGTCACTCGTGCATGTCTGATGAAACCCGTATTAAATGCCTTTTAAAATTCCACAAATTACATGTTTGATCGTTTTAGGGGCCGATTTACATCACAATAGCATGTATAGGATCCATTTAACTCAAAGCAATAACAAATAACGATCAAAATGAGCACCAATTACACAAAATTCGAGTTACTAACCCTTAGGGTTTCGAATCATTCAAACAACAAATTAACAGACTAAAACTCGATGAAATCTTACCTATTAGGTGGCGCTGAGTTCGGAATAACTTGATAAACAAATGCTGCGGTGGAAAATGTGATCGGTGAAGGTCGAATTTTGAGAGAAAAATGAGTTGGGTGCACAAGTGTGAGCGTCTGTGCTCATCACTCCCTATTTATACTCTCATGATCAACCGTACAGTTGATCACACGATCCACCGACAACCGCGCGTCTCACCTATTCACTCATGCATGTGACCTTGATGTCTTAGGACATTTTAGAACAAGGTCAGCTGTACGATTAACCTCACGCATGTGGTTACTCGTACGGTTCACACATCAAACGTGCGAGTGAGCCACTTAGGCAATTTCAAATTTTCAATTTTCACAAACTTAGGATTTTGACTCGTTTGGCAATCTTAGAGCTAACTAACACTTTCAATTTGAGTCATAAATCACTAATCCTTCAAGAAATGATCATCAACACTTAGGTAGATCAAAAATCCTAACCCAAACAAGGTTATTACTCTAAACATTCTGTGTTTCAAGAGTAAAGCCTACAGTGTAATATCATCTTAAGTTCACTAACAACTTAAATCTTCATAGTCCTTCAAATAATCACAAGCTCTACAAACTTCTAACTTATGGATTTGGTGGCCAAAAATATCTTGATCTCGACAAGGTTCTTTCAGATGTTATTGTGCATATTCAGAGGATTAATCAGAAAATAAGGAAACGATAAAAATTTTATAGCTTTTCTGAAATATAATGTCATGCAACTAAAAATATGCAAAGAAAAGACATTCTATCATGAAATGCAATAACATGCAAAACCAAAATCTTTTTGTTGTTTTTCAGTTTTCAATGCAAACTATTTAATAAACAGATAAGCAAACATATGAATCCACATTTTTTTTGTGAGCAAAATGATTAACAATTTAAAAATGGATCAGAATTGACATATTGAATCAATTTATGTTGTTCATTCCTAATTATCCAGTCTATGTCTATTATCATGCAATTACTGATATCAATCCTCATTAAACATGAACATATTCAATTCGAACATTTCGACAATCATGTTGGCATTAATTACTTGAACACTATAAAGTAATGATTTTTGAAATCACGCTAAGTTCATTAATCCTTGATTCTTCCATCACTTATGATTGTGCATTTTTATTAGGTTATCAATTCATTACACGTAACTTTCCGTTATCTCTTTCCATGTATTTCACTCAAATTGAACAGGATGGTTCTCATGGCATTTTGAATAACCCTGTCAGCCTTTGGCTTCTATCAGTGTATTGATAATCTTCAATCTAGTTGAAATGGTAGATTTTAGAGTATATTGGATTATCCGAATAGGCGCATTATTTATCGCGGGGATTGGTCTAAAGTTAAAGCAGACTTGCCTGATGACCAGTCATCACACGAAATAAATCTCAAGGCCCTTAACTTATTTATGTTCAAGTTGACATGGAAAACGGAATCGAAAGTTAAACTTTCATATATATATTTAATTAGAGTATATCTAGATAAGTATCTTTCCAACTTATAGTCTTAATATGTATAACTCTATATTGTAGACGACAAGAATCTTGATAGTTCAGTGTGAATGTCGTGATTAAGCAATTCAAGCTGCGCGGGGGCATCATATTAAGAATGATCCGAGTTCTTTATGAGCACATCATGAATCAGCATTCTTCATACTTTCAGGACTTTGCCATCTTGATACGCCAATTATTTTTTACTTTGATTTTCTTTTGATATTTTTTTTCAGCATATCATTGTCTTTTGATATATTGATTTTGAACGCCATCATGAATGGGTTTTCCATTTTTATGCATGAAGTCATGTTTCTTTGTTGTGTGCTCAAATCACTCAAAGGTGTTCTCCCTTAAATGCTTGAACAGTCCGTAATAAGGAATTATACTTTTCAACCTTAAGCGAGAAGGGACACTTACATTAGACATAAACTAATTTTCTCTGATATTTTCGGGGTTTAGTTTCGATTATAAAGTCTTAGGCCCGTGACTACATGGTATGCACCAGCCAAACAGATAATCCTCAAATTAAAATTCACCCCCAACCTTTTCTAGTGATTATCAATTATGATAGGGGATACTCTCAACCGACTGTTGAGTTCCTCAACAATTATCACTTCATACAGATTCGAAGATAATTAGGTGACTACCTTCAAACACTACAGATCGTTCATGACTTCTGAATCTCAGATGATCGTTATTCTTATTATGATTGTCTAATGCCAAGAATTCATAAGTCACATCTATCAGTACATCACACAACAGATAAACATAAACGTTCAAATCAATCCATACTAATCAAATATATCAATTCTCAGTACAGTAATTTCTTCATTTCCAACATATTAATCAAAACAAGCTCATTTTCGGATTTTTCAACTTTTTAGGGTTTTCTGATGAGGCATTTTACACTTTTTAGGTATTTTCTGTTGAAACATATACTCCCCCTAAAATACTAAAACATAAAATCTTTTTGTCTTTTAGTATTTTAACAAAAGGAACAGAAAATAACTACAGATTAGCATGCAAACATGAAAGAAATCATGAAAGGAAGGCAGAAATAATGCAAAAATATGCAGTACATATGATAAGAAACTAAAAACTATATGTCATGCATCCTACATGTAAAGTCTAAAAGTTTGATTAACCCTCAAATACATCATCCGAAATCATTGTGTTTCGATCAACAATTCCATTCATCTCTAACAGTAGCAAGAACCTAGGTTTATCAAAAGCCTTAGTGAATAAGGCAGCCCTCTGGTCCTTAGTACCTATTCTCTTACGTCAATAATCTTTTTCTCATGGCAATCCCTAAGAAAATGATATTTAACACCTATGTGTTTGGTTTTTGAATGTTGCACGGGATTCTTAGTAATTGCAATAGCAGTAGTATTATCAATATAAAGAGGAGAGAAAGATATTCTTAGTCCGTAATCGCGAAGTTGTTGTGTATCCAGACAACTTGCGAACAGCAACTTGCAGCAGCGATATATTCTACTTCACACGTAAAAAGTGCAACTGCAATCTGTTTCTTGCACTGCCAGGTCACCAGCCTTTCTCCTAGAACTGACATCCACCTGACGTAGACTTGTTATTGATTTTGCAACCTGCATAGTCTGAATCTCTGTAAGCTACAAGATCAAACTTGTCTTCGTTCAAATACTAGATACCGAGATTGGGAGAATGTAACAGATAATGAAGAATTCTTTTGGCAGCTGTAAGATGAACTGTATTCGGATCAACTTGATAACGTGCACACAGACATGTTGCGAACATAATATCCGGCCTAGATGCAGTAAGATACATAAGCGATCCGATGATTGCTCGATAGTATGTAGGATCAACAGGCTCCCCTTCACAGTCTAACGAAATACCATGATTCACAGCTAGCGGGGTCGACACAGGACGCTCTTGAGTCATGCCAAAACGCTCGATTATATCATTTACATACTTTGCTTGATGAAGAAAAATACCATTACTAGTCTATTCAACTTGTAAACTAAGAAAGTAATGTAAGAGACCCAATTTGCTCATTTCAAATTCGTCCTTCATCACCTGTTCGAACTCATCGACGAGTTCCTGCTTAGTAGCACTTAAAATAATGTTGTCTACATAGATCTGGACCAAAATAATATCATCATCTTTAACCTTCTTGAACAGAGTACAATCTACCGTGCCCATTTGATAACCTTTTTCGAGCAGATAACTTGACAAACGTCCATACCAAGCTCTTGGGGCTTGATGTAAACCATATAGGGCTCTTCGTAACCGGTAAACTTTGTCAGGATGAAGATGATCTTCAAAACCTGGAGGTTGACTGACATATACTCGTTCGCTTAGCTTGCCATAAAGAAATGCACTTTTAACATCCATTTGAAACACTTTGAACTTCATAAACGAAGCGAAAGTCAAAAAAATGCGAATGGCCTCCAATCTGGCAACAGGAGCAAAAACTTCATCATAATCAAATTCAGGATCTTTCTGATAACCTTTAGCAACTAATCTTGCTTTGTTACGGATAACATTGCCGTCTTCATCAAATTTGCACTTCCAAACCGATTTGAGATCAATTACTTTAGCACCATGCGGCTTAGTAACTAGCTTCCAAATATCTAAACGATGGAATTGCTAAATCTCTTCTTGCATAGCCATTACCCAATCAACATGCTTCAACGCTTCTTTAGTCGTCTTTGGCTCGATTCTAGAAATATGACATGAGTACTCGAAGTATGCAGCAGCAGCTGTCATATGAGTATCAACTTGACCATCAAACTGAACTTGCCTTCTTGTTTTAACACGTGCATTTAGATCTCCAATAATTTTCTCTCTAGGATGAGCAGCAGTAGTTCTGGGAACTGGTTGTGCAGGAACAGGTATCTCATGGTGTAGATTCGTGGTATCTCAAATATCTTCTTGATTTTCAGAACTCTCACTTGAAATATCAGATCCGCAGATATCGTACACTGGATTAATGTCTTGATCTGAATCTTCAGCTAGTTCAATGACAGTGGGTAATGGAGTTGGAGTTGATGTAGGTGTAGAAACTTCTGGTTCATTATGTAGATCGAACGGCATTTGTAACTCAACTTCATTCTCCGTCTGATCTTGAGCAAGATTGAATGAATCAATAAGCTCATCATAGTTATAAATCCAAGGATGACTCTTAGAAGCACTCTTCGTATGATTCCTCTGGACCTCAACTTCAGACCATTCTTCAACACATCTTGTCTCATTGTTGAAAACTCTCTTGTTAGGAGAACTATATCTAAGAAACACTCCAGTAACCACTTTTGAATCAAACTTACTTCCTGGTTTTCTCTTCAAGATGGTACACGGTGCACCAAATGGTTCTAGATGCTTTAAAGATGGTTTTCTCCCATGCAATAGCTCATAGCAAGTTTTACCCAGTCGTTTAACAGTCAGAACTCGATTCATAGTGTAACATGCATTTTCAATAGCTTCACTCCAAAAATGAACAGGTAACGATGAATCTGCTAGCATTGTTCTAGCTGTTTCTATCAATACTCTATTCTTTCTTTCAGCAACACCATTCATCTGAGGAGCGTATGCAGAACTGAACTGCATATTGATACCTTTTTCGATACAAAAACCTGCAAGATACTGATTCTTGAATTCTGTACCGTTGTCGCAACGAATCTTTCTTACCTTTAAATTGAAACCTATTTCTAATCGATTGATTAGCACTTTCAAGTTTTCAAACGTATCGGACTTCTCTTTCAAAAACATTACCCAATTGAATTTTGAATAATCATCAGTTTCAACCAGAAAATACTTACTTCCATCAATGCTTTCAAACCGAATTGGACCGAAGGGATCCATATGTAACAATTCAAGTGGAGCAGAGATTGGATTATACTTCACCAACTTATGAGCTTTCTTGCTCTGCGTACCCTTCTTACATGGAACACATGTACCTGGAATCTGAAAAGATCGAATATCAACACCTTCTACAAGATTGTTGTGAACCAGATGGTTCATCTTCCGAAAACTTAAGTGACCCATGCATTTGTGCTACGTAATAGAATCTTGTTCAGTCGCTTTAGAAACAAAAGCTTGATGATGTTCAGCAGTTGAAGTAGCAACATTCATATTTAGCATATATAAATCATCTTGTCTAGGAGCCTTCATCAAAATCATTTCAGGAGGAATCACAAACTCTTGCTTCAAAATGTAGCTGAATTCTTCATAAAATGCTACCTTGAAAGATTTTTCACAGATTTGCGAAACCGACAACAAATTATTTGCAAGCTCTTGACAATAATTCACTTTGTTGAAACTAACTTTTCCATTCTTCAATAAACCCTGAGCTGAAATGTGACCTCCTTTATCTCCAGCAAATGCGACATAACCTCCCTTAATTGGGTGTACATCCAAAAGAAGAGATAGCTATCCAGTCATATGTCTCGAAGCACCACTATTCACTATCCAGGTGTTATTTGCAGGTACCCTGGTTCCCTGCATATCACATTAAGAGAATTAATTGATACTAGGAAACCACGCCCGGACGGCAGTAGGTTGTCCATTAACACCCATAGCTTGAACTTCCATCCATTTCCCTTTTGAGTCCGGCGGAATCTTATCATCAGAAACCGTAAACTTAGACAGTTTTGAAGAAGCAACATTGCTCTTCTGGTTTTTCACATTCTACTCATCTTCGGAGCGATTCGCTCGTGGTCTGGTACGAGAAAAGTATTTTCGACGACTAGCTTTTTGCGAAGGCGATCATGCCTTTGATTCAAAAGCTCTACTATGATCACTTGATTTGGCAACTCTTGCCTCAGTATCCTGTTTAGGAACCTTAATCTTCACAGGAGAAAATGACCTATTGAAGTTCTTTCTCTTATACTCTCCATAGACAACCTTTGTCGTATGATTTTTAACACGAACTTCATCATTAACAGGTGAACATGTTTTATGAGCATAAGATGATCTGCGATCATCATATGTGAGATCAGTCTTCTATCTTGGGGATCTATATCTTCTTAGACAATTCGCAGCAATGTGCCCAAAAATAGCACAACTAAAACATTGACGAAACTCCCTATGTCCTCTAAATTCATACAAGTTATTAGAATTTGAAGATGACGAATCTCGTGTTCTTACTAACTCAGGAGAATCATTTGTTTTATTTCTTGGAAGAGGTGTAGGTGTAACAGGAGGAACTGGTCTATTAGCAAATCTAGGATTTTTCAAAATTTTAACAGGACCTTTCGGTGTTCTAACTCTACTTGTCTTAGAGTTATCTCCTAACCCAGTTTTCCTATCTTCCTCATGATCTAGAGCACCTTCAGCAGTATCATCAGAAGTTGTATTCTTTATTGAACTACATTTTTTATTCTTTTCAACATAATCTTCATAACTAGGAGGGATACAATCTTCTGGTCGACCGTCAACTACGTTTACATTAAAGAATGTGTTCTGAAAAGGAGGAGATGCAAAACTATATCCTATACCCTTGCCCTTGGTGTCATTAAGTTCCACCATTAATGCATTCCACTGTGACGCACTTGCCCAACATTTCATTTTGATTGAAATTGCCTCTAAATCAGCTTTAACGCATTCATTTTCTTTCTTTAGTTCATTAATCGTGTCAACACGTTTAATTAAAGCTTGATTTATGTCAAAGTTATAACATTTAAGATCGTGAAGTTGTTTTTTATTAACTTTAATCTGCTCTTTCAATTCATTTTCAACCTTAGTGGTCACATGGTCAGCATGCCATTTTTCTTTCATCTCCGCATATGCCTTTATTAAGTTATCTATTGTTACCTTAGATTCAGCACATTTAATAACAGTAGATGGATCAGAAGATACCTGTTGGGCGTTATTTGATGAGGAAGTCTTAGCCATAAATGCAAAGTAATCTATCTTCTTCCCATCATCGATCTCATCTTCTGATTCTGACGAGTCTATAAGGAACTCTGATGTATCAGCATCTTTACCCAAATGAATCTGCTCAAGTCTGTCCCAAATATCCTTAGCTCTTGTCAAACCGGAAACCTTATCAATATCACTTTCTGATAAGCACATCTTCAGTAAATCTACTGCTTGCTTGTTCAATGCTTCAAAAACAGATTGATCTATTCCAGTATGATCAGCTTTAACTTCAACCTCTGATTCTGACTTCTCGGCTGAATCATTAACATCTGAACTTACACTCTCAAGATCTGAACCTTCACCCATAAGAACTAACATTTCCAATTCAGCAGCAAACATTTTACCCCATTTGTCTAGTTCCGTATCATCATCAACCAATGTCTCTTCACTTTGATTAGCTTCTAGACTTTCTTCAAACACTGAGGTATCACCATAGTTATATTTCCAACTGTTGAAGTAGTAGTCCTCTGACGATGTAGGTGAAATACTTCCAGATTCAGGTGTACGAGGAACTGAATCACGTGCCTTCTTGAATTTATCTTTAACCATCTTCTGAATCTTCTCTCTCCGAATGGTTCGTGACAACTTTTCAGCTCTTTCAGAACGAGCAGTCAGCTTCTCAATTATACTTTAACTAATGACACAGTCTTCTTTTACTTCAGTAATCTTGGCCATGTTAGCTTTAGGTTGTTGATCATCAACATTCAGTTTGATAGACCAATCATCATCATCTCCATGAATAACAACTAAAGCTTTGTTTGGACTTTCAGCTGCTTCAACTTCATTTACTTTATCAGTAATGTAAATCTCACGCTTTGTAGTTTGACTCTGAGAACTGTAGTTCTAATTCTTGAACGGATTACGATTACCCTGCTTCTTCTGTTTTGTGCACTGTCTTAAAAAATGACCTAATTCTCCACAGTTGTAACAAGTAACAGTATTCATATCAAAACCCAGTTTTGTATCTTTGGTCAGACTGATTGGTTTTCCAGTTCACTCTTCGTAACCTCTAGCTCATCTCACAAGATTTGCCATACCCCACATAATATCCATCTTTTCTGCTTCATCTTTATCAAGTTGATGATAATCTTCTGTTGTTAAATGAATGTTACCCACACAACCATCAAGATAACTATCATAAGAATTAACAAGGCTTGACAGCAAAGCTATATCTTCACTAATCTTTTCTTTTCCAGCATTCCTCAAGTTTTCAATCTTAAGTGCAGAAAGAACATCTGATGCAGTCGGTGTAGATGACTCTGTAGTTTTGGAAGTAGGCTGTGAATGAGTATTGAGAGAACATGGTGAAACTTGTGGTAGATACGAAGGTTTTTGAAAAGGTGCACTGCAAGCATTCAAACCATACATATTCTGATTGTTCGTAACAAAAGCTGTTTGAAATGGTGCATGAGCTGACTTAGGCGGTGTGTAACCATTTGGATAATACATTTTCGTGTCTTGAACTTGTTTAGACCTCTTGACTTTGTTTAACAACTCTATTTCTTCTTCCTGAAGTCTTGCAATAAACGAGTTCACTGTAGCAGTAGCTAGTTCTCCACTTGTTTTCATAGTTAATACGAAACCATTCCATTCTAAAGCTAATGCTCCAGCTAGACATGTTACTTTGTCTTTTTCAGCAATGGTCACATCATGCTTATGTAGTTCAGCTAGCAAATGACGATATCTTTCAACCAATTCTGTAATAGACTCTCCAACTTACCAGTGAAAACGATCAAACTCAGCTTTTAATTCTAAACCTTTTGTAGTTCTGTAAGATGTATTTCCTTCGTTAAAAGTATGAAGTGCTTCCCATATCTTGAATGAGTTATCATGACACAGAAATTGTTGGAAAATCAGACCATCAAGAGCACTTGTCAAGTTACAGTACATCTTCTTCTCTAAGTTATACTCTTCACGTTCCTTCGAAGGCATATTATGTAACGTGTACAACTCATTTGTAACCGGTGAACGTGGCCATTGAAATTCGGTTTCAATGTACTTCCAAAGCTTCGTGTCCTGACCGTCAGACCAAATCTTAAATCTTGACTTCCAAGTAGAATAGTTATCCATATTCATTAACCTCGGACATTTTGTACCACTTTCTGATTCACTCTTAGCAAGGAGTAATTATTGAGTCATATTAGTAATGCTCTGAACTAACGGTGCAGCCAACGCGTAATCGTTTGAATTAAACATCTTGAAAACTTTTACCAAAGGTAAACCGTACGGTTCAGGGTATCAACCATATGTGTCAAAAACTCAAGCGTACGTGTCACTACTCAATCGTACGGGTTACAATCAAAAGAACCAATCACTAAGTCTCAAATGTGCGAGTGATTATCACGCGTGTGATTACTCGTACGTGTCATAGTCAACCACTTGATCACCCGTGTGATCAGACTATTGTCAGTTAACCTCAAAAGGTTATGCTAAACCGTGCGTGTGAGTTCACGAGTGACAGTCAAATGTCTGGTCAACCGTACGTGTGATCAAAATCTTTGACCCACTCGTGTGAGTTGCTGTTCAGCTCAAATCACCTAAAAACCCTAGAAATTGATGTTAAACCTCAATTTCTTCGTCCACAAGCTGGATTAGCACTAAACTAACATAAATACACTCTCTAATGACAATTACACACGTAAAAATGATTCCTTTTTGATCAAAATCAATTTTAACTCAAAAAACCAAAATAATAAACTCATTAATCACCAAAAATCACTAGATGATGTTGAAATCACAACCAACGCTCTGATACCAATGATGAAACATGACTAGGAACTTCGAAATCAACAAGTTTAAATCAAACAAAGGCGGAATTTGTGAATCAAACCATAACTAGTGAATATGATGAGCTTTTTGGGATTAAATTAGTCAAACCACAACAAGGATTGGATTTGTGTGATTAGATTAATGCCTAGAGCTATTATTCACTACTGGATTGATTTGGGTTGAGAGAGAATCGGATTAGGGTTTCCAGATCTGAGTGATGTGTGTGTGTGAGAGGCTTAACCTAAAATGAAGAACATAACACTTATATACCCCTGCTGTTGACTCACCTGTACGAGTCATCCATCACACATACGAGTTGGCTTCATCAGTCGTACGGGTGATCACTCGCTCGTAACTTCTCATTTAGATTATAATTGTGACTTATCCCAGCATCAACCGTGTGTATGAGCCTATCAATCGTACGAGTGAGACTTCGCTCGCATGTCTGACTAAGTCTAACAAAATCAAACATCCATATCACGTTCCTGCAGTACCTATAACCACATACAAACACAGATAGGATGATAACGAGCGATCATGGTATCCCATAAACTGAAGTATTAATCACAAACGTAGGCTAGATGTCTATGGACTTACAGAAAATGCATCAACAACATGCACTCAGATGCAAAGTGTCCTACCTTCCCACAATTGTAACATTCAAATTTGGGGCCCTTTACTGACTTACTTCCATACCTAGCACTTGGTTTCTTGCTGGCCTTATATGGCTTACTGGTCCTACTACGATTGAAATTTTTGAACTGTCTAGCCAGTAAAGCTATCCCTTCAGCATACCCTTCAACATCAACATCATCATCATCACTGCTTTCTTCAGACCCAGTGCCACTACCCTCATCATCTTCAGCTGCCTCTTCTTCTGCTATCAGCTTTTGAACCAGTAAATCCTTTTAAGCTTTCTTTTTAGTAGCAGCAACAAGAGCTGTACCATCTGACTTTGTAGATTTTGAAGTGATGGGGGCAGACTTAAAGTTTTCTTTCAAATTAAGTTCAAGTTTTACTTCTGCCTTCTCATGGTTCCAAAGTGTACCATAGAGAGATAACATATCAAAATTTTTTAAAGTCTGTGTGGTTCTTAAAGGATCAGTAACAGGTTTTCATTTAGCAGACAGTGTATCAATGAACTTGTTGACATGTTCAAAGTCGGTACAAGTGACTTTTAAACTATCCAGGTCAGCAACTAAAGAGTTAAACCTAATAAAAGTCTGTTTTAGGGTCTCACTCTTATATGCAAAGAATAACTCATATTCCCTTTTCAAAGCAATGATTTTGTTTTGCATGACCTCATCTTCTCCATCATAAGTGACATCAAGATAGTTTAAAATAGCTTTAGCAGTCGGTTTCCTCTTAATCAATTTAAAGACATGATTAGGTAATGTTATAGCTATCATAGTTTTAATCTTTGGGTTAAGTCCAACACGAGGTTTGTCCTCATCCTCCCATCGAGATGGGGGAAGAACAACCTCTCTTCCTGGAATGGTAGGAGTGTCTACTGTAGCAGGCACATCATCAACTATTCCAGTAGGAATGAAGGGGCCATTATTTGCAATACCAGGCATGAGTGGGTCAATAGACTCAAGGTGGAACATGAACCTATCTCTCCAAGTTTCATATTCATCTTCATCAAACTTGGGTGGTCTATTTAAGAACCATTTTTGAGATAAGATGTGTTACTGTAGGTAGCCATGAGATAATTCAGATCCAAGATATGAGATTATAAAGACTGAAGCTCTGATACCAGTTGTTACTCTCTTAGATAACAACATGAGTATTGTAGAGGGAGGTGAATACAATTCTTTTTGCTTAAATAAGTTATATAGTAGTTAAGTGTATTTAAACATATAATTAAATAAGAGTCTTGGGTAATTTTCAATGTTATTCTTTTATTGATATAAATCTCAAAGAATCACAACTGTTCAATGGCGAAACAAATAATTGGTTGATACAGATTACGCCTAAGTTAAGCTAAAGAAGATATCTTAAAGCTATTACATGTTTGGACTCTATTTAATAAACCCACATAACTAACTATTACAATAGTGGATATTTCTATTTATAGTAGTCCTATTATCCATCTAATTGATCTATTGTCCACTAGTTTATAGGATGTCTGTACTTTTGTAGACAACATCATCAGAGAGCGTGCTCTCCTAATTTCCTCTTTGGTAGCTATTTGCAGGAACACCACAATTTAGTTTGTCACCACTATTTGAATAAACAAATAGAATGTTGGGTTCCCTAAGCGTTGACAAAGTATTACACATGTCTACACATGCGTTAAACTTCTGCATTCCCACGTGGTTTTGTAAGGTCATTTGTCAGCCGCTGACACGTGTCCTTTTCTGTTCAACTTTGTCTTCGACTTCTATTGAATAGTACAATTGATGTAGACCACACAGGAAACAATTATGCTTGTAATGGAGCATAATTCATCTAAGTGTTGTATGCTGCTACCAGCTATGCCGGTTCTTCTACTGGTTCACTTGATCTTCATAATTTGCTGGGCTCACATCCTGTGCTGGTTGAAGAATACTGTCTACCTTGTACTGGTAGACCAGGCAGCATATTGGGACACTTGACACAGCAACAAATGCTCTCTATACATAAATAAACCTATGCTGGCTGCACATAACATTAGTGTACATAATGTTGTTTTATCATAATTAAATCCTTAATTATTTTGAGGACTCAACAATACCTTAAAAAAATACCATTGTAGGTAATAAACTTTAAAAATGTATGTTAATGTAAACCTAATGTGACTGATTACCTAGTCGGCATCTAAAACTAGTTATTTGAATTGTTTTGAATTTTATGTGACATTTTTTAGATGAATAGAAAAAAGAGAAATAAAGAAAAAAATGATCTGTTTTAGAAATAAATGTGACTAGTCAATATTAAAAATATATAATTACTTTACTAAAAGAAAATGTCGAGTTTTAACTTTAATTTTTTTTAACCTTATACTGATTAACTTATTCCGTGTGAAACATTGAATAGTTACATTTATTTTTTTAAAGAAAATCATTTTTTTTTCTTTTTTTTCTTTCTTCCTAGTCATCTAAAAAAGTCACATATAATCCAAAAAAAACTAGCTAATTAGTTTTACTAGTCCAGTAGGTAATCGGTCATATGTTGTTTACATTATCACACATTTTGAAAATTTATTTCCTATAATGGTATTTTTTGGGGTATATAGCCCACATCAGAATAACTGGAAGTATATAACTTATATGTGGGTTTCTAACAGATATATAATATCCATGTGTCTTTTAAAGAAAACATAAAAATGCCACATAAGTATTTTAATCAGCTCATCAAGTAACCGGTAAGTTTCGTTTACATAGATACATAATTTGAAATCTTTGTGTAGTACTTTGCTATAGCAAGAAGCACTTAGACTTGTCTGTGTCAAACGGAGACGCACTGATTTTTCTAAGAATTACCGAAGTGAACAGTTTATTCATTTTATCAAAGTTGACCGTTGACTTTTTGAGTTGTCCTTTTGGGTTGACTTTTTCTGCAAAGTCAAAGTGTTATTTTAATTAAGTCAAATATATTCTTATTAATAAGGCGTATACTATTTGTTTAAATACTTGTCAAAGTACTTAAAGCACCATGATTACGAATGCACATATGACTTGCCTAGAGTGTTAGGTATTTATTAACCTATTTTATTATTCTATGTTGATTGTGGGACTATTGTGGTCCGTTCTTGGTGCGTATGGTTTGGTAATTCATTGTTGTGCTTATTGTGAGTTTTATAGCTCTTTTTTTGAAACGTTAAATTATTTTGGAACTGGGAATGAATGCTCTTTTAATGTTTTACATAGTAGACATGAGTCAATAAATTTATATATGTGTGGGTTATAGAATGGCATAAATCCCTTTAGCTTGGTAACGATTAATTATTGGTTTTTAAAATGGTAAACGTGAATCCTATTGGTTGATCTATCGGGCCTAACAACCCCATCTGAAAACTAATCGCTCTAGTCTTTCACGGATGATTAATACTTCATGGACATCTTAAACACTTGCTAGTGCAAATATAAGGGGGGTGAACTCTTTTGCCGTTAAGTTGGTTACCCGGTACCCATTGTTACATATATGTTTTCTAAAGTTTTTGAACTATGAGATCTCGTGGTCTATATTTATTTATTGTTGAAAAGAAAACTATAATCTCACAAGCTTTTATGCTGCCGTTTTCGCATTTTTTCATTCTCATGTTAATTGTTTGCTTATTTGCTTTCACTGTGTTAGAGGTTGAGCTAGACGGAGTCACATGATTTATTTACCTCTATTTTTATTACTTATTAATTAAACAACTGCATTCGCGTGTCTTTATTTTATACTATTGGAAACATATGTACTTATAAGTCAATGTTGGTTTTATAAAACTTTTCAATAAATGAATGCAATACTTTTTGGTCAAACGTCTCATTTAGAGTGCGTTGACTGTTGTTGCGGGACCTAAGTTAACGTTGGTCGTCAAAGGTATTTTTACGGGACGTTACCCTTGGTATCAGAGCAATGGTTATAGGGAACTATGATGCATCAATATGGTTTACACGAGTCAATATATGGCATTAATGACTCCGGTCTAAAGCCGACCATTACTTGTTATAGTGATATATTATTGTGTTTATATTATATTGATATTATGAGACTAACTTAGACAAGTTTATCTCTAGTTTAGATGGCTGCTTCACAGTTCATTGCTATTGTGGATTCGGACTCAGATTCCAAATTAGAGGTTGGTAGTCAGTCGATAGGTACACCGACCGTGGACTCGGAATCGAGTGATGCTGAGATGATTGAAGAGTCAGAGCATGAAGAGGATGAGGTTGAGCCAAATGAAGAAGAGGAAGAAGAGGCTAAGGAAGAGGAACCAGAGGAAGAAGATCTTGATGAGAATGTTGAACCTGAGGAAGATATCGATCAGGATACTAAGTCAGAACCTAATGAGACTCCCCCTACTCCTCCACAACATGTTTCTCCTACTCCCTAACCACCTCGCCAGATTCTCACCACTGCTCGTATTAGCGTTACACCTTGTCCTACTCCCGTTGTTTACGTTTCACCTACTGAGCTTCATGATACTTTATCGCTTTACAGCTACCCTTATACCCGCTCACGTTGTCGATTATAAGTGTCCCCGACGTGTAGAACTTGTTTTTAAAGAGTTTTCGTTTAGATAAAATTGCACTACGCAAGGGTAACAGCTAGGACCCTTATGATGAATCTACCTATACTACACCACCTTCACCACCTACTGAGGAGATAGATTGGAAGAGGGTCGCAGAGGATCTTTTAGCCATGAATGAGAATGTGGCGGACCTTATTAAAGACATGATTAAGAGGGATCCATCCCCTTAAGTGGAACCAATTGCATTTAATTTTTAAATTATTACAGATACTATTCTCTCCTTTATGAATGCATGGTTATTTCCCTAAACATATGTATTCAAATGCTCTATAATTTTGAATGCGGTTTTTTAAATTATGAATGCATGGTTCAATTATTCATTGAATGTGTTTAGTTGTGTATGATTCATTATAGTATTGTTGTGATGTATATATAATTCTTTATATTATCTCTAATTTGTGTTCATGTTTTGTGTTGAATATCATACCTCTCCCAAGAGAGACTGCATCACAATAGATTCAGCATCTCGTTGATTAAGGCATTGCCACGAATATGGCAAACCAGAATAATCTAAGGGTTGGAGAGCCTCAATTCAGAATGACTCTTCCTACAAGACCTTTATAGGTTGTAAGCTGCAAGATTTTATTAGAACTGAGGGACCTGTAGGTCTCACTAGATGGTTCGAGAAATTGGAATCCCTATTTCGCATTAGCAACTACAGAAACGAGGTCAGAGTGAAATATGTCACTTGCACTTTGAAAAAAAGTGCGCTGACATGGTGGAACATTTATTCGCAAGACAATGGCATGGATGAAGCTTATGCTACTACTTAGGAAATGTTTAAGCAAAGAATGATATCGGAATACTGCCCTAGCAATGAAATCAAAAGGTTAGAAATTGAGTTATGAACTCAGAAGCTTGTGGGTATTATCAATTGATAGATATAGTAAAAGATTCTTTGAGTTGGCTTTGATGTGTCCGGGTTAGATGGCTACTGGGACACAAAAGAATAGTCTTATGTTTAAGGTTTGACTGAGAACATTGAATGTGGGGTAACATCATCTAATCCCTAGACTATTTAAGATGTTGTAAGGATGGCTCATCACCTGGTGGACCAAATCACACCTTGTGGAAATAAAACACAATATGTGAAAGTTAAATCCAGTGAATAGAAAAGAAATGATGTAAAACGGAAATGGGATCACTCTCGAGATAGGAATTTCAACCAGAACCCACACAAGAGGTAGGATACCTCTTGGAATAATTATGGGTTGAATTCTAATTCGAGATCCAGAGTTGACAAGAAACTTTAAGAGGTGCTACAAACACCACACTAGGTATTGTAATGTGATTTGTGATACGTGCAAAAAGCATGGTCATATTGCTAAGGATTGTAGAGTTGGTAAGCTTGCGGTGAACGACAACACAACGGTTTCAAATGACTGCTATGATTGTGGTCAAATGGGACATTTCAGGAAAGATTGTCCGAATAAGAAGAATATTGTACCCACCCGTGGAAGAGAAATTTTATAAACACGAAAGATGCTCGTGAGGATCCAGATCTTGATACTAGCACATATCTACTCAACAACTACTTTTGCATCCGTTTTATTTAATATTAAAGCTGATAAGAGCTTCGTGTCTAAAATGTTACGTCATAATATTAGAAACCCATTAGAACCTTTAGATGTTGGAGAAATGATTTATTCAGCCTAGTTCATCCCCATGGGGAGCACCGGTTCTATTTGTTAAAAAGAAGGATGGATCCTTCCGAATGTGTATCGACTATCTCGAATTGAACAAGTTAACCATTAAGAACCGATACCCTCTTCCGAGGATTCACGATTTATTCGATCAGTTAGTTACAAGGATCTTCTTTTTATTCCAAAATAGATTTTCGTTCAGGATATTATCAGTTACGAGTGAAGGAAGATGACATTCTTAAAAATTCTTTTAGGACCCGATACGGTCATTATGAATTCTTAGTGATGCCTTTTGGTTTAACCAACTCCCCAGCCGTGTTCATGGATCTTATGAACCGTGTATGTAAACCCTATCTGGATAAATTCGTTATTGTATTCATTAGATATATCCTAATCTATTCGAAAGATGAAAAGGAACATGAGCAACACTTATGAATAGTGTTGGACCTGCTGAGGAAGGAACAACTTTATGAAAAAATTTCAAAGTGTGAATTTTGGTTTGAGAAAGTACATTCCTCGGTCTACATTGTAAGTAACAAGGGAACTCAGGTGGACCCCGCAAAGATTGAAGCTACCAAGAAATGAGACACACCCAAAATGCTGACACATATTCGTCAATTTTTTAGCCTTTCAAGATATTATAGGAGATTCATTAAGGATTTCTCCAAAGTAGCCCAACCATTAACCGCACTAACTTACAAAGGACAAAAATATGATTGGACCGTTGAACAAGAAACAACATTTTAGTTGTTAAAGCAGAATTTGACTAAAGCGCCAATTTTATCACTACCGGAAGGAAATGATGATGTGTGGTTTATTGTGATGCCTCACGTCAGGGATTTGGTGGTGTATTGATGGAACGTACTGTAACGTTCCATCAAAATGATGTTGACAACCAATGTTAACTAGGCCCCACAACAAGGTTATCATAAGCATCAATATCAGTAACTCTCAACTTCAGATTCCTCAACTCATCTTCAAGCTTCTTAACCTCGCCTCTAGGACAATACTGAGAAATCAACCTTTGCTTGAAGTCTTCTCAAGTAAGACCATAAGATTCATCATTACCCATTGCCTGAATGTACGAATTCCACCACGTTAAAGCACTATTGGTCAGTGTGAAAGTGACGTATTTTACCTTATCTTCGACTCGGCAATTACTAACTTTGAACACAGATTCAAGTTTCTCAAACCAGCGGGTGAGACCAATGTGTCCCTCGGTTTTGCTAAACTCCCGCAGTTTGCATCCCTTAAACGACTTGTACGAACAGCCACCCTGATTATTGTTGTTGTTATTGATGTTGTTGGATGTAGCCATAGCTACAGTAGCAGCAACAATCCCTTTAGCTAAAAGACAGTGAAATCGGGCTTCGGTTGACTCACGTAGAAGCATGTTCTTCAAAACATAATAACACCCAATTTAGTATTAAGTATAATAGCAAGTGTCATGAATATGCAATAGAATAGATAAAGAATAAAAATTTAACTATCGTTACTCAACGTTAAGATAAATGGATAATACTGATATAATGCATAAAATAGTAATCACATTCCACATACAGTGCATAACATGATGATAATCACATTCCACATACGGTAATACGTGCCAACTAGTAACAAGTAATATGAAATAAATAAATAACTGATCATTCATGATAACATAAAATGAATTATAACAAAACCCGGTAAAAATAGATAAGTACTGAATAAAATGTCTATAAAGTGGAATGAATAAAATCTCATGTCAGATGACGTCTTCACTTCTTCGTGTTCCTAGTTGAATAAGGAGGGCCTTCTTCCTTTTTCAACATAGCCTCGAACCCACGAAACTTCTCTTGCGCGTTTGAAAGAGTTGTCTCGAGACTGAAAATCCTCTCCTCGTACTGAGTAAACCTCTCTTTGCTCTACTGATCTTGATTGTGTAGCCTGTCCTCAAGCTCGTACATGAAGCCCTTCGAAGCTGGCATATCCTCCTATAGTAGTACTGTCGCCTCTGGTAGTGGTGTGAGTTGGAGGATCTCACTAATAGCATTCACTCGGTTAACTGTAGGAAGGTTTCGGTTTGTGTGAATCTTCTCCATCGTGTAAAGGTGAACAGTATTGTCAGGTATCGGGGCAGGCACATGCACAAAATGCAAAGTAACAGTCTCTTCTGATCTCGGTATCTATCACAATAATTGCAAATATAGATAGGAAGAAGTATAAGATAAATGTAGATGCTCATGGGATAAACACAAAATGTATAATAATACTCAAAAACTGTAGGTCGCTATAGACTAGACTCCAATGCAGCCTACTGACTCGGGTTAACCACATTAATGAAGCCTAGTTTCCTACAACCAACACTCTGATACCATGTGTAACATCCTGTAAAAAATGATGTTGACGACCAATGTTAACTAGGTCCCACAGCGAGGTTATTCCCTATATATGAAACATTTCAAAATAGCATTTGCATTCATTTATTTAAAAAGTTGCCAAAGATGAAAACCGACATGCATAGTAAGTTTTAAGGATAAAACCAACAAAGTAAAATACGTTGACTCAAACGCCAACAAATAACCATAGTACTAAATACAATATAAAGATTGAATGCAAATGTAATGTTCTAAAATCTGCGACTCCAAGTATGCAGACCTCTAGCAATCAGCGAGCAATTAGCCAATCAATTACGTGAGATTAAAACATGCGAATGATAGGTCAAATCATGGTGAGATTAGAAGATGTGATGAGTTAGAGTGAGACTCGGTAAGTGAAGAACAGATTCAGTATTAGAGAGAATCGGTAAAATTACATTCAACAGCTTCTAGAAATCAGTTACAATGCAATGGCAATCTAATTAAGACTACTTAGGTTCCTTATATAGCCCTCTTCTAAGGAACCTTCATTTAGGCTTATTTCACATTAACACTATACATACTTCGGGGTCATAACAATCTCCCCTTAGTGTTAAATGTGAAAATTACAATGTAATCCTATTGAGATATCTTGAGAGGTCCAAAAGTAGCTTTCCATCTCTTGCCAGTGGGGTCAGAAAATTCAACTTGATTATCTGAAATCTTCTTTGAAGGCTTCCAGACACCCCATATTTTTCTTGGATCTCCCTTATGTAATGGATATTCATCCATTTCTTTAAAATAACATCTTTTTCTTTGACCACGAAGAATCTCAAATTGCCTGATTCGGATTCGAATTTTGCGACGATCTCTGATATGTTTAATAAAATCTCCAAGACCCATTTTCATGTCAATGTCATCAAACTTACTTTGAAGAAACTTGAGATACTTCAGTGCAGCCTTTAGTGTACCATCTGAATATTTGTGTAGCTCGTTCATTCGGATGAACACCTGTTCTTTTTATTAATTTACAAATACAAACCCTTCAGGTTCGAATTGTATTTGAAACATTTCCATATCCCCCAGTCCCTTTGTGAATTGATTCGGACATGTGATTCGAATCTTTTTCCTTTTAGCTTCAAGACCAATCTGAAAGTCCTAACGTCTCATCAGTTCTATTGTCTCCATCATGTATCTCTTCACAGCTTCCAAAGCTTGAGACTTAGCATACGGTCGAATTGCGAGAATACTGAGGTAGTTGTAGATGTGAATGATGTCAAGCATGTCTAGATTCTGAAAATTATCCTCTGTAAACTTGTACTCCTTCTCATCTTCTCTGATAATATGGGACTGACTGATGACATCTTTCTTTACACTAATTTCAACTCCGACTTGAGTAATATCCAGTACTTCGGTCAATAGATACTTTCTCTGAAGCCACAAATCATATTCATTTCGATTGATATGTTTCCTCCACCTAAACTCATACTAGTTTTGTTCATTAGCTGGAAGTAATCGTGAACCAATATAGGTAAATCTTTTACTTCTTGGTGTCTCATTTATGCGGAAGATCGTATAAGCATTTTCTTCGATGAATGTGTTTCTTAGCGTCATGAAATCATGTTCAACTCCCAGTTGCAGTGGATGTTCTCGATTTTTGAAAAATAAACTGTTGTTGTATTTAAACTAGGAATTCACAGTAGAACTTGATGATGTTGCACCTGAAGTCGAACTCTCATTTTCATTTGTTGGATTTTTTGTTTCATCTTTAATCTATCAAAATCCGCTTCCGAGAACTGATAGTCCTCATCATCCATTCTTGTCACATGAAATAGTGGTATCTTCACTCCATCCTTGTTAATCATCAAAATCTTGTTAATCCTTTTGATTTCTGAATTTCGATGTTCTTGAAGTTTCTCTTCATTCTTCAATTTAAATTTGTCGCGAACATTCAGATAAGCTTTGAGATATTTCGGTTTCTTATGATATTTCCATGCACTTAGAATACTCATTGAGGCAGCAAGGACAAGATCAGAGTCACCATAAATTTTGTAAGCTTGTTGTTCTATGAATGGTGAACGAAGAATCAGCTTCTCTTCATCCTTATCAAGTTGATAATCAGCGTTACGTTCCAGGACAATTTCTGCAGTTTGAAATGGAACATTAAGATCAGGAGGAGTCGTAGTATCTTCTTTGCCATTTGAGAAAATCTCCGTCTCAAAGTGTATCCCAAATTCATCGGTTGGAGATGTCATGTTAACGAATTGATGTTCATTAAATTCATTAGCAACACTAGACCCCCTCAAAATATTTTCAATGTTGTTAAAATTTCGATTGTCCTCTGGAGATGACTTATTCTCTGTTTGATCAGCTGAATCCATAATCATTAATGTCCCTGAGTCACCTTCTCTCTGAAATTCCGATTTATCTAGAAAACTGTCACATTGAATCTCCTCAATTTCATCATTTTCAGAATCAGATATTTCAACTACATCGTGATCCCAATGTTGATTAGACGAACCAGCTTCATAAGTTGATCGTTGAAAACCACTGGACCCATAACCATGTCTATTCTCCCCCTCATGATGATTATCGGGATCGAAATCATCATGGTCAGGCATATGAATTAGTCCAGGTGACTTACATGGAGATAAACGATAAACTACTCTTGCTTGCTCAAGATAAATCATCATAGTATCTAGAATTTCATCAAGATCAGTTCGTTTAGCAAATTCAACAAGATATAGTTCCTCCACCTCGTTGTTAGACAGATATTTGAATCCATATTTGTTTTAAATACGAGAAGTGACCCAGTTGGTGAAACAACAATGTAACCATGAACAGCATCAGCATCAGCAGCAACTATTGAAGGTGATGTCGGGGAAATTTTTTGAGTTTCCGTGAGGGCTGGTAAGGATAAGTGTGCGGTATTATTCTTATGTGTAGGGCGATACATACTACTAGTCACATTTGTGATATCCCCTTCTGATGGAGGTTGGGCAACAACCGGAGTTGTCGCCAGTGAAGACTCTTTCGAATCACCCGCCTCCATGACTTTAGTCTCATGGGACTCTAACAGAGTAGCAGAACTACCTGTCGATTTAGCTCTCGCTGAGATATTACTATCTCTGACTCCTGAAGTCACTGACATACCATGAGGTGGCACATCTCGTTCAGTTAAAGATTCATCCTCTAGACTCTGAGATTCAGAATCCGGAAGAGAAGTGGTTTGAACCAATGGATCAATTTCTTAAACCAAAGAAACAGTCTGATGGAAGTCTGATAAATATCCCGAAGGATTGTCAGGTTAATTCTTTTCCATGGGATGCAGCAGATCTCCATCATCAAGATAAGCCGTATCTTCAGACCCTGTTGTATGTTGAGGCGCAAGAGGATTTCCAGACGATACGCAGGGTGCCATTTCAAGATTTTTTGGCTCCCCTTCGGCCGTTTTGGACTTCAATGATTGATTTCCCACATCGATTGAGTCATCGCAAACTTTACTGCATAGGAAGACTTTACTTCCTTAGATGCCAAAGCATCTTGCTTGTTAGGATTTATTATTAAGTCCTAATTAGGTTAGATGGGCTGATTGGTATTTTTACCATCATTGCTTTCAGCTCTATTGCCTACCGAAGCTTGTCCTTCATTTAGCGTAGGGCTTACTGTTATTATTGGATGTGATATGGAGATGGGTGATGGTGACCTAATGGGTTGTAGGTCTTGGTCCGTGTCACCAATGGTTGGAGTAACTATTTGGTAGATGATCAGTGTCGAAGTCCTAGATCTAGTTACGCGTTGGGTTGGCGGAGTCTGAATCATATCATCCGGGAAATATCGTGTCCTCTTCTTCGGTAAATTAGGAGATGATTCAGTTGTTGATGAATCGGTGTCACTGCTCTCCTCAAGTGTTGTGTAAATCAGGTTTATCTTGAGTGGAGGATTAGCTGGCCTAGGTGGTTGAACTATAGGTTCCTCTACAACCTCTGGGACTGGAACCACGGCTGGTTCAACTTGAACTAAAGTACCAGAGTCGGAAGAGGTATACCTACTGCCTCAATATAAGAGCGCATTCGAGCGTCTTGGGGTTCAGCTAGCCTCACAAACAATTTGGAATTGGTGCAGTGAATCTATTGTCGGAAATCACCAGGGTATTCAACTTTAACTCCCCAAATCTCTTCATCTGTAATCCATGTGTACCTGGTACAAAAATATTTGCATCTCTGCAAGCATTAATAGCATCATGGATAAAGATACAGAAAAACCTTTCACAAGAAATGTAGGAACTCCTTGGTTTATCCACTTATACTTGAATCAGATCTCACAAGAGTTCTGTATAGTCTGGAGTTTCCACTCTTGTGAATGAGTAGAAAAGCTTGAGCATCGGCACAGTCAGGCTATCAGATCCACTCCTTGTCATCATCAAACATCTTTTGATGATCAAGAAGATCACATACCACCGGGAGTGCAAGTACTTCTTTTAAAACTTAGCCGGTGGAACACTGGTAGCTCCACTATAACCTAGCTGAAAAATTGAGCTCATCATTTGCTGAGTAGCTGAAAAAGCAGGAGCATTCTGTACAAGAGGAAGCTGAAAGATCCTCCTGAAGTCATCTTTAGTAATTCTCCTCATTCCATGTACACCTCTCAGCTCAAATTCAAATCTAGCTTGTTCTCCCTGTGGATTGGCGGCTGTAGGTTGTGTAGCCTCAATAAACCTGATGGTTCTATTCAGAAGCTCCAAGTCTGTAACTGGCACACTAACTGTTGAGCTTAGTGCAGGCCATAAAGTATGTCTCTCTAGAATTGCAATCCAGTAGTTGCATGGAATATTGGTTTCAGAATTGATAAAGTGATTGTTCGCCATTTAGCTGTATAAATAAGAAATAGAAGACCACAAGATTTTTTCATAAAGCACATATCTCTATTCTTATATCCTTTGAAATCCTTTGACTTTTTCAAATTTTAAAATTTTTATGGATTTTCTAAGTTAAGAAAAAAATCTTTTATTCCAATTATGTACAAACATTTGATAAACATGATATTCAAATAAGATTCAACACATTAAAAAAGCATCATGCATAATCAAATATCAAATATGTAACACAAAGAATCAGAACAACACTTAGTCAATTTTGAACATTTGTCATGCAGATTCGGTATTCATGAAATATTCCAGATTCGGTAACCAAAATTGCTTGAACTTTTATTTTAAAGATCTAGAATAAGCATGCAAAATCAAATTATTTCAAAGTACCAAACACCAGACTCGGTAACAAGCCAAGAACAGATTCGGTAACTTCAAAATTCAGATATTATCACTTAAACATGCATATTCAATCACATATCACTCAAGTTCATTACCATCAACTCGAATTAATCAGATAAGCATGTTAACAGTTTGAACAGACTCGGTACTGTAGCACGAACACATTCGGTATATACATAATCCATCAAAACATCAATTAATCATGCAATCAGACTCGGTCAACTGATAGATCAACCAATTTATCACAGAATATACTTAATCTCATGTCAATCAACCAAATAAATCATGTTTAATCAAAGAAATCAAGTCACAAACTTAGATTCAGTATAATCAACAATATTTCAAAATTAAGTGTCATAATCCTGTTGTGCTTGATCTTTTCTGGTTTATAATCATTCAGTTATCTCATATCTACAAGATGTGTATCTTAAACTTGATTAAAATGAAGAAATACCAAGGATTTGAAGAAAGAGAAAAATGCACTCGGTAGATTAAGCAGATTTGGTAAGTATTATCAGACTCGGTATGCAATTAGAATAGTGAGAGAGAAAGTTTGACTTTAACCCTCCTTTTATAGGTGCCGAAGATGTTTTTAAAATAGGGCCTTACCGAATGGGCCTATTTTACCGAATGCAGTCCATTTTAAAAATTTAATCAATTTGACTTCAAATTTTGACAAATCTTTAACAAGAATTTTCAAGTTTATCATATTTTTAATGAAAAACATTTCTGAGACATTTTTGAAAGTTTTAGAACTTACCGAATCTGTACTTTTGGTTGTCAGATTTGGTATAATGCCAAAAATAGCATTTTTCAGTGAAAACTATTCTTTTTAGATTTTATCTTTTCCAACTTTTAAGATTTTCTAAAATCAAGATTTGTACTTAGAAAAAATTTGAAATATTTACAAAGTACAAATCTTCAATGATACCAATTGTAAGACGGGTTGCATACTGAGATGTGTACAAGCCAAAGTGAATATATCCAATTTAAAACATGAATTTTTTTATGAATTCACTTACTGAAAAACAATTTTCTTTTTAATTTTCTCCCTTTCTCCCCCACAAAATGTGATATACAGTAAAGTTAATCACCATTTTGATCTCCCCAAGAAAATTTAGTAACTCCCCCTTGAAATATGATATCAATTAGTTACATCCCCCTTTCGTAACCACTGAAAAATAAACCCAGGAAGTTATCAGAAATTTAAAGGCGCCCCCTTGAAAGATAATATCTAAAGCATAAGATATATGTTGCTCCCCCTAGAAAAGTATTACTCCCCCTAAACACAAGATCTTAGGTATAAGTCCCGATATAACTAAGGAAAATTAAGCACTATACTCTACCATGCCAATTTATTTTATCAAGAACTTTAGCCTAATTTCATCAAAAGGTTTAGTGAACATGTTAGCTAATTGCACTTTGGTAGGCACAAAATATAACTCTACATCTCCATTTTCTACATGGTCCTTAATGAAATGATAATGAATGTCTATGTGTTTAGTCTTAGAATGCTGGACCAGATTGCTTGTTATGGCAATTGCACTCTGTGAATCATAGTATATCGGGGTATTAGTGATCTTAAAGCCATAGTCTAGGAGTTGAGTTTGAATCCACAAAACTTGTGAACATCAATGAGCTGCAGCTATATACTCAGACTCAGCAGTTGATAAAGAAACACAGTTTTGTTTCTTGGATGACCAACCAACTAACTTATTCCCCAACATTTGAATTGATCCAGATGTTCTTTTTCGATCAACATGGCAACCGTCATGATCCGCATCAGTATAAGCAGTGAGATTGAAATCAGATCTATGTGGATACCAGATTCCAAGATTAGGAGTACCTTTTAGGTACTGAAAAATCGTAACCACCGCTTTGGAGTGGGATTCTTAGGGTTTGACTGAAAGCAGGCACAGACAGTTACAGCAAGTGTAATATCTGGTCTACTTGTAGTTAGATACATTAAAGAGCCAACCATGCTTCGATAAAGCGTAATGTCAAAGGGTTCCCCATTAGCATCAGCATCCAGTAATGTCCTCATTGGGGTTGTTATTGATTTTAAATCAGTCATTTTAAAACATTGTAGCATATCATTGATATACTTTGTTTGACTAATAAAAATCCAGTTTAGTAATTGTTTTACTTGTACCCCTGGAAGAAATTAAGCTGGTCAAGCATGCTCATTTCGAATTTGTTGGCCATAAGGTCACCAAATTCTTTGCAAAGGGCAGGGGATGTGGAACCAAAAATAATATCATCAACGTAAATTTGAACCAAGAGAATGTGAACGTGGTTTTTACGAATGAAGAGCGTTGTATCAATCGTTCCACGAGAGAAGCCATTATCCAGTAAGTACTTTGTTAAGGTCTCGTACCATGCACGCGGTGGTTATTTTAGACCGTACAAAGCTTTCTCCAAGTAGTATACATGGTTTGGATGAATGGGATCTACAAAGCCTTCTGGTTGATCAACATATACTTCCTCTTGAAGATAACCATTCAGAAAAGCAGTTTTAATATCCATTTGAAACACCGTGAACTTCATATGAGAAGCAAATGAAAGGAATAGACGAATCTCCTCGATCCTAGCAACCGGAGCAAACGTTTCATCATAATCAATACCCTCTTATTGTAGATATCCCTTGGCCACAAGACGTGCCTTATTTCTAACCACAATTCCATCAGAATCCTTCTTGTTTTTGAAAATCTACTTTACCCCTATTGGTCGTTGACCCGCTGGTATTGGAACTAATTGCCATACTTTAAAATGATCAAACTGATTGATCTCCTCTTGCTTTACTATCACCCAGTTCGGATCTAATAAAGCTTGAACAATCGTTGCTGGTTCAATCTTACTAAGAAAGGCAGTGTATAAACACATATTCCGAGTAGCCCTTCGAGTTGAAACTGGAGCAGATGCATCACCAATGATAAGATCAATTGGATGACTTTTAGTCCATCGGTTGTTATGTGAAAGAGGTTGTACATCAGTGGTATCCATTGAAACATCAACTGTTATTGACGTTGAGCCATGATCTCTGGTGCTGATGTAACATTGTCTAATGGATTTATTTGAGTATCTGGAGAAATAACTAGAGTTGTATCAACAGATGTATCTTGAATTGATTCAAGATGAACATCAGGAGGTGGGAGGGAGGATGAAGAAGCAACAAGTGAATCAGTTGATATTGTATCTTCATCATAGAGACTTGGTTGAGTCTCCACAGTAGTTGATTGTGATGGTGTAATCGGTACAGCTTGAACCTTTGAATTTCATTGAGGAGCATAAAGACTATCAAACAAGATATCCAGTTCCTCTGTTGTAACCGTCGGAACACCCTTCTTCAAGAAAATTGAATTTTGTGCAGAAGAAGTAGTAGCCAGATTAGGATCGGGTTTTGAACCGAGTTGTTCAAAAGCCATTCCTGAAAATTCATTGAACTTGACATTGATGCTTTCCTTGATCGTCTTTGTCCGTTTGTGATAGACACGATAAGCAACTTTGTTCGAAGAATAACCAAGAAATATGGCCTGATCTCCATGAGGATCAAACTTTCCGAGGCTGTCAAAATCATTAAGCACATAGCATACACAACCAAAGACACGGAAATATTTGACATTCAGGCGTCTACCATATAGTAACTCATAGGGAGTTTTGTCAAAACGTTTATGAATGATACAACGATTTTAGGTATAACATGCAGTTGAAATGGCCTCCCCCCACATTTTTGGAGGTAGTTTGGAATAAACAAGCATCGTTCGAGCTGCTTAGCACAATGTACGATTATGTCATTCGACTACTCCACTCTGTTGAGGGGTTCGTGCAGCAGAGAACTGATGTTCAATGCCTTGGTCTTTCAAATAACTATCAAGCAGGTCATTCTTAAATTCCGTTCCATTATCAGTTCGGATGCTCTTAACATGTTTGTTAAAATAGCGTTGAGTCTTTTTGATGAACTCAATGATAATTGCGGGGGTTTCAGATTTAGTCCTAAAAAAAATCCATTTAAATCGTGTATAGTCATCAACAATGACAAGCACATGTTTCTGGCCACCGAGGCTAGAAACACTCATGGGTCCACATAAGTTCATATGCAATAATTGCAAAGACGATGAAGTACTGTGGTTTTGCTTAAGCGGATGATTAGTCCGTTTCAGCTTACCCATCGCACATGATGGACACACATGATGCTTATCATACTGAAATCTAGGAATGCCATCAACTAGGTCTTTAGAGACTAGTTGATTGATACCCTTGTAATTCAGGTGTGACATTCGGTGATGCCATAACCATGAATTTTCTTTTATTGAACGGTTGGCCAAACACATGTTCCCATGTGATGGTGCATCATTATGCCATTGGCTGACACTAAACAAACTGCACCCCAAACCCTCAACATATGAGACCCGTTTGATCGTTATGCCATTTTTCACATAATCTCCATAACCCGTTATCGTTGCAATCTTGTCATTTCCAAATGTAACCGTTCCTAGGAATTTGTCAACAAAATTGACAAGCAAGGATTTATCACCCGTCATGTGTCGAGAACAACCGGAGTCGATGTACCACACACAGACGTTGAAATCCTGTCAATGTTAATTTTCCTAGAGTTTAGGTACCCAAAGTTTCTTGGGTCCTCTATGGTTAGTACCAACAAAAAACTTTGGATCACAATCAATGTATCACATAAAGTAGCATACAATTTAGACATTAAAGCATCATCTAAAGCCACCTTACATGAAGCATCATAAGCGATATCAAGTTTTACATTATCATCATCAGAAGTCTTTACACAAAATTTATTCCAAGTAGATGTTTTGTTCACACAAGAGAATTGAAAAACATGCGATGACTTCCTAGTTCGACTAGCAGATTTCTTGGTTTGGTTTACTACTTTCTTAGTCGTAGACTTAAGAACCCATACAGACTTGTAATTCAAGTTAGGATTATAACCTGTGACACAAAAATACCTTTGTTAGTTAGACGTCCAAACTTTTCAGTTGACATTTGAGTATTTTGATTTTGCAAAATTTCCATTTTTATTTTACGTTCCTTTGCATCATACTCACTCAAATAAGGTTTTGAACTCGTAGTTTGTTTTGAAGACTTCTTTGGTTTTGTTAAAAGACATTCCTTTGTATGTTTTGTCACTAACATCAGAGGAAGTTTTTTAGTTGAACATGAACCATCTGGATGATGTACCTTCTTCATAATGAATTGCAGTAAAGGTGTAACCTTAGAAACTTTTTTCTCAAATTGAGATCGTAAAGGATTTTTAAGAATAGTAATGAGTGTTGAAACTTTAGAAACATTTGATTGTGATTTACCCTTAACCGTCTTTTCAATCCTGCCAGCACACTCAGAAACAGTATTCATACACTTAGTAAGCATTTGTGATGTGTGTGCTTGCATAGCAATCTGTTATGTTGTTGCCTGTTTTAGTTAAACTATCTTTCGATTCAAGCTTTTTATCTCAAGACATAAATCTTCATCAGATACTAAATCTTCACCTTCCTTAAAATCATTAGTACATTCTTTCTTAGGAAGTTTAGGCAATTGTTCACTCAATTCAAGCATTTGTTTCAGGTGTTTGCATCTAAGTTGCAATTCTATGTTCTCTTTTTCAAGTTTGTCAACTAGATGAAACAAATCTAATTCTGCAGGCTTTTCCTCTCTAGGTTCTACCTTAGGTTCAACTTTTAGTTCTACCTTAACATCTGAAGCCGTTTGACCAAGAGATACTGACTTAAACAAGACAGTAAGTTCATGTGCTAGGTCGTCATAGTAAGAATCATCAGAAACAGAACAAGCAGGTAAGGCCGATAGCATTGGTTTTACATCAAAAGTTGGTTCATCAAACACCTCATCTATGGCAATAATGCTAGAACTAGGTTTGTTAAACACTGCATTCTCAAGCATTGAAATGTAATCCTCTAGCATGAGTGTAGGAATATAAACCAGTCGACGTTTAGGCACATATATATCATGTTACATATTCTTTTCAGTTCCAACAAGTTCCTTCAAGAAATTAGGATTTGATTTACCCATTTTAGCATTGACTTTTTCATACATTAAGCTAATTTAATGATATTTTTTAGATTTTCGATTAACAATAACATCACCAAAATCAGCATCAGATGCATGCACAAAGTGATAAGGTAATCCAGCTTGAAAGTAATCAGAATGATATAATCCTGGAATCTTTTTAGAAATATCGTCTAATATCTTAGGATCTTCATAACCCAACCCCCACTTATCACCATGAATCGTTTTCGGTCTATTCATGAAAGTATTTGTTTTGAAAGTTCCATATCAATGATAGCTTTAGATTACTCTGTGCGATAGAGTTTTTCCTCATATCGAGCAAGTTGAACTTTCATTTGAAAAGACTCTTTTGTTAATACCGATATTTCAGTGTTCTTTTCAATTATGGTGTTTTCCAATTGAGTAATTTTCATGTTTAGCTTTGAAAGTGTGGGTTCGTGTTGATTTTTCAAATCTGAAAGATCTTTTTCTAAGAATTGAACTTTTTCCGCAAGACGTTCTGATTTTAGACGATAATCAGTCCTTTCGACTTTAATCGGATGAATTGACTTTTTAAGTTCTTCCAACTCAGTTTTTGTAGAGCTGAGTTAGATTTTCAATCTATTCATCTCCGATTGTGTTTTGGATGAAGAAGGTTTGGTCTCATTTTGTTTGATTTTATCTTTCAAAACTTTGTTTTCATATTTTAAACCTTTAACTTCTTTTGACATTGAGGAAAAGTTCTTCATCAGGTCATTTTGCATTTTGACAAAATCAGTTGGGATTTCAGTTGATTGTACCTCATTATCATCAGATGTTGAGTCAGAATTCTCCATTGCTTCCTTTGCTTTGATGAGCTTAGTCACCTTGCAAACGTTTGCATGTTCTACCTCTGAATCTGAATCATCAGTCCAGTTAAACCAAGTATCATCAACCGGTTTCAGCTCTCCTCCAGTTTCCACAATATTTGCAATAAACATTTTTTTCTTGTAGTAAGCTGCATCCTTTTTGTTAGACATCTTGCACTCACGAGAGTAATGACCAGCTTTACCACAATTGAAGTAGATTGAATCTTCCTTCTTGGAATCATCAGCACGTTGATGTTTTGATTGATCAGGTTTCTTGTAATAGGAGGAAGAAGATGAGTTCTTGCGTTGATTGCTTGATTTGCCTTTGAACTTGTGTTTGTTCAAGGCTTTGGTGAACATGGCTGGAATCTTGACTAATTCAAGGTGAGAGTCATTAACATCAGAAATATTCAACTCTTCAAAATCAGTTGATTCTTTAACAAGCACTTTCTTGGATAAGCTTTTAGAAGTAGTAAATGATTTGATCTTCTTTTTGGCAATTAGAGCAAGTGGATCACCCGAAGAAGACTCTTTCCTTCCTTCTTGAAGTTTAGACACCTCTAGTTGATAATGCATAAGAACTCCAACAAGCTCATGAATAGTCATCTTATCAATCTCTTTGGTAGATCGAACGATGGTTCTATAAGGAAGCTAATCAACATTGAGCTTTTTGAGGAACTTCATGTTAATTTTAGCGTGTACCTTTGTAATCTTGCACCTTTTCAACTCATTGAGAGACCATTGAAATGACGGTAGGTATCCTTGAGTAGTTCTTCAGGTTCCTGCTTGAAATCTGTGATGACCCGGAAATTTCTGACCAAATTTAAACTTTATCTTTAAATGATTTAATGTTTTCGACACGATAAGCAAAGTCTGTAAAGTTGAATCTCAAAATTCTTGAACTACTCAATTACCCTTCGATTGTTCTCAACGATTCGCGAACAATTATATGTAAATAGATACATATATATATACTATAACTTGAAAACGTAACAAAGTGTTGTGTATATGATACTGTGCATTAAACTTATTGGTTTGATTATCTGATTGATATAATTAGATAAGTTAACTAGAACATTTAAGATGAACCAGTAAAACACTAAATTTCTACAGTATTTTCGAATTACTACAGTACCCGAAAAGCTACAGTGTTTTCGAAAATCACTATTTGCTACAGTAAAAAAAACTTTGCTACAGTAAAACACTATTTCAAAATAAAAATGTATATTTGTATATGTATATACTACGAGACGATGATTTATAGAAGCAAATAACCAAAACACTTAATTGATTAAAGCTACACTTCGAGTGACATAGTTTATCAATGATTAAGTTTAATTTTTGATAAAGGTACACGTCGCGTAACGAAAAGTACTAGTTTTATCAGTGTACGAAAGGACGTTCGAAAAATCGAAAAAGGGACATAAGTCGAGTGACGACGTACGACTTATCGAAACAAAAATTACAAGTCAACTATGCACGTGAATTTAATATAATATATAATTAATTATATAAATTAAATATAATTAATAAATATGTCGACGAGGTACACGATAAAACATTGTGAGCTGTAAAACCAATCCATGCAATCGCATGGGAATTGGTCATGGGAGCCATGCGATCACATAGTGACAGATCCCAGCAAACATTTATAAATTTCGATGATTTTTGTTCATTTGTTGCACAATTACTCCCTCTGTTATATTATTATTATTATTATTATTATTATTATTATTATTATTATTATTATTATTATTATTATTATTATTATTATTATTATTATTATTATTATTATTATTATTATTATTATTATTATTATTATTATTAATATTATTATTAAGATTAATATTATTATTAATCTTATTATTATTAGTATTATTAATAATTAGTATTATACATAAAATACTAGGACGAGGTTATGAGCGTGTCACTTTCAAAAATGGGTTTTCGAGCGGGATAGAGCTAAGGAAATTATGGGCTATTGCCATGGAAGTTATAGGTAATGTTCATGGGTAATATTCGCAAGACAAACCTAGTGTTTATCATCTCCGTTACATCTACGTACTTTCCTGCAATATTGAATCACAATATTGATACGTGAGCATTCATATCTTATCTTTTATATATTAATTGTGTATCCATGTCTAGTGCTCGAGTATATATATTTATGCATGCATGTATGCTAAATTTCATCGTTAAATAGTTTATAATGAATCACGAATTAAATACATATATTACTGGTAAATGGTATATGATATACATGTTTTTGGAAAGCTGGCGAAAAATCAATAACTTTTCATTTAGATATCGAATAATTTCGATGAACGAATTAAAAGATATGATCAACTGAATTATGATTGACGTTAATTGCTTTTGAATCTACAATTAAGATTTAAATAACTTGTTTACGAGATTGATAAATTGGATTTTTTGAATATTACCAACCGAGTAAATGAATCCTTATATAAGGTACGTCTCGTTTTGTTAAACAACTGTCAAAATTGACTTTTTGAAATGACTTTGGATAACTTTTGTATGTTGATATCGAGCATTAGGATTGTGATACACTATGACCTGACCTAGCTTGATAGACATTTATTGGCCAACATATGTTCTCTAGGTTGAGATCTACGGTTATTTGGTAATCCGAGTTTCGATCACATTTTGGTGAACGACTTTATATGCTGCTAAGGTGAGTTTCATTTGCTCCCTTTTTAAATGCTTTTGCAATATATATTTTTGGGCTGAGAATACATGCACTTTATTTTAAACGCAATGGATACAAGTACATACTTAATTCTACACTGAGTTTGAACTGAAAATCCCTTAGCTTTGGAAACTAGTAACTGTCAGTTATACGAACTGGTGGGCGCGAGTAGTTGTATATGTATCCATAGGGCTTGACATCCCCGTCTGTTCCAGGTATAGAAACCCTAGCCTGAACTATAAAACAGACGTATACTATTTGAGTTTAGTACACGTTATATTGCGTGTATTGTACATGTTGGTTGCATGTAAGTTAAAACAGGGGTACTTATTATAACATTAAAGCTTAGTTACCAGGGTGCTCAATCTTGTAGAATATTTGATAAACGTTTCTGGATGAAACAACTGAAATCTTGTGATCCACTTTTATATACAGATTATGCGAAACACTAAAGCTATGAACTCACCATCCTTTGTGTTGACACTTGTTAGCATGTTTATTCTCAGGTTCCTAGAAGTCTTTCGCTGTTTGCTTATATGTTAGACAAGCTATGTGCATAGAGTCTTACATGGCATATTTATCAAGGAAACATTGCATTCACCAAATCATCACCATGTATCTTATTTTTACTGCATTGTCAATGGAAGTACTATTGTAAACTATTATTTACGGTGATTGTCTATATGTAGAAATCATCAGATGTCGAAAATCTTTGATTTAAATATTCATTTATGGTGTGCCTTTTCAAAAGAATGCAATGTTTACAAAACGTATCATATAGAGGTTAAATAACTCGCAATGAAATCGATGAATGACGTGTTCGTCCATATGGATTTGGAGCGATCGTCACAGTTGGTATCAGAGCGTTGGTCCTAGCGAACCAGGTCTTGCATGAATGTGTCTAACTGATAGTTGTTAAGATGCATTAGTAAGTCTGGACATCGACCGTGTCTGCATGTTAAAAGTTTTGCTTATCATTTCTTGTCGAAAATTACATGCTTATCATTCTTAAGTCTAGACACTTTTTCCTGCATTTATTGCATAAATAGTGTATAGACAAAAATTCATATCTTAGCGTATCTGTTACTGTAAATTTTTCCTGACACCTTTCAAAAATTTCTCCGTAATTTACGGGATTTTGGTATTATATATACATATGTAAATTATGTATTGAAGAGTACCAATCTAAATTCTATAATCTATTTCATATCAAAAATCATCTATCTAATTATACAAGATGGATCCCGTATCAAGTTCAAATTCCTTAAATTCCGACAGCTATTTCGATATGGATATTCACCTGAACTCTGAAGAAAGTGTAACCGAAATGGATCAACCAATCAGCCATCACCTATTCTGGATGAATTGGGGATGGGTTCGTAGCCTACTTAATCATTGGAGATAAGAAGAAGGTGATCCCTTCCATCCACCACATTTCCCTCTTGGCGAAGAGCCTGAAGCACTTACCGGCAAACCTGTTCAAGACACCATTTTCTCTCTCATTTCCAGAGTATCTCGTCACGATAATATACTATCTCAAATTCTGGATCTTATTCATCCACTCGTCCAAACAGCCAATCATCCCGGTGTAATAGAAGAAGTCAATGAGCTTCGCGCTCGGGTAGTGGCTTTGGAGAACATGGTGCAAAGGTTACAAGCACCAGCAGCAGCACCGGCAGCAACAGTACCAACATCAGCAACACCAACAGTACCATCACCACCAACAACAACAACATCCGCATCCCACACCTCAACATCACAATCTGTACCTCGAACATCAACATCATACGCACCATAGTTACCAAGAAATACCAGCAACAATAACCGATGAAGTATTAACTCATTTCCCCTGAAGAAATTTTATGTATATTTAATATATATGAATTTTGAAATCAAAATAAATCTTTTCGTACTAAGCTATTACATGTGAATCTTAACTGGTAGGTACTACTCGGTTAGTTCATATTACTAATATGCAATGATGTACATCCTTCCTTAACAACTTAACCATTGTTAACTACAATCTCTGTTTCAACCCAATGAATTCCATTTCATAATAAACCAAGTGTATTAATCAATTACATAATTGATTTTACATTTTCAATTTCGATATACTCGAAACTTTCCAGAAAATATCATCTGTGCCTTCTAGGAATCACAAAAATTCCACGAGCACCAACATCCTTCACCGAGGAATATCAATAAGAATAAATAATGAAGTGCTGATTTCATTAGTGAAAAACTCCGCAAAGATTATGTAATCTTTAATGTTTTAGAGATTAATCATTTCTAAGTCAAGCCTAAAATCAAATGAGCTTAATATGATATTAACTCATTAAATCTGTATTAGATCTGAAGAAAATATACATACATATATTTTCATAAAGACGGTAATAAAAATTCTTTTATATAAAGTATTAATTGTGAAATCTTTAACGGGTAGGTACTACTCGAGAAATATTTAAGTTCACAATTAATATGTTACAGTGTACATTCTTCAATTTTGATTCAAAAATCATTAACAATACTCACTATCTTCACAATGATACACAATTATTTCATACAAATTCAATCACATATTCTGATATCGACGGATCAGAATCCAAGCCATAACTCTGAACCGGTGACATCATTCTTAGATCTCTACATCTTTCAAAGCTATACTTTGACTTCAAAACTATGCAAGATCTTTTATCATTGTTTTTACCTAAAATAACCTTGCAATTCCTTTTCAAAGTATCCAGTATTATCAACCATTCAACCAGTCAACGACGACCTTTCAGACTTGTAACTTTGGCATATACTTTTTTGTTACTGGGGAACCTTTCATGTTCCACCACATTAGTAGTAAATTTAACAACAACTTCATTGATCTTTGACCTTCCGAAAAATCCTTATACTCATTGAAACCGTATCATGTACTCATCCACATCTTGTAACGGCAATTGCCATACCAACTATCGGGAATTAGCAATCAGTATTTTGAAATCTTGCAGCACGTCTACGTCAACAGTTATATGTGTACATATAACGTCTACCTCCTGGACTTACATACTTCGAATGTGAAGTTTCCAAAAAACACTTCAAATTACGAAACTAGTTCTCCGAATTTTGGAAAAATGTTGATGAAGCAGCAAAAACTGTAAATGACCTTAACAGTCAAAAGTTTGATGATAAAGAATAGTATGGTAGTAAATCTGAGGAAAAGAGAAGGTTTGGAACTGAAAAACGGATTGAGTAAAGTATGAAAGACGCTGTGGATAAATCACAAAGACTGAACCTTCCTTCAAAGAATCCAAATGATTCAGTAACTGCTGAAAGCATTAGTAAGAACCTTACTTCTTATTCTAAACCTTCACAGACAGATTTTCCGCATCATCCTCTGATATTAGAAATTCTAAGATATCATCGTATCTTTCATTATAAATATCCTCGATATTTCTGGAGATATCTTCATACCTATTCTTATCGGAAATCGTTCATCTCTTCGCACTATCTGTGTTACATCATAAAAGAAACTATTTTAGTTTCTAAAATCTGAAAAATTCGAAAAAAATGGATGTTTTAAAGTAATGTTGGGAACTGATGTGACGACCCGGGAATTTTCGACTAAATTTAAACTCAATCTTCATACGAATTTGACACGATAAGCAAAGTCTATAATGTTGAAGTCCCAGAAACTTTGAATTGTGTGCATGAGTTCATTTAACCTTTGACCATCTCCGACGATTCACGAACAGTTTTTTGTAAATAAATATGTATATATACATAATGTAGAATATATATTAATTTGAAATCATAAAATATAATTTTACCATTAGAAATAAATATGTAAAATAAGATACAAAATAATTAAGTAATTTAAAAAGAAACTATATATATATATATATATATATATATATATATATATATATATATATATATATATATATATATATATATATATATATATATATATATATATATATATATATATATATATATATGAAAATGATTTCTATATAATTGATAATTATTTGCATATAATATTATATTAAAATATATAAATATTAAATATTAAATGTATGTTATTATGTATAAATATTATGTAATTATTAAATCTAACATAAAGTAATATTTATAATATTAATATATTACAAGTTAAGATAAATGTTATATTAATCTTACTATTATTACTTTCATTAAAATTAACATCGGTATTAATAATGTTATTATTTTTAATATGAAATTTGATACATGTAACTTGTTGTATCTTAATTAATACTTGTATTATTATTACCTCTATCATTAAAAATTATTATTTTTATTATCATTAACATTAATAATAATATAATTATCATTTTTATATAAAATTATTGTTTTTCCTTACTATTAGTATTAGTATCATATCTATTGGTATTATTAACATATTTAAAATTTATAATATCATTATCATTATTATAATAATTATTATTATTATTTGTATTTAATTAATTTGATATTAATATTATTATTAACATTAATATTATTATTATTATTATTATTATCATTGTCATTAATACTACTATTATTATTATTAGTTATTATTATTATTATAAATATTAACAACAATATTATTATTAATAAGTTTGTATTTATAATAATAATAGGTACATAAATAAATACAACTACAAATACAACTAAATGGATAGATATATACACATGTATATATTTACAGAGATATAAATAATTCAGTTATATATATATATATATATATATACAGATACGTATACAAGCAGTACCTTTGTATTAACAATATAGTTATTTATTAATAATATTACTTAATTACTTATATATGACATAGAATTAAAATCATTCTGTTAGACGTTCACATCAAACCTATTTACAAATTTGTTCTTGTCCCTTAACTGGTTGCAAAACGAATCCAATCAAGGAAAATTAACAAATTCTGTATCACGTTCCTATCTAAAATTTGTAGTTTTCTGTTTTGTTATTCACTGAACAAATATCCTGCCAAAAATTATTTATGTATATGATTGATTAAATTCACGGTGTAATTCAGTTATCCCACTTCCTCTTCACTATCAATATCAATCACATCAATCAAATATATCGAGTCTGTTAAAGTCTGTATTTTTTTTTTTTCCAGCTTGAATACCCTGTTCGTTCACATGAAAATCAAAAACTCAAAAATCAAATCATTCTTCAAAATTTAATAATGTAGAGGTGTTCTAAATCGCGTTGTAAATGTTTCCACAATTTTTCAAGTGTTAATTCGTCAAAACGATTTTGAATTCGAAGAGTCAAACTTCGAATTCAAAAGTCAAACAGGCTGTTCTTCACGAAATTCGAAGCCTAGTTAATGTTTTTGAATCAATTAAGGATTCAAAAAGGTTATAAGGGTGATTTACTACCTATTTTGTGTTGAAATCATAGGCTAAAAGGGTCTAGAAATTCGAAATTGATTTCAACCCAAGTGTTCTTCACGAACTGATGTCTGATCTATATTTCTTTTTATTTTTTTATTAACCCAATTCAACAACACTTGATCATTTTAATTGTAATTAAGAATCTTAACTTAAACCTTCAATTGTTATTGACTGAAAAATTGCTCTTGATCGAATTGTTACATGAAGAGGAAGATGATAAAGGGAGACAAGAAATATGGGTTATATGCATCTAAATTCTGTAACATTTTGGATAAATGGGCACAGCCCAATGGTTAAGAGTGTTGTCGGGGAACGGGAGGTCGTGGGTTCGAGTCTCGTCGGGAACACTTCTTTTTACGCAAAGTTTCAAGGGTATACACACTTACATTTTTCATTTTCAGTATTATTATTATTATTATTATTATTATTATTATTATTATTATTATTATTATTATTATTATTATTATTATTATTTTCATTATTTTCATTATTATTAGTTATTATTATGTTTATTATATTTATTATTATTATTGTTGTTATTATTGTGATTAACATTGTTATTGTTAGTTATTATGATTAAATTTATAATTATATTAATTATTGTTAATGTTAACATTAATATTATGAATAATAGTATCATTAAAAATGAGTAAAATTATTATTATCATTATTATTAAGACTAGTAATAACTTTAAACATTAGTTGTATTAATATGTTTTGTATGAATATAAGAATTAGTATTACCATTGGTATAAGTATTACCATTTAAAAATTATTAGCAATATCATTATGTATTATTATTAATGATAACAAATTATTATAAGTATATTACTATTAATATTATCATGAGCAACATTATTACTATATAATAATTAAAACTGATAATCTAACTAGTAATAGCAGAAAAAGTATCATTTCTTTTATTGTTAATATTATTATCATTAAGTTAACAAACAAAAGATAAT